>NW_005353967.1:16872265-16892631 GCF_000412655.1 Myotis brandtii
TCCTCCAGGTTCGGCTCCCTCCCCGCGTTAAACAGACCAGAAACCCGCGGCCTGAAAGAGTTGCTCAGAGCGGTCATAACGCAAACTCACATCTGCGTCTTCTTGCTTCCCCCGCCCCCGAAGGCTGGGCTCCGCGAGGCTCGGCTTTGCGGGACTCGCCCGCTTCCATTGGTAAGATAACTGTCCCACGCAGCCCGGAGAAGTGTCATCGAGGAGCAGCGTGGGAAGGGGGAGCTTATGCTCAATAAATAGACTACAAAGTTGTTTTTTCAATCAGTGCCTACCTGCCAAATAGACACCGCGGCTTCCTCTTGACCCGCAAGCGGGGTGAGGGTGGCGGGCCGCGCGGGCGCGGTATCTGGTACCAATCCTGCTCACCCCAAAACTTGGATTCATGTTAAATGAATCCAAGCACACGCCTACTTAGCCAATTGGGCAATACCCACCACTGGGCCCGTGTGGCGGGTTCCTGTGCATAGGCTGACTTTATTAAACGGGCGCTCTGCTCTGCGCTGTGCTCGGAATTCATTCCTGCACTCGCAGGCGCCCCGGCGGAGCTCCCCCACTTCGCGGGCCAGAGCTCCTAGGGTCTGTGGTCTGCCTGGTGGGGCAGGGAGCGCACCCGGAGAGCCATTCCCAACTGGTTTCTTTACTCCTTCCTCGAGGTCTAAGGTGACTGAGGGCCTGCTGTGTGCCTGGCTGGATGGTGGGGGGCTGGAAAGGACCTGGTAAATCGGCTAGGAGTCCCGAAAGGGATCCCATCGTCTTTACTCCCAGGATCTAGAGTCTGTCCACAGTAATAGAGACTCTGAGAATACCCTGCCCTTTAAAAAGTTCCCTGTTCTCAGGGGGAGCAAGTAATATCCATTTAACAGGCTTGTTTTCAAGCAAATGGCTAGTTTTGCACTCATCTTTTTTCCCAGTGGGAACTCCCCTCTCTGGACAAGTCAGTAAAAGTCACCAATTCACCCCTCTGGTCTCCCTCATTTGCACATCAGGATGATGATGGCTACGGTGATGGTGATGGTGATGGTGATGGTGATGGTGATGGTGATGGTGATGGTGATGGTAATGGTAATGACAAAAACCACGAGGCTTCTATTATCCATCAAAGGTGCTAATTCTAAGCAACTTATGCAGATTAACTCTTTCGATCCTTACAGCGTTAGGAGGGAGGTGCCATTTCTATTCTGATTTTACAGATGAGAAGAGGGAGGCAAGTGAGGTGAAATAATTTGCCAGTAAGTGGCAGGCCAGAACCCAGAAGCAGGAGGTCTATCCTGGTGTCCATGCTGTTAACAACTGAGGAAATTGAGGCCTCCAGGACTGGAATCCAAATGGTTCACCAGCCACCAGCAGCCCAGCTCACAGGGGCCTCCAGTTACCTCAGGAAGGCCGCCATGAAATCCGCACACACACTCCCAAACAGGTCCATGTTATTATTTTAATATATCATATCATAAAGTGGTTATCCATTTAACTCACTTGCTCTACTATCTCCAACTCCCAGACCAACCTTTTTGTCCTAAAGAGAACTGTTTCTATGATGGGACTCTAAAAACACCGTTAACATGAATTCTGTAAACTTTGTGTTAGATTATTCTACACTCAGACCATACCCAGCGCTCTCCCTGTCCTGTCCACCCACTGCCTTCACTTAGCCCCTTCCTTCCCTTGAAACCGCGCTCCGATCAGCGCCTGGGTCTTCAGAAAGCAGTTGCCCGAGGCTGGATGGTGGTCCCAGAAGGCCTCTGCTAAGTACCACAGCATGCTCAGCATTCCCAGGGGAGTCTCCCAGGGCTGCTGTAGCAAACACCCCAAACTGGGTGACTTACAACAGCAGAAATGTATCTTTCATGGTTGTGGAGGCCAGAAGCCGAAACCAAGGTGTGGGCAGGGCTATGATCCTTCTGCAGGGAAGACTCCTCTGCCTCTGAGCTTGTGGTTGCTGCCTGTCTTTGGTGTTCCTTCTTGCAGCTGCGTCATTCCCATCTCTGCCTCCACCATTGCTTGCCCTTCTTTTCCTGTGTCTCCTGTGTCCAAACTTCTCTCTTCTATAAAGAATACAAGACATTGGATTTATGGCCACTCTAATCCAGTACGGCCTCACTTAACTTGATTACATATGCATATACATGAATTTTGGAGGGACCTTATTCAACCCAGTACAATGGCCAAAAGTCATTCACTGTTAATGAAAATGTGTTGCTTGAGTTGAGGATGCAAAGAGATATAAGTCACAGTCCCTGCCCTCAAAGAAAGACACTGTAGCTACAGAGGTAGTCCCTGCACCCAGAACATAACTAACCAACAAGATAGGGGATGCTAAGAGCCAACTGACTGGGACAAAAGACAATTCATGGGCCAGGTTTGAAAGCTCCTCAGGGAATTCTAATGTGAGCCAAGGCTGTAAGCCCACTGAGACCCACAGCACTGCTTTGGAGTACTCTGAGTGCTGCTAGGCTGTGCTCCAGTGGCTTCCAGCTTCTCATGTGGCTGGGATCCTTGATCCCCTAGTCTGAAAGGGACATGTGCAGTTATTGAGTTATATACAATAACTCAATTTGGGGAGAACTATAGTCACTTTCTCTATTGTGAAAAAAAGTGTTATTTAAAGCAACTGAATGTAATCTCTTATACTTCATGGCTAGAGCAGAAAACACTTCACGAATATTTTAATAATGAGAAAGCTGAAGCCCCCTGGGCAAAGCCTAGATGGGCAGGGGTGAGTCACAGAGAGCCAAATGCTATGCTTATAATAAAATAGGGGGAAACATAGGAGAATTTTGACTTCCTATGGCAGGCCTGGAGAAAGGTGATGGGTGGCCCAGGAGAGAGAAGGGGGAAGATGTGGAAAGAATCTATAGAAGTGGTTTTCAGCCTGGCTGCACATTAGAATTGCCTGGGGAACTTAAGCAATTACTGATGCCCAAACTTACTCTGAAAGATTCTACTGTAATGGGTACAGGGATGTATGTGTGAGTGATGCAGCAGGGTTGTTAATCAGTGGTTTAGAGAGAACTAGGGGAGACTGAGCAACTTCTCATAATAACAACATATATGATTTATTGAGTAACCACTATGTGCCAGCCAGTGGGCTGCTCACTTTACACGGATTATCTTATTAAATCCTCACAAATATCTTAAGAGGAAGGTACACGTTTAGACATGGAATGAGACCTAAGGAGGGTAACAAGGTTAAATAACTAGTGAATGGGGGAGCCAGGATGTGGGCCTAGAGCCTGCATTCATATCCACTGTCCTATATACCTCAACCAAGGCCGGGTCTGAAGGGAACATCATCAAGGACTGATTCCCTGCGGGAGAGGCCGCGTTCAGGCCGCTGTAACTCCTTCCCCTTTACCACCAAGCCTTCGGGGAAGCCTGCTCCTGCTCCACAACAGCTGGGGTGCATGGTGCTTCGGGAAAGGCCCAGGTAGGGTGGGATCAGCATGAGGCAGGGCATGTGGGAGGTGGTGACCACACAGTGGCTCTGCTGAGAGCTGAGAGCTGAGAGCAATGACCAGGGACCAAGCTGACCAGCAGGCTGATGGATTTTTCTCAGAGAAAAGCAGCTACAATGGGAGAGCATAAGTCTATTCTTGGGAGAAAGAATAGAGCATAAACCTATTCTATGTAGAGAAACCAGGGTACCTAAAGTGGGGGAGGTTAGTGGCTTTTGCCCTATATGTTGACTAAAGGGCTCAAGTCATCCCACTTGGCCTCTAAAAGAAAAGGAGGGCCACAATCCCAGGGAGCTAGGGCCTCCCAGGCATGCATTACTGCACATAAAGTCATTTGTGGCACAGAGCTGGGCTCTTCCAAATTTAACTGCCTGCCCCTTAATACATCCTAAATATCTCTCTTTTGGGGTCGGAGCACTAAGAACCAACATTTTCTTAAACCTCTTCATTTCCATCACCAGCATATCTTTTGGGGCCATTTTAACACAAAGAAACAGTTTTTGTTTTGTTCTGTTTAATCTCCTCATGACAGATAATGTGTAGGCTGTAATGAACAGAACAAAGAGGCTGTGCTGAGATGCAGGTGTTGGGTGATTGGTGAGGCTCACCCCCCAGCTAGGAAACTCGCCTTACCACTTCCTTGCCTCCAGCTTTGAAGGGACAGGACCCAACTTCATATCTCATCCAGGTGTCTTGTGTACAGAAATGTCAACTGCCTTTACCTTTACAAGTACCACTATTCACATTACAGCCTCAAATGTCTGCACCCATTGTTTCTATTTTAAAGCCCCTGTCAAAGTAGCCAAAATGAAGAAATGTGAACTTAAAATTTGCCCAAGGAATTTAGAGGTCAACCATGCAGCCTGTGCTGACAGGCTGAGTTGATCTGACATGGCCTCAAGTTCTGTTGCTCTTATTTAGGTGGGAAAGGAAAAGGGGATGTGAGAAGATGATGATCGAGCTTAAGCAGAAACTTACCACATTTCTTGGCCTTTATGTATTTAAGAAAGATATTTTCCTGGTTTCCTGTAAAATCGACTTCAACAACAATGAGATGAGGAAAATAGAAGGAAAGGGAGTCCAGAGAAACAAATGTGGAGGTCATGTGCTGAGTACTGAAAACCCAAAGAGACTTGAAACCCAGGTCATACAGGCACATGCATTAACTTAAAAACAACAGGATTGCCCAAGCTGGTTTGGCTCAGTGGATAGAGCGTCAGCCTGCAGGCCAAAGGATCCCGGGTTCAATTCTGGTCAAAGGGCACGTACCTTAGTTGCAGACTCCTCCCTGGCCCAGGCCCAGGCCCTGGTCGGGGCTCAAGCAGGAGGCAACCAATCAATGTTTCTCTCACATAGATGTTTCTCTGTCTTTCCCTCTCTCTTCGACTCCCTTAAAAGTCAATGGAAAAAAATCCTCAGGTGAGGAATAACAAACAAACAAACAAAAAACAAACAGGATAGTCTCCAGGAAAATTGAGTTTAGGCAATATCTCAAATGAATAAGCTTTACTCATTCTTTATACCTGGAACTCCCTAGATTGAAAAAGGGAGCCCACGAGCAAACACCAATGTGTTCATCCTGAAACTTGTCCAGTAAGACGTCTACATTCCATTACCCACCAATGAGCATCGCCATCTTCCCTGAGTGCCTGTCATTCACCAAAATGAGCAAACACTGACTCCCTCAGAATGTGTAGGTGGAAGGAGCCAATAGAGTCATCATCACTCAGAATGATGTTGACACCGTTTTCAACATTTAACATATATTTTCAGGCAGATACATTGGTTGAGAGAAATATATGATGCATAACAGTGTGAGCCTGAAGCCAGATTACCAGGTTTAAGTCCTAGCTCCGCCACTTGGAAGCTGTGTGACTTTGGGCCAAGTTACTTCATCCTGTATCTCCATTTCCTCATCTATAAAATAGGAATACTATTTCTTACTTCATAGGGTGTGGTGAGAATTAAATGAGTTAAAACCTTGAAAGTGCCTATACCAATGACTAGTATATATTAAGTGTTCAATAAATATTAGTTCTCACCCCAACCCTTCCCCCTCACACACATGTTGTTTTGTTTTGTTTTGTTTTGTTTTGTGTTCTGGCAGCCTGGAGTCTGTACAGCTGACTACTCTCTTGCACATGGGGATGTACTTACTTCTCTCAGCCAATCAAGGTAAAGCCGCTTCCCTGGTTAGTGACTGATTAAGGAGCACGCAGATGGTACAATTCTGAGACACTGGCCAATTTTCTCGGGTGGTGGTGATATTCAGGAAAGGTTTATTCCCAAAGGATGTGCATTGAAAGAAAATGTTTCCTTTCTTCTTGTAATGATGCAATTCCTGCATGTACACCTGCCTGTAACAGCAGAGCCATCTTGGCACTGGGAAGGGAGCTGGAAGAAAGACAGAAACGTAATCACATTGTTGAGTGGAAGAATTAACCAATCCTGAAGTTCCTATCTCTGGACTTGTGTAAAATAATGTATTTACCTTATTGCTTAAGTCATTTTGAGTAGGGTTTTGTTATTGTACTTGAAAACACCCTAACTGATTGATATTTCTCTAGTATGTGTGAGATATTTTATAGGAAACACAGAGTGTATAACCCTAAACGTGATCATGACAAGTTTTCCAGCTACTTGGGGGAGATATGCCATGAAGAGAAAACTAATAACTACCAAGCAGTAGATATTAAGTGCTTGGATTTGGGTGGTCTGAGAAAGCAACACAAGAGTTCATACATGAAGAGAAGGCTCAAAGAATAAGGAAAACATCTATGAGCAGGAGGAGAAGGAACATTCTAGGTAGTATAAACAAATGTAAGGGATACTTGGAGATTGTATTAGTTTGCTAGGGTTGGGGGGCTTAAACAACAAAGTTATTCTCACAGTTCCGGAGGGTAGAAGTCCAAGATCAAGGAGTCACAGCAGAGCTGATTTCATTCTAAGGCCTCTCTCCCTGGTTTGCAGATGGCTACCTTTTCACTGTGTCCTCACAGAGTCTTCTAGCCTTGCAGGTGCATCCCTGAGGTCCTTTTGTGTGACTAAGTTTCTTCATATAAGGACAACAGTCAAATTGAATTAGGCGCAGCCTTATTCTAACTTAATCACCCCTTTAAAGGCCCTATTTCCAAATACAGCCACATTTTGAGGTGCTGGGGATTAGAACTTCAATATCTGAATTTAAAAATACACACACACACACACACACACACACACACACACACACACACACACATATATATATATTTGATTTTAGAGAGGAAGGGAGAGGGAGAGATAGAAACATCAGTGATAAGAGAGAATCATTGACCGGCTGCCTCCTGCACGCCCCCTAATGGGGATTGAGCCTGTAACCTAGGTATGTGCCCTGACCAGGAATCTAACCGTGACCTCCTGTTTCATAGGTCAATGCTCAACCACTGAACCACACAGGCTGGGCTCAACATATGACTTTTGAGGGGACACAATTCATCCCATAACAGGGATGAAAAAAATTTACGAGTCAAACTTAAAGATGATTGGGACATGAAGCTGGAAGGTTATATAGGATCACAGAATAGGAGGCCTTGAATGTTGGACCTAGATTTTCCTCTTGAAGCAGTAGGGGAGTAAAATAGATCTTTAAGAAGAAGAATGTGGCACAGTGTGCCACAGGTTTTCATTAGGAAAAATGGGGGTGGGTTAGGATTGCTGATGCACATTGTCTAAACATGCACTGATAAAGGACTGAAACCAGGAGGGGAAGTGGGAGGGACTGAATGAAAGAAACTGAGAAAAGGATAAGACGTATGCTTGGACATCAGCCATCAGGCCAGTGGAAGCCTGTATCATTGTAATTCAAGCCTTAAAAGGAAGTTTTATTTTATAATTTTTATAACAAGATTGTGACATTGGGTTCCAGCTTTCTAAGACCAAGGACTACCTTACGAAGTGATAGTAAGGAATAGGCTTCCTTGTTGAGTAAGGAGTATCTCGAGGTGTTCAAGAAGTGAGTTTTATGGGAAGGATGCAAGTATCAGGCAGAAGACTGGATTTTTAGATATTCCCGGAAGTCCCTTATAAGGCTTAGGGTCAGAAGCTTGAGGGTTTCATTTAGGACCCAGAATAGGCAAAACATCTAGCAAATCCCCAAATTGCCCATCTTCTCTCCTGCATGATCTGGGTTCAGGTAGCTCTTGTACCTGAACCCTAATGGGAGTAGACCTTTTTGCTGTTTAGTTTGGGCAATACTCAGTGTGCCTCAGTTATGTCAGTTTCCAGTTGGTATATAAAATTTTAAAAGGGGCTTAGAGAATTAAGTGTAAGAATTTGATCACTAAAATGAAAACTTAGAATTGCAAGATTTCTTGTAGTATAAATTTAGAATGTATGACTTATGTAAATTATAATCACTAAATAAAATACCTGCTTTTAAAGTTGTTCTTAAAAATACATTTTTAAATTACAAAAGAAATGTGGTGTTTGTTTTTTAAGTTGAAAGTAAACTGCAAAAGTATGCTTTCACCAGGGATTAAGAAGCACAAATTGGCAATTATAAAATAGTCGTGGGGATGTAAAATACAGCACAGGGAATACAGTCAATAATATTGTAATAATTATGTATGGTGCCAGGGTGTACCAGACTTATGGGGTGATCACTTTGTAAGTTATATAAATGTCTAATCACTATGTTGTACACCTAAAACTAATATAATATTGAATGTCAACTGTAATTGAAAAATAAAATTACAAAAATATCCTTAGGGACCATCATTGCATAGTTTTATTTGCAGCATTCCAGACCTTTTACTCAGCATACTCTACCCCCCTACACACTTATACATACAAATTCACATTTCATAGCTTATAAAGTACATATACCATACATAATATAAGTATATGTATACTAGAGTCCCCAATGCATGAAATTCATGCAAGAGTAGGCCTTCCTTCCCCCGGCTGCTGGCACTGACTTCCCTCTGGCACCCGGGACCTGGGCTTCCCTCACAGCCCCGGCTTTGTCCAGAAGGTGGTCTGGAAGGTCGTCCGGTCGGACGTCCAGTCTAATTAGTATATTACACCATAGATTTATATGGTTATTTTTATACATGCATTCAAAGGCATATAATTTTTATTCATTTAAAACCAGTATTTGTTTTAAACATTTCCTAACAATTTGCATCTTTCATTTACTTATATGTACAAGTTCCATGTTAGTACATATATTCCCAAAGGACCCATGTTTTAAATATATCCTTAAGTAATAAAAGCCAAATAGACCACATCATGTAGATTATTCAAGAATTAGAATAATAGAATAATCTAAGAAAATTATGATGGAACTAGAGGCCTGGTGCACAACACTTATGCACTAGGGGTCGGGGGCGGGGGGAGGTCCCTCAGCCCGGCCTGTGCCCTCTCGCAGTCCAGGACCTCTCAGGGGATGTCCACCTGCCGGCTTAGGCCTGCTCTCCGCAGGCAGTCAGACATCCCCCGAGGGGTCCTTAGTGCTGCCTTGGAGGTGGGAAAGGCTCTTGCCACCACCACTGCGCTTGCCAGCCGTGAGCCCAGCTTCTGGCTGAGTGGCGCTCCCCCTGTGGGAGTTCACTGACCACCAGGGGGCAGCTCCTGTGTTGACCTGGTGGTTAGTGCACGTCATAGCGACCAGTCATTCTGCCGTTCGATCGATTTGCATATTAGCTTTTTATTATATAGAATAATGAAACTCTTTTCAGTTCTCAAACATTATAACTTGAAGGGTTATTCTATCCTGAACATTTTCAATGGACTCTCGAAGAAAAATAAAATGATCTATGTCTTTATACTTTTATTAATAGGTAAATCTTCCAGGTACTTTCTTTTCAGAAACTTAAAATTTGTATCTGAATAAAAAGAACACACACATAGAACCCATTCAAAATTTGCCAAAAGGTCCATGTAGTTAAAAACTCTTTCTTTCCCCTTAGATCCCCAGCCCCATAACTTTTCTCCTCACAGGTAACTGTTAATGATATTTAAAATTCTATACACTTAAAACAAGAAATATAAAAACACCACCATCATATCTCCTCTCCACCTCCCCTCAAAATTCTAGCACTGCTAGAGTAATTTTAATTGCAATTAAGAAGTTTATTTGGGAGTCTGGGATGATGATGAATAAATGAAGAAGAATATGGTTATCAAAGGATTAGACAGACCCTTGAGAAAACTTATAATGCTCTTGAATATATCTATTTAAAAAAACCTTCATGAAAATGTAGCAAAAGTCAAAGATGAATTACATTCTAGTTAAAATAATCAGCCCCAAATCAACACTTGATTCATGTTTTTGTTCTCAGACTCAGCACAGTTACAATTCTATCTACGCTAAATTTTACAAAACTTAGAGTTAATCTCTTTAATAATTTCAAATTTTTATTTTGAGATAAATTTCAAAGTAAATGGGGAAAGGTATTGGGACTTGACTTCTTATTTGAAGTAGATTCACTTTAGCCAGGCCTTTTTTTTTTTTTTACCAATGACCACTCTTGCTTGTATCCTTACTTCCCTTAAGGAATAACTGTTATTTATACAAAGGTAGAGGTGTTGATCAAAAGATTCGTTTTAAAGTTATGTTGGTAAAAAGAAAGCCAGAGAGTCAATATGGTTTACTTCAAAAATGCCTTTATTTGAATTGATGAACAAAAATAGACCCGGAGACATAGAAGCATGAACAGACTGTTGAACCTCAGAGGGAAGGCAGGGGAGGGTAGATGGGAAGAGATCAACCAGTAAACTTGTACGCATATATGCATAACCTATGGGCACAGACAATGGGATGGTGAGGGCTTGGGGGGGAGGGGGGACAGGAGCGGGCTAGAAGAGGTTAATGGGGGATGAGGGGGACCTATGTAATACTTTGAACAATAAAGATTTTTCAAAATGCCTTTATTTGAACGGTAAAAATGTATTAATCTTACTTCAGTAGTTGAAGTTATGTTTTTTCTTACAACAGTAAACACACATCTTAAGTGTGTATTAAAATAGGCCCACCAGACCACAAAGATGAAATATGAACGTTAGTTAATAATATGAATACCTAATACATTATTAAGAAAACAAGGCTTTAGAATGTTAGCTCTTCACACTCCACATAGAACTTCCAATGCTGATCCATTATATGGCATGGGAGATATTCTCGATCGCTGATTAATAGTATTTCATTTATTTGTAGATAATGTGGGATGCTTTGCATTGACTCGCTGGAAGTTCCTGTTTAAATAAGTGTCAACAAATTAAAATCTGCCTTTTAAAAATAAGATTTAAATTTATTGCAAATCCTAGACCCTCGTCAAGTCTATGAGCACACATAATAGGCTTTCTGACCACATCACTCTTCACCCCATTTTCTATACCCAAGATAAGCTGTAAATCAGCGTTGGCTGATCTTGAGGAAAGAAGCCTGTTTGCAGTCTAAGAGTCATTCATCCTAAAACTGGCTTCTTCATCCTCACTGACAGTCTCAGAAAGTCCTTTCTCAGAGGGCTATATGAGCTCTATATAACTCAGCAAATTGAATTAGTCCACAGACAGCACCAATATGGGTGTGACCTTTGCCAGGCAATTTCAGTTAGACAGACCATATAGTCCAAGAGCTCTGTTTGTAATTCTAAGCAATGCCCAAGTGTTTTCATAATTACACACCTGTGTGGGCATTGGGCTCTTGTGATGCCCAGTAGCCATTAATCCATCTAATGCTGACCCCACTCTAATTTGCTTCTGAAGAATCATCCCTTTCCCTTCACCTGACCATGTGCTTCTAGTGGAATTTATTTAGATCTAAGCCAACCAGTGAATAGGCATTGACTTAAGGATGAAAACATGACCCATTCAGAGTGAAGTGAGATGCAAGAGATCTTTGTTGGTTTTTCTGGGAAAGAGTTCCATATTCTTCCCCTCTGAACTTGAATCTGGAAGCATGTAGCTCTGGGATAATGAGAGGAGAGACTGTTAGGATGGAGCTGAGAAACGGAAAGCAGAGAAACTGGTTCTAGTCATGCTGTTTGAACCCTGGCTTAAGCTGAAGACCTCTTCCTGGACTTTCATATACATGAGTCCATAAAATTCCTTTTTTCAGAGGAAGAGGGTTAAGTGAATTTAATTTGGGTTTTAAACTGTCACAACACAAAGAATTTTAACTTTTTTTACACATGGTCCATATCTAAAACATAATAATTCCCTTATAGCAGCCTTGTTTTGTAGACTTTCTGAAACAAGGCATCCCACAAAGGTTGGGGGTGAGGGGAATTCTTCTTTCAAAAAACCCCACAGCTTTAAATATTACTTAAATTAAATTCCTTAAGGTTAGCTTAGCTTCATCAGATGAAGAATAGGTCTTTTGCACAAAAAAACCTGTCTTTCCAGAGTGGCCTTTCCCCAAAAGCCACAGACCTAAATAAAGGGACTAGTGTGAGAGGGCCAGGAGCACCTGATGACCTTCACCTTATCTGTAACAAGAAGTCATCACCATGGTGTTCACACAGAAATCCCAAACACTGAAGTTTTGCTTCCATTCTGGCCCTGACAGTCACAGTAAGGGTAGGAAGTTGAAAAAAGAAATAAAGCAGCATAATTCAAATATTGCATATAAAATGTTTAAATTGAATACTTTTTAATAGGAGATGATTTATTTGGGGTACATTAGTAATTGTCACCATTCCATGGAAAGATCCTAGAAAACCTAAGCTGTTGTGATCTGCAGAAATAGGAACTGACAGGTGAAACACTGTGATACCAGAACATGCACACACGTATAGACTGAAGCAGCCTGATAACACCTGCTGTTTATTTCTTCCAGTCCTCACTTTGGGGAGGATTAAGTGGAGCAGTGCTTGGATTCCTAGTTCTGCTTAAGGACCAGATTCGCCTGCCTCTAGAGCCTGAAGGAAGCTCTATCACTGAAAGAATTCTTGTGAATGAGAAATGAGAATCCTGAGAAGTAGTAATTAAATCCCTTCATTGGTCAAGTAATTATCATCTTCTTTGCAATGATAACCATGATCATCTACTTGCAGATTTTCGACAAAGGATTTTTCCATCGGGAGCTGTGAAGACAACCAATCTACCACACTGAAGTGCAGAAGTTCTTCCCACGTTCATTTTCACTTGAGGTAGATTCCCTAGGCAAAATGCCTCTGAGATCTGCAAACAAAATTTCTAAACAGTCGCATATTCAGCAGCCCAACAACTAGGAAAATAGCCACTGATGTGGACATTTGGTTCTTTTTCTTGTCCCTCATCTCCAACAAAAACTGCAGAGCTAAGAAACCATTCTACTCCCTCTATTCATAGCAGCACAATTTACAATAGCTAAAATCTGGAAACAGCTCAAGTGCCCATCAGTGGGTGAGTGGATAAAAAAGCTATGGTACATTTATACCATGGAATACTATGCAGCAGTAAAGAAGAAGGATCTCTTGCCCTTTGAGACAGCATGGAGGGACGTGGAGAGTATTATGCTAAGCAAAATAAGCCAGTCAGAAAAAGACAAGTATCATATGATCTCACTCATATGTGGAATCTAAAGAACAAAATAAACTGATGAACAAAATAGATCTAGAAACATGGAGACATAGAACATATTGCCCAATCTCAGAGGGAAGGGCGGTGGGGGGTGGGGGGCATGGGTAGGAAGAGATTAACCGAAAAATGTATATGCATAACTCATGGACACAGACAATAGGGTGGTAAAGGCCTGGGGGTGGGGGCAGGTGCAGGGTGGAGGGGTTCAATGGGGAAAAGAGGGGGACATCTGTAATACTTCCAACAATAAAGATAAGTTTAAAAAATTAATTAATTAAAACAAACATAAAACCAGTATGAAAAACATGATGAAAATAATGAAAAAGAATTAAGAGTTGTAAATAGGAGCTGAAATAAACACTCTGCTGTTATCAAACACCCATCTTCCTCAGATGTTTACGGTTTAAGAAGTTCTTAACCACATAAAACAGAAGCACCTGTGGATGTCTGTGCTCTATTACTTATACTTTTACAGAGAAACGAAGCACAATAACAGCACCGAAATGATGAAAACTCTTTAAAGTCACTTATTTACAACAGATTATCAGTAAGTCAAGGACCATTTTATGTTTTTAAGTGCCCCTGATGGAAAAATTCTTTGTCACAAAGCTAGAAGTAGATGTTCATGGTTATCATTGCAAAAAGAGTCTATTTTTTCCTGAAAAAGCATGTTCTATTTTCAAATGAACAAATGATGTTAAGCCCCCATGAAAGAGTTAGCACTTTTCTAACTTGCCATGTCTTTGGATTTTTGTAAGGTACCACAAAAATAAGTACAAAAGAATCCTAAATCAAGAAGGTTCAAACAAAACTCTAACAGCAGCCTACAGAATGTCAGCAGGGACCTGCCTGTAGATTCCTAGTCCCAGATCAAGGTAGTAAGAAGTGGGTTCTGGCACTTCCACCGTTCTCAAATTAGCATTAATATTTTAAAAATTATCTAAAGGAAAGATAGTTCAGAATTTAGTAACAAGAAACTGTTTACATTGCCAGCAACAGAAACAGCAGTTGAGAAACCATTTTTTTATTTCATGCTCACTTAGCAGGGAATTGTGGTCCCTCTGAGGAAGGAGATGCACGGCTGGGGGTGGAAATGCATGCCTATTGTTAGGATGCACTACCCATGGCCTATCCTGTTTGGACATGTTTTCTGAAATATATTGTTATAAATTTTTTCCCATAGCTTGAAGCAAACGCCCTGCACCTGCAGAAGATAAGATACACTCCCCAGCTGATTCAGGCGCTCCCCTTTGCCTGAGTTGTGCTATCTTCCAAGGACATCCTGTTGTTCAGGCAGCTACCCAGCTGGCTGGTGCAACCCTGACCTATTCCATATATAAGAGAACATAAACACTCCCTCGGTGCTGATGATGGGGAATATAAGACATTTTGGGAGGGCTAGCAATCTGAATCTGTGCCAGTAACCTAATGTACATTCTTGATAGCCTACATTAAGTCACTGTCCCTTTCTTAACAATCTGGTCTAGCAAGACCTGTTTTCCTAATTACTCACAATTTACAAAGGGGCCATAAACAAAGAATGTAACAGCTTAGCTCCAGGGGAGGTCACTGACACCACCCAGACCAGGCATTTAGATACAGTCAAACTTGCCCATCTAACTGACTGAGGAGGGGCTGTGGAAGCCCACCACAACAGCCTGGTAGTTAGGAAACAGATAGAAAACAAACAAACCGAAGGGTATAAGGGAAAAGCTTCCAAAGGGTATAAAGGGAAAAGCTTCCTCCATATTCACTCACTTGGGATTTGGAGAATTGACCCCCCGAGTCACTGTACTAGTACATCTGAAAATAAATGGGTTTATCCTGGATCTCCCAGTACTCCCAGTGTATTTTTCGGTCGCCTGGTAAATTCTGTAACACTGACACTGACAAAATAGTCTCAGCCCGCTGTGAGAGAATATAATAAAATTTCTTAAACTCTCACGCCTCTTGGCCTGGCTCCTGTTGGCATGTACCTATCACATATCACTAGAAAATCTGAAGAGCAGATAACCTTTGTGTATAAAGAAGACCTACAGTTCTGCTTTGAGGTTAGAATCTACAAGAAGAAAGAGTTTACTTGGCTTTCCTTCAAGAGTGTGTGTGTGTGTGTGTGTGTGTGTGTGAGAGAGAGAGAGAGAGAGAGAGAGAGAGAGAGAGAGAGAAGTGCCTGTGAGCACTAGAGCGGGTGTACTTTTAAATCAAAATAAAGGACTGAATGTATCAAGTTTTCCAATTATCTGCATAAGAAGTCAGATACTACTAGTCATTCAAAGTAATAGGTTTAGAGTAATAGGTCAGGCTGACTGCATAAGAATCACTTTTTAAAATTCAGGTTCCTGGACCCTACGCCAGGAACCTGAACTAGATAGATCTGCAGTCAGGGTCAGGAATCAAATACCATAAATTACTACACAAACTCCTTTTCATTTCTTAAGGCTTTTAATTTCACCACAATTGCTGTTTTACCAAATCTGTTTCTCCCAAATGATAAAAAGCACTTTTGAAGCTGTCTTTAGAAAATAAGGGGAAATGCATCCTATTCTGAAGCCAGTTTTGGAGACAAAGGAGACAAAGGAGGACCCTCAGAAGTTAGGGTGGATTAGGTATCAAGTTAGGAGAGGAAAGTACTTTGATTTATTGGGGTTTGTTGTAAGGAAGGGAAAATCCCTAGAGTGCCCTGGTTAGGGGCGTGGTGATAATAATCCCTGTTTGGTTCATGACTGGTTATCTCAGTATTATTATCTTCTGATTTGTACCTCTTCTCAGTCTACATCAGTGATGGCGAACCTTTTGAGCTCGGCGTGTCAGCATTTTGAAAAACCCTAACTTAACTCTGGTGCCGTGTCACATATAGAAATTTTTTTATATTTGCAACCATAGTAAAACAAAGATTTATATTTTTTGATATTTTTTTATATATTTAAATGCCATTTAACAAAGAAAAATCAACCAAAAAAATGAGTTCGCGTGTCACCTCTGACACGCGTGTCATAGGTTCGCCATCACTGGTCTACATTGTCCCCGACTAGTCTGGGGCAAGGACAGGGAGAAAAAAGAGGGAATACTACAGCAGAGAAGGGTAACTTAACATTAGTTAAGTTTTCCAAAAATGTGTGCTGCCACTTTAAGATCATTTCAAAATCTGCAGCTAATTGGTGAAGACTACATTCTTTTCAGTTTTCTCAGGCTAAGGTTTATTTCATCAGATAAATCGTATTTGTTTACACTAATAAGCAAAGATTTATTTTAGTATATTTTTAGAAAATATGAAAAACTAACCAAATAATGACATTAAAAAAAATCTACCCAAAGTAAAGAGAAAGAAATTGTGAGCAGAGGGTATCATTTCCTTAATTATCCTAGAATCATCTGTGGTTAAAAATGAAGTGCTATAAACAAACAGAAAACAGCAAGTGTTGGTGAGGGTATGGAGAAATTGGGAGCCTTGTACATTGCAGTTGGGAATGTAAAATGGTTCCGCTGCTGTAGAAAACAGTGTGGCTGTTCCACAAAAAGATATAGCATGGCTCAGTAGCTAGAGTGTCGGCCCGCCCCTGTCAGGGGCATGTGCCTGGGTTGCTGGTTCTATCCCCACCCCAATCCAGGTGTGTGCAGGAGGCAACCAATTGATATGTCTCTCACGTTGATGTTTCTCTCTCTCTCTCCTCTCCCTCTCTTTCTCTCTCTCTCTCCTCCCCCTACCCCTTCTACTCTCTCTATGATACATTCAGAATAGGCAAATCCACATAGATAGAAAGCAGACCGGTAGACCCCAGGGATGGGGGACTGGAGAATGGGGAGTACTGCTGCATGGTATGGGGTTTCTTTTTGGGGTGATGAAAGTGTTGGAACTACACAGAGGTGGTGACTGTACAACATTGTGTATGTACTAAATGCATTGTGTATGACTTGTTCATTTAAAAATGGTCATTTGAATGTTATGTGAATTTCACCCGAAAGAAAAAGACGACAAAAATAAAAAAGAGGAATGCTTTCCCAGTAGGTTTGTGTGTGTTGTTCCCATAACTAAGAAATGGGTGTGGGTCTGCACATACCTGGAAGACAAGGTTGATGTTGCTGAGGTACCAAGTTTGGTTCTGGAGGTATGGGTACTTCTTCAGAAACACACTTTAAAAGCTCCTTCCCCAGATATGTTACCTGTATATAATTAAGCACAGAATTTAAAAACTTTATAATAAAAGGCTAATATGCAAATAGACCGAACGGTGGAACAACTGGAACCAAAACAACTGAACAACCGGTCACTATAATGTGTGTTGACCACCAGGGGGCACACATGGCAGAACATGGCAGGCATTACCCGTGGCAGGATGGTGGAGCAGGTGAGCAGGGGAGCTAGACCAAGGTGGGGTGCCGGCTGCTGTCATTGGGGCAAGCCTCTGGTGGTTACTGAAAATTGTTTGCTCCCATGTGCCATGGTCCCGCCCGGCACTCACACCTACTGCCGGTGCTGGCCCTGCTCACACCTGCAGCTGGCACCAGAGCTGCCACTTGCACCCACTGCTGGTGCCGGTCCCAATCACTTGGTGCCATCAGTGGGTGCAAGCGACGGCTGATGGCCCTGATCGCCCCTGAGGGCTTCTCCACCTCCCCCTGCTCCTGAGGGGTGGTCGGGGCAGCAGCCTCTGCTCGAACCCACTGACGGCCCTGGCCCCATTTGCACCCGCTGCTGGCACTGGCCCCAATCACTCCACGCCATCGGCGGGTGTGAGCAGGGCCGGCACCGTCAGCACATGGGAGCAGTGGCATCAGGAGCGGGGCTGCCGGCAGACAGGGGACAAGGGGCCATGGCAGGAGGGGCCGGGCAGGGGCGTGGAGGATGGGCCGAGACCTGCCCCTGTGCCTGCGGCACCTCACGGCCCACAGTTCCTTTCAACGTACATGAATTCATGCACTGGGCCCCTAGTACATTTTATAAGGAGCAAGTTGTAACTTTGGTAAAGTATTGACTGTTATATATTATGAATCGGTAAACTGCAGCCCACAACCAAATTCAAGCTGCCACCTTATTTATGTAAATAAAGTTTTATTAGAGCACAGTGACACCCATTTGTTCACTTAACATCCATGGTTGCTTTTGTGCTACAACAGGATCAAGTAGTTGCAACAGAAACTATATGCTCATGAAGGATAAAACATTTATTATCTGGTCCTTCACAGAAAATATTTGTTGACCCCTGTTGTATATGATTATTTCTCTTATTCATTCACTTATTTAACAACCATTTATTTGGCACTTGATACTTTAAAACTTTTTTAAAAATTATGTTGCATTAATAAAGTTTAGCCACAAAAGTAATGGTACTTTTCAAGAAATCAGATACTTAACTGATTAGATTAACAACATTTGGGTCTATACATCCAAGTTTGTTTGTTTGTGAACTCAGCTATTGTTTATCACTCTGAAAGGTTAGAGCTTAGAAATATCTACAATGAATGGGCTGAGCTGGGGCAAACTGGCAAACACCTACCAGAAATATTCTGGGCCTGACTGTCTTTGGGTCTTCCACTCTTAGTTCTAGGGCAGTCTGATAATATACCCCAGAAGCTAGGTTCACTGTAGCTAAACTTACATCGTCTTAACTTGAACACCACTTCCTCCAAGATGCCTTCCTAAACCTTTAACTCAAGTAATGACCCTCCTCTAGACTCCCATACCTTCTGTGCTCATATTTCTGTCAAGGCACCTGTCACATTTAAATGAAATTATGGGTTAATGTATCTGTCTGCATTAAACTATAAGCTCCTTGAAGACAGAGTCTGTGTCATACTCTACTTCACATTGTTCCTGGCAAAACTGGGGGGAGGAGGGGACTCTGAAGTCCTAGATCTTAAGCAAGATTCTTAAATTCTAAGTCTGTACATTTATAAAATAAGCACCTTTGGCTTATTAAATTGTTGTGAGGATTACAAGAGATAACATATGAAAATCATTTGGCATACTGTCTACCACATCTTCAATAAATGCTTGTTACTGAACAGAGTGAGGAGGACCTAGGGAATCTGGCAGGGTTAGACACCCTTTGGGCTCAGTCCCATGACCAAAAGAAGCCTGGTAATGGAAATGAAACAGACCTGGCTATTCAGTGTGCTAACCCCTCCTCACTTGCATTGGAGAAGGGCAAGGCACCAAATGCCATCTGTCAGTTCTCCAAACAACCAAAATTAGAAACAATGGATTTTGTTCATATTATGCCCTGACAATATACAATACACCACTCATCAATGTGGAGGCTCAGTAAGTTTTCACCTATATCTCAGATTTAAAGTACATTTTTATCATTGGTGCTAGGTAATCTATATATATAAAAGGCTAATATGCTAAGTGTCCCTCCAACTGTCTGACCAATCGCTCCTGCTCCTGACTCACCGAGAAACAAGTCGGTCAGGAAGCTGAGCCACAGCCATGGCTTTTAAAGGTACCAGAAAGACACCCGTGGAACCATGGAACCAGAGATGGCAATTCACCGAATTATAATTACTCTAGCCAGCCACAGTGTAAAACGGTTGGAGAAGCTGTATGCTGACTTGACCAGAGGTGCAAAAAAAAAAGAATCTCAAAGTGAAAGGACCAGTTCAGATGCCTACCAAAACCCAGAGAATCACTACAAAAAACCCCCAGTGGGGAGGGTTCTAAAACTTGGGATCAGTTTCAGACAAGGATCTACAGTGACTTCATTGACCTGCACAGCTCTCCTGAGATTGTTAACAGATTCCTTCCATCATACTGAGCCAGGAGTTGGAGGCTGCAGTCACCATTGCAGATGCTTAAATCAACTGTTTAAATAAATTGACTATCAGTTGTTAACAGCAACAACAAATCCACTGAGTTTAAAATCTATTTTCCACAAGATAGAGTGATTTGTTGAACAAGGATAGTAATAAATAGATCTTTAAATGAGCAGGCACTAGGTCACTTCTGGAATCTGTCCATCTCACATTAGTACCTGTGCTCCAGTTGGCTAAAGCCACCTCATCCTAATGTCACAGTGCAACACACTGCTCATGTGTTTGTAGTGATGCTGGTGTAAACAAATCTATTGTCCTGTCAGCAGTGTAAAAGTACAGCACATACAATTATGTACAGTACATACTATTTAATAATGATAATAAATGACTATGCTACTGGTTTGTGTATTTACTGTACTATCTACACTAATAAAAGAGAAACATGGTAATTAGCGTACGACCGCTACCCTTCCCATTGGCTAATCAGCATATCCTTATGCAAATTAACTGTCAGCCAAAATGGCGGCCGGCAGCCAGGCAGCTGGAAGCGAACATGAGGCTTGCTTGCTCCAGTGACTGCAGACTCCAACGTTCCCCACCTGACTT
>NW_005353967.1:16893996-16900789 GCF_000412655.1 Myotis brandtii
TCTTATATAATAAAAGCCTAATATGCTAAGTGTCCAGTTGGCCATTCAACCAATCAAAGCACAATATGCTAATGATATGCTAAGGCTGCTCAACTGCTTGCTATGACATGCACTGACCACCATGGGGAAGACAGTCGACCGGTCGACCAGTCGCCATGATGTGAACTGACCACCATGGGGCAGACAGTGGACTGGTCAACCAGTTCCTATGACGTGCACTGACCACCAGAAGGGGAGATGCTCTGACCGGTAAGTTAGCTTGCTGCTGGGGTCCAGCCAATCGGGACTGAGTGAGACAGGCCAGACACGCCCTGGAGCTCTCCTGCCATTCCTCTCCAGCTGGCCAACCCCCCCCAACCCCCCCGTCCCCAAGTGTGCACCAGTGGGGTCCCTCGGCCTGGCCTGTACCCTCTTGCAATCCGGGCTGAGGGACACCCCTCCTCCCCCCGGTCCCCAAGTGCATGAATTTTGTGTACCGGGCTTCTAGTAGAAAAATAATAAAGTACATCTGTCTATGACAAACTAATTCCTGGACTAATCTCATTAGATGCAAATCTAGCTCATATGCCTGCCCTGACAGAGGCTGGGTTCGTACGGTCTTGGGCTACATAACCTCCAGCAATCTCAGCAACTTTACCATCCAAAGCCCATTTTGATGAAGGGTACCTGATGGGATGCAACCTTCCCCCAGATGAGGACAGGTAAGAGAGTTGTAGCTCAGGGTAAGGTATATTCTGTAAGTTGTTGTGTTCTTACTTTTCTAAAAGGTAGAGCTAAAAGGGTGCTTCACCCTGAGGCCACAGGTAGAGCAGAGATCCATTATTCCTCAGAAACCAGTCTATGCTGATGCCCTAATATCATATTTAGGAAAGAAGTGGGGTGTGGGAAGTGTGCATGTAGGTGTTTGGGGTGGATGGACAATTCAGGCAGCCACTATTCTGAAAATGTAGTGAATGAGCCAAGTGAAATGATCAATTAACTTTATTTTGGTTAGGTCTCTGAAAATAAAGTATGGTATCAACTGTCATTAATTGCAGTAACAAATGTTTCTCTATACCTTATGTATTAACATGCATCAATAAAAGAATATAAAACATAACCTGCCTTTGAATATTAAAGAAGTGTTCAAGAATTTGTTTCCCTGCTAGGACTGCATTTTATTTGAAAGTACCAGTCCATTTTTCACAGATCTTCAGGAAAAACAGTTATTAGTATTGACTACTGAGAATCTGTTCATGGATGATCAAATGACTATTGTAATTTCATTTTAAGTTTTAAGAAGCAAGTCTTAACAACTTTCACTACTCCAAGAGGATGAAAGAGAAAAATTATTTTCCATCTTAGGGGGAGTAAAAAGGCAAAGTTCATTTCTTTAAGTTCGTTGCAAGATAAAAACACATTTGGGCTAAGAATATTAAAATATTTCTAAGGAATTCAAAAGACAAGACAGAAAAGAGTATCAAAGTGTAATTGTAGTAACTGCTTTGGAAGAGCTGATCCTGGGGAAATGATGACAGATATCTTCCTCACCTACTCACCATCCTGAAGCCTCTCCTTCCACTTTCCCCAGATACCCTATGCAGTTAGAGGCAAGAGAAGAGCAGCAGGCCTTTCACATTATTTATGTCTTTAGGATTCATACCTCAGATATTTGTATTTTAATCCTCACTGGAGGATATGTTTATTTAGAGCAGTTCTCAACCTTCCTAATGCCACGACCCTTTAATACAGTTCCTCATGTTGTGGTGACCCCAACCATAAAATTATTTTCGTTGCTACTTCATAACTGTAATTTTGCTACTGTTATGAATCGTAATGTAAATATCTGATATGCAGGATGTATTTTCATTGTTACAAATTGAATATAATTAAAGCATAGTGATTAATCACAAAAACAATATGTAATTATATATGTGTTTTCCGATGGTCTTAGGCGACCCCTGTGAAGGGTCGTTCAACCCCCAAAGGGGTCGCGACCCACAGGTTGAGAACCACTGATTTAGAGAGAGGAAGGGAGAGGGGAAGAGAGCAAAATATCCATTGGTTGCGTGCTGTATGTGCCCAGACTGGGGATCGAACCTGCAATTTAGGTATGTGCCCTGACTGGGAATCAAACCTGAGACCTTTTGGTGTATGTGACAATGCTTCAACCAACGGAGCCACACCCACCAGGGCTAGATATCTGTATTTTAAAGGGGCCCACATCTCTAACCATCTCCTCCTGAGTAGAAGCTGGACTCAGAGGAGGTTTAAGTTATGACACATTGGGAGTGTAATTAATGGACTGAATGAGGCTGTCTGTCCAGATAAACAATCTCCATCACTTTCTGTATTCCTACCCCAACTTCTCCATATCTTGATATTCCTAATCATAGGGTGTGAGAAATTTTTTTAGAAAGTGTGTAGGGTGAGGGGGAAACCATAGAGAAAAGTCAATGCTATATCCAAAGGAGTACATTTATGAGGGTAGAATTCAGACAGGGAAGCGTCACGATGGGAAGTGTGTTTGCAAAAGAGATCTGTCAGTGCTCCTTGAGTCACTGCCCAAACGGCAGCTTACTTTTTATCTGCATAAGTCTTGTCCAGGGCTTGAATTGTCATTGTCATTCCTATGATGTTCATATTGCACCTGTATCACAGAAAGGCATTTTCCCTGTGGAAGTGGGCCATTTTTGCTGCACAAGAATACGTCTTTGCAGAAATTCATAAAGGCAGCTGAATGATTCTGAATTCAGGGCAAGCTGTTTCCAGGAAAAGGAAGTGGGCCTCCCTTGTGTGTGATATTGTTGTAAATGTAGAAAACAGTGCATAGGGAATCAGATCAGGTTCTAGTCCAGTTCTGGCACTTACTGGCCGTGAGGCTAATCAAGTCACTAACCACAAGCAATACTGTTTCACATCCACGAATAAAGATAATAGTTGATCTTCTGACTTCTTAGGAGTTTTGTGAAAGAATATACATAAAAGTGTTTTACACACAGTGCTACGCAAGTCCTAGTATCTCCATGTTGGAAAAATCTTTAGAGACCATTGGCATTATTATTTATTTTATACATAAGAAAACAGGTTCAGAAAGGTTAAATGATTTGACCTAGATCAGTGATTCTCACTCCAGGCTGCACATTAGAATCGCCTGGAAACCTTTTAAAAAATATTACCACTTGGCCTTTAACTCAGACTATTAGGTCAGAAGCTAAGGGCCTGGAGTCCACTAGGCACTGGTAGATTTAAAAGCTCCCCAAGTGATTCTAATGTGTAGGCAGGATTGAAAACTGTTGCCCACATCATATAACTTATCAAGGGTGGTATCAGGAACAAGCATGGTCTCCTGTCTCCCACAGAGAGAGAGATCACTCTGCCATATCAGGATGATAGCTAACAGCCAGGAGACTGTCAGTGATAGCAAGTCGTGATGCCCAATGGGAGTAAGCAGGATTCCCGTGATTAGGCCCAGCTGCTAGGGTAGGAAGTATGAGTCATCTCTTGGTCTTGTGGCTCTGTCATTCTGTCTGATGCAGGACAAGACCTAGTTTTATGGCATTTCTTGCCTGACAACCAACCATTCCTGGTCCCATAGCCTCACCAACATTCTTAAGACTAGTCAGTTAAAATGTTCATATTTACCAATGTAACAAAAGTTCCCTTCATCAAGAAGTGACTGTGAATTCAGGAGTTACTTCAAGACAAGAGGAGGTAGAGGCAATTTCTGTGGTACATTTTAAAAGAGGCTTTTAAAATAAACTATTTAAATAAAGCAACTCACTGGAGTAGAGTTTCTTAGTCTAGAGCAGTGGTCGGCAAACTGCGGCCCCTTGAGTGTGGCTCTTCCACAAAATACCACGCGAGGGCGCGCACGTACAGTGTGATTGAACCTTCATGGCCCATGCGCAGAAGTCGGTATTTTGTGGAAGAGCCACACTCAAGGGGCCAAAGAGCCGCATGTGGCTTGCGAGCCGCAGTTTGCCAACCACTGGCCTACTAGAAGTATATGCATGGCCTATAGAAATTTTAAAAACTGTTCCTGTTTTTAGAACAATTTTTAAAAAATATAATCCTGTTCAGATAATCTGTATGAGTATCTTATATCCAAGATTTGCACTAATACTGATGTCCACATTTGCATTTGGCTTCACTATCACATAGATGTTAAACAATACAACCCTAATTTACATGACTAATAAGAAAAGATCAGAAGCAATGTGATATGTAAGTGAAGTACAGAGTGAGGGCTAAATGATGTCACAGTCAGTTATTCAAAAGCGAGAATGCAATAGTTCTAGTAGAGAAAAAGAGTAGGAGTCTTGAGTCATCAGTAGGCACACTGTAACAGAGGTATGTCAAGCTCAAAAGAACCTAAACTATAGCAATCAGTACCATATTTATACTGAGCATAGACTCAGTTTCAGCAAAATAATATAATCTATCATAAGTTTAAGAAATGTAAAAAAAGGAATTTCCATGGGTTAAGTGTTAATTACTAATATGCAAATATGATTTATGAATCCATGGAAAGGATTGGGCAGGGTGAATTGAAAGCAAATGGCCAGTTGACTCCAGGGGTTGAAAGTTAAAAAAAAAAAAAAAAGGACAGAGAAAATATAATACAGAGACAATTTAAAATGCACTGATATAAGGAATTGAAAGAGTTCTGGAAGCACCTGCCACAAAGGTCTAGGAGACCAGAATGCTGTAGTTAGGGACACAGACCAAGAGCAGGGATTATGAGAAAGGGTGAGCAGGGCTTGGACAAAAAAAGAGGAAACTATGCCTCTTATTAGTGCTGGACTGAGGCTTACTGTAATAGTGAGTGGAGGCTGAAGACATCTGCAGTTCTGTGAAACAGTAATGGTGGATGTCCAATTTTCACACTTTCCTGGGTAAATCATTGCAAGACTGTCCCTTAAGTGGTGCCATAGACATCTGGAGGTGGCTGGTCATTGGACCTCAAGGGTGTCAGTCTTTAATAGTCTTCAAATTGGTGGTCAGACTGGGCTTGTAAGTCAGAAGACAGAACTGAGGGGGAGGCTACTAAGTCTGGGAAGTATGAATGAAAAGAAATATTTCTTTTGGGGGGAGCTAACAATTCATAGATAAAACTATGTTCAAACATAAAAACGAACCATAACTTCTGTGGGTCTTAAGGCCCTTGCTGGTTCCTTCTGTCTTTAGGAGAAGATTCTGTCAGAATGCTGATAACATATTAATAAATTATTAAAGTCAACAGTGGTTCCAAATTTTCTACATGGAATCACAAGGACCTGAAATCACTTGGGGTCAAGAAAATTGGGGCATTCAAATTTCTGAGACGAAGTGAGGAGCAAGGAAGGAGGCCCTTGCCCCCAGGGAATTCTGGCAAATAGAAGTTGTGGGAGAAAGCATGTAGCATATTGCAGAAGGGACACCTGGGGACAAAAATGAGCTTGGAGAACTTGCATATTTCTTTAAAAGAAAAATAAGTAGTTTTATCATTTTTTAAAAATGTATCTTTCCGCCCTAACCGGTTTGGCTCAGTGGATAGAGCGTCGGCCTGTGGACTGAAAGGTCCCAGGTTTGATTCCGGTCAAGGGCATGTACCTTGGTTGCGGGCACATCCCCAGTAGGAGGTGTACAGGAGGCAGCTGATCGATGTTTCTCTCTCATCGATGTTTCTAACTCTCTATCCCTCTCCCTTCCTCTCTGTAAAAAATCAATAAAATATATTTAAAAAATGTATCTTTCCATTTGAGCATGAAGTGAAAGATGACCCACCTTACTCCAAGCATAATTCCAGGTCACATGACTGTCGCCTCCTAGAAGATCCTTGAGCCAGGTGACTGGATTTTGATAAATCTGACCATTTTCTACCTTAATTTTACCACTCAATAAAACACTGGCTTTGTGGGTAGTCTCCTGAAGAAAAAAAAATGTTAATATTAAAAAATAGATGAAATATGTGAACTTGTTTCTGGCCATGAAGTAACAGGGACCAGATTTACCCTAGCACCTGACACAACCAAAAAACAAAATATATGAAAACAATGGTTTAAAAATCCTTAAAACTTAATAAAAAAACAAGAAAACAATAAAAGGGAACAAAAGATTTGAACAGACATTTCACAAAAGAATAAATATGAAGGCAAATAGCACATGAAAAGATACTCACCATAATTAATCATTAAGAAATGTAAATTAAAACCACAACACATATACTATAGTACATATACATATTTACACTATATGTTAGCATGGCTAAAGTTAAAAGACTGATCATACTAAGTGTTGGCTAAGGAACTATAACTCTCATTGATAGCTGGTGGGAATGTAAAATGTTACAAACTTTGGCAATTTCTTAAAAAGTTAAATATACATTTACCATATATAATTTTGCCACTCCACTCTCAGGTACTTACCCAAGAAATAATGAAAGTCTGTGTCAGACCAAAACTGCATATCAATGTTCATAGTAGCCTTTTTTGTAACAACCAACAATTGGAAACAATCTAAATGTCTACCACAGATGAATTAATAAACTATAGTATCCTATATAATAATCCTATATAATAATAGAGGAATATGCAAATTAGCCGGGATGCCGTAACATCATGACCAAACAGCAGGGACCTGAGGCTGCATGGCGCCTCGTGTGATTTCGTCCCACCCAGGCAGATTCCCCTGCGGCCCCGCAGCCAAATCCGGATGCAGACCTGGGGTTTACTAAACTTCACTGGAGCTTCTCCCCACACCCCCACCCCCTGTCCCAGGACCGCGCTGCCCACAGCAGGGCCCGCGGGCAGCCTCCTGGCAGGCGGGCGGC
>NW_005353967.1:16900820-16932273 GCF_000412655.1 Myotis brandtii
AGCCAAGTGGGGTGGGGCGGCAGGGAGCCACGGAGGGGTGGGGCGGATGGAGCCAAGTTCCCGGGGGTCTGAGGACAGAAGCCCAGACTGCCAAGAAGGAAGAGGAAGCGGCCACGGGGAGCTCTTCCAATCCCTCTGCACGGACACCCTACCCCAGCCCCTGCACCCCTAGGGGGAACAGGGAGGCTGACTGGACAGGGAGAAGACCCAGCCTCGGGGGTAACCGCAGCCCACACCTCCGACTCCCAATCTCTTCCCCTGCCACCCCTGCCAGGGGTGCCCACAACAATGGCGACGACCCGTCAGCACCCCTGAAACACCCGGGACCCACAGCCCGCCACTGCTGGGCCCCCTCTGCTGGGACCGGGCATGCTCTCCTCCCTACAACTCCAGACCCAGGTGGAGGCAGGCCCCAGTGGCCCCACAGGGTCAGACCCATTCCCCCTGATAGCAGCGGCTCCGGCTCCGTCTCTGCAGCAGAAGCACACTGAACCTCACCAGGCGCCGCGGTTAAACCCGCCCTCCTAGCCCACCTGGCTCCGCCCTGGCTCGGCCCCCACCCCACTCCAGGAGATTGGAGCCCTGCCCTGAGCACCTACAGCTGTGAAACGGCCACATACAATTTAAAAAATGGCACCAAGTAGGGAGGTTTGACAGTTACTCCCCCTTTGGCCTCGCCGCCCCCCTAGTGTCTCCTTACCGCCTCCCCAGCCAGCACCTCCAGGGACGACCACCACTCCAGGGCTGCTGGCCAGAGCCCGCCCGAGGCCTGAGGAACCCTCTGCAAAGCTTTGATAGCTACAGTCCCAGGAAACAATCATGCCCTTCTCCCCTAATCAGCACCTGCTACCTGCAAGCGTACCCGTGAGCTTAAAAATAACAATCCTTTCCCATTTAGACATCACTTACTTGATGAAACATTTCTAGGTTTATTAGTTCAGACCCTCCTCATGACAACCCAGTGAGGTAGGTAGAGAAGAGATTACAATTCCCACGGTATATGCATATGTATTCAGAAATGAAGCTCAGAGAGGAAAAGTGTCAAGCCCAGTGGTTCCCAAGGTGCAGCACACACCCCACAGGGGGGCAATTTGATTTTTAAGTGGGGGCAATTTGAGAATGAGTTAACAGTGAATTTTCTGCATTTCTTATGGTTCTAGGGGGCCTCATCTACAGCGTATCCTACATAATAAAAGGCTAATATGCAAATGACCGAATGGTGGAATGACTGGTCACTATGATGCACACTGACCACCAGGGGGCAGACACTCAATGCAGGAGCTGCCCCCTGGTTGTCAGTGTGCTCCCACAGGGGGAGTGCCATTCAGCCAGAAGCTGGGCTCACGGCTGGCGAGCACAGCGGCAGTGGTGGGAGCCTCTCCCGCCTCTGTGGCAATCTAAGGACATCTGACTGATGGCTTAGTGGGCCTAAGCTGTCAGTCGGACATGTCCTCAGGGCTCCCAGACGCGAGAGGGTGCAGGCCAGGCTGAGGGCCCCCACCTCAGTGCACGAATTTCGTGCACCAGGCCTCTAGTATACATATAATGAACTAATACTCAGCAATAAAAATAAACAAACTACTGATACATGCTACAATAAGGATGAATTTCAAATAATTATGCTCAGAGAAAGAAGCCAGACAAAAATAAATACATATGGTATAATTCCACTTATATAGAATTTTTGGATATGCAAACTAATGTATATGAACAGAAAGCATACCAATAATTGTCTAGACATTGGCATGGGAAGGGAGATGAAGGAGGTGTACAAAAGGACACAAAGAAGCTTTGGGGGTTGATGTATATTGTTTGTGGTCATGGCTACATAGGTGTATACATATGTCAAAACTGTCAAACTGTATACTTTAAATATGTGTATTGTATTGTATGTCAATTACATCTTAATAAAACTGTTAATATGAAAAGTTGTATTAAAATTTAATTATAGCTAGTCCAGAGAATTAACCACAACTGTCAAAATATGAGTTAATGAAACTAATTTACTAAATAAAATGTAATTTGCTCTGGCTAATCTGAGGTAGGTACTACTTAGCAATAAACTGGTTGACAGGCAAGCAAACAGGAACAGTAAGGAATCTGAGATCAAGCTACTAATTTGGTCTTTAAACTATAGTTTGAAGCTTTAAATGTTTGTGTGTTTTTTTACTCCTAACTTATAAGTAAAGCTTGCTAACTAGGAAAATCCCAATTACCCAGAGATGGAAAGGGTTGAAAACATAGGTCATTCAGATTAAATTCCAGTTAGCCTGGATTGATATGTTAGATGGTCATAAGAAAGAAAGCATTCCTGGACTCTGCAATCTTTGCCACTCTGAATTCCTCTTTCAAAAAGTGAAAGTGGGGAGGGAGGAGAGGAAGCCTCTTTTGTCAGCATTTCTAGCAGAACCTTTTTTCCTTTCCTTTACTTTTATGCATATGTGATACTGTTTTCAGTGGGTCACATTTATGCAAACTCCAAGTCACTTTTTTTTGTAAAAACAAACTCAGCCCTGGCTAATTTTCTCAGTGGTTAGAGCACCCGCCCTCTGACCAAAGGGTCGCAGATTTGATTCCCGGTCAAGGGCATGTACCTCAGTTACAGGTTCAATATCCAGCCCCAGTCAGGGAGTGCAGGAGGCAACCAATCGATGTCTCTCTCTCTCTCTCTCTCCCCCTTCCTCCTTTCCACTCTCTCTCTCTAAAATCAAACAAACAAACAATGGAAAAAATATCTTGGGGTAAGGATTAAAAAAACACACACACAGAAAAACAACAAAGTTTCTATGGAAGATGAATTATACTTATCTCTTATCAGGGGAAGCTTCAGCAGTACACTGGTAGTTTCCAAAATTTTGGAATCAAAGCCAGCTCCAGCTTACTATTTTTATGTTGCTCTTAAATCCTTCCTGGTGCAATATAATTTCGGTCTGAGAGCCCACAGATACTTGTGACTAAAATGTATAGGGAAATTCTAGAAGCATGATTTTATTTGCTAAGAATACAATGGTTGTGGTCCCTCCATTCAAGAAGCCCAGTCAAACCCCATTTCACTAGTTGGAGGTAAATGCCTACACTATGCAACAGCAAAGTTTATTCACTTTTAAAATTTAGATCATTTTAGAGAAAAAAAAAGATACCTGTGTTTTGAATTCCAAAATGTTATTTCCTGGATTAATTCTTCCTAGTGCTATCAGATCCTTTATCTGCATACGCTTCTTTTTAGGAGCTGTGCTGTAGTTTAAAGGCTTTTTTGCAGTATGCTGAGGGCCAGACCCAGAGGAGGTGGTGCTCTGACTGTCATTTGCATATGGAAGAGCAAAAGCTGAATTTTTAAGATATGGTTTCATCTGATGCCCCATATCACTGCCTAAGTCATCAATATCTTGATGTGTCAGGGTTTCTGATGCCCTCCTAGGTGGTTGCTGGGAAGCTGTTCTCTTGTTTCCTCTTTTTGGATCATAATTGGAAAGAGTCTGACCACAAATACCAGTGGATGAATGGGCATTTGGGACAAGTACACTTGTGGTTTCTGATGTATTGAATGGGCCAGTTAGTGCTGAAGGACTATAGGATTCATGACCTTTGGCTGTATGTGTTGTAAGATCATTTTCTTTTTGTAAATACTCTGCTTGAGCAATAAAAGCAACAGATTGGGATGGTAATTTAATCTTCTTAGTGCCATCTGAAGGTCTGGATTCTGAAAACTCATCCAAGGAACAGTCACTGACATTTCGTCTAGAATTCAGCTTAATTTCAGAAAATTCTTCCCCTCTCACTGTCTCTAAATTTAGACAAGTGTTGATATTTTGGCTGTCGTTCCATGTTTCCAGAGACAACTGTGATTCCTGTATGCTTTCACAAACAGAGCTGGCAGGAGAAAATGAACCCGCCTGGGGCTGCACTGAATTTTCCAGGCTGGTAAGCTCTTGGCTGTCCTTTTCACAAGAGATCTCTGAGCTGGATGGCAGTTTCCTCAAACTAAGACCAGACACAGATGTAACATTCTTATAGTTTTGAATTTTCTGGCTTATTTTTTTCTGTTTTTTTGCCACAGCTAAAAGGCTCTTCTGTCTCATGGCCAAGTTAGCCAGTTGTTCTCTCAGGACACCATGCTTAAATGATTCTATGGAAACCCTATAGTAAGAAACAGAAGAAACAAAAATACAAACAAAGTAAAAAGCTTTTTTAAAAGCAGTCATTTGCACTTTAAAGATACTTTCTTTGGATTTAAATTTGACCACCACAAAGTACACAAGGTTCTGTCTTTGTAAATGCATTTTCTTTGAGAGGAAACTGACTCTTAAGGTAAGTGAGTTTGCCTTTCTAAGGAGGTGGCAGTGTGGTTATCCACATTTATACCCACATTTATATTCAGATCATTATTTAGCAGTTGTGAGTCAACCCTAACAGAAACAAAACTTGGGTAGTCTATCCGGATATCTACTAGTCTTTTACTTGGAAGCTAGCAATTGGTGGCCGAGGAGGAACACCATTCTTTACGTTTCAAGTTTGGTTACCTGTTTACAGTGGAAAAGTGTATAAAGAAGTAAAATTTGGAAGTTTCACTCAAGTTCCCTTAATTTTAGAAGAGTGAGATTGTTTTGTGAATAATTATGCCTGAGCTAATCTGAGAAATTCAGTTCAACAAGTAATTACTGTAATTGTACTGAGCATTTTCAAGTCCAGAGGGACTACTCAGACAAGCATTAACCCATATGCCTCCCCCAAACCCAATCTCTCAGGGGTGGAGGACTAAGTGGGAGAAAATGGCTTGCCCACACCTCTGTTTTTTGGTTATATTCCACAGTTACCACCTTCTGGACATCCTGTGACACCATGTTTCCAGTCGTTCTCAACCTTTTTGTTCTCAGGACTATTTTATACCCCTAAAAATTATTGAGAAACCCAAAGAGCTTTTGTTTATATGGGTTATATCTATCAATATTCACTGTTTGGAAAATAAAACTGAAAAAATTTAAAAACACAAGAATACCCAAGCACACATTCCATTAGCTATTAGAGTGATGATGTCATCACACACTATGTGGCCTAAATAAAATTCCATTATACACTCATGAGAGAATGAGAGCAAAAAAGGGCAAATAACATTTTAGTATTCTTAAAAAATAGTTCTGACTTCATAGACCCCTTGAAATAGTGTCAGGGATCCTTAGGAACCACCCATTAAGAGCAGCTGTTCTAAGGAAAGCAGTAAAATAGATATCTGTTTTTTCTGTCACAGTTTAGAGTTGTTGCTGCTAAACTCCAAGTATACTGGGTATTAAAGTAGATGTAAGTGTAAGAAACAGAAAGGATAAATCAGATTAACAAACAACTGATAGCATAAAATGCAAGAAAATAAAGAAAAAAGAATTTATTTAACAATATCACATTTTAAACTATGTGAAACAGAGGCTTCGGACAAAATGGCAGCATAGGTAAATGCGATACTCAAATCTTTCCACAATCATATAAAAAATACAACTAGCCCTGGCCGGTTTGGCTCAGTGGATAGAGCGTCAGCCTGCAGACTGAAGGGTCCCAGGTTCGATTCTGGCCAAGGGCATATGCCCGGGTTGCAGGCTCTATCCCCAGTGAGGGGCGTGCAGGAGGTGGCCGAACAATGATTCTCTCTCATCATTGATGTTTCTATGTCTCTCTCCCTTTCCCTTCCTCTCTGAAATCAATAAAAATATATATTTTAAAAAAATAATAAAATAAAATAAAAAATACAACTAATCTTTAGAACAACCATCATTCAGAACTGCCTGAAATTTAGCTGAATGAAAGTTCCACAACTAGGGAATTAAAGAAGCCCCATAGAGACCGGTAGGAGGGGTGGAGGCATGGAACAGGCTGGTGTGGCAGTTTTTAATTGGGAGGGATATCTTGGCTACAGAGATTCCCCCTGAGGAGTGAGGGATGCCAGCCCCATATCAGACCTCTAGCCCAGGGTTCCAGAGCTGAGAAAAGAAGTCTCTATAACTTTGGGTTGTAAAAACCAGCAGTGATTATGACTGAGTGACATGGAGGCTGCTGGAGTCCTGGGCAGTTCCTCTTAAAGGGCCCACATATTAACTTATTTGGACTTATTCCCTCTGAGCTATCTCATTGGGGCAGCAGCTTGAAAGGAACCAGGGACATACAGGGAGTAACTAAATTGTCTGGCATCAGTGCAAGAGCTGGGGGAGAAGCTTTCTCCCAGATAAAAGTGCTGGCAGAGGCCACTGTTCCTTTGCTGAGCCCTTCCCCAACAGAGCCGACAGATGGGTGCCAAGTCTGAGTCTCCATCAATTTGGATCACATTTTTCACTCCATCCTGGTGATTCCCTGTGACCCTGCCCTACCCAACTTGGGGGCTTATCCAAGCCATTTCCAGTGGCTTTTCCATACAACTGTCCTCTCTTGCCTCAGAGGACAGGCTTTCCTAAAATCTCTCAAACAAGCAGCAACTGGCCTCAGTGTACCTCATATCTCTTGCTAAGTAGCCCCAGGCCTGGCACTAGCTGCAGCCTGCCTTGGCTCAGAGCTTGGCCTCTTCTGGGTACCTCCAAACTCCAAGTAGCAGCCATCTGCAGATAACTCTGTAGCTCATGCCAGGTGGGCCCAGGCAAGGTACCAGAACCTCCCTGGAGGCCCCAGAGTCAGTGCACTCAGTGGACAGCTTCAGACCATACTGAATTACAACGCTATCACCTCCATGAGTGATACACTCAAGGAAGCTCCCATAAGACTGTCAGGTGATTTCTTAACAGAAACTTTGCAGGCCAGAAGAGAGTGTCAAGAAATACTCAAAACAATGAAAAGCAAGGACCTACAACCAAGATTACTCTACCCAGCAAGGTTATCATTTAGAATTAAAGGTCAGATAAAGAGCTTCCCAGACAAGAAAAGTCAAAGGAGTTCACTGCCACCAAACCAGTATTACATGAAATGTTAAAGGGTCTTCTTTAAGAAGAAGAAGAACAAAAAAGATAAAAAATATGACCAACATAATGGCAATAAATACATATCTATCAACAATTGAATCAAAAAATAAAAATAAATGAACAAGCAGAACAGAAACAGACTCATAGATACAGAGAACATTTTGATGGTTGCCAGATGGGAAGGGGATTGATGAGATGGATGAAAAAGGTGAAGGGATTTAGAAGTATAAATTAGTAGTTATAGTATATTCATGGGGATGTAAAGTACAGCACAGGGAATATAGTCAATAACATTCTAATAACTATATATAGTATCAGATGGGTATGAGATTTTTCAGGAAGATCACATAGTAAGTTTTATAATGTCTAATCACTGATGTGTACACCTGAAACTAATCTAATATTGTATGTCAACTGTAATTGAAAAATAAAAAATGATTAAAAGTAAAAATAAATTAAAAAATAAAACTATGTGAAACAAAGAGTTCAGGCACAAAATAAAAGTGCTCTTTAGTTTGTAAGATTTTGAGGCTTACAGCAATTTTAATAAGGATTTACACTTAAAACCCTAACTGATCAGGAATTTCCAAAATTCTAAGTATCTTGTTAATCAGAGGATGTAAGAAAAATTGAAGCTAGCCTTCTCCAAAGTCCCCTAGAAAATGCCAGGTGGGCCCAGGCAAGGCACCGGAACCTCCCTGAAGGCCCCAGAGTCATTGCACTCAGTGGACAGCTTCCTTTATTCAATTCCCCATCTGTAGGTCTTATAAGCTCATTGGCTTTATAGAAAGGAATTTATGATACTTATTCACTAAAGAGTAAAGAAAAATGGGGATAAAGATAGATTTATAATAAAAATAAAAACTGATTTTAAAATAAGTTCAGAAAAAAATCTGAATATGCAATGGATGCCAAAGGATTATAAGACAAGAATATAAAGGAAAAGAAATATTACATGTGAATAAAGAATAGGGTCAAAAATATATCTGCATATTCATTGCAGCATTATTCACAACAGTTAAGACATGGAAACAATTTAAGTGTCCATCAATGAATAAAGAAAATGTAACACACATACAGTGGAATATTATTTAGCCACAAAAAGAAGGAAATCCTGCCATTTGTGATAACATGGATGGACTTTGAGGGCATTATGCTAAGTGAAAGTCAAACAAAAAAACAAATACCCTATGATCTCACCTATATATGATATATATAGATATATAGATATTCTGAGAACAAGAGGTGGGGGGCAGGAGGTGGCTGATATAAGTGAAGGTGGTCAAAAAGTACAAACATCCAGTTATAAAATAAATAAGTCATGGGGATGTAATGCACAGCATGGTGGTTACAGTTAATAATACTGTATTGTATATTTGAAAGTTCCTAAGATCTTAAAAGTTCTCATCACAAGAAAAAAAAATAGATAATGCCCAAACAAGAAAATATCTACACTAATAAAAGACAAAGATGCTAATTGACTGTACCTTCACTACACCCACCAGCCAATCAGAAGAGTACGCAAATTAACCCAACAAAGATGGTGGTTAATTTGCATACACAGGTGCCCAGTGAAGACTGAAGACAGTGTAGAACAGGGGTGGGCAAACTTTTTGACTCGAGGGCCACAATGGGTTCTTAAACTGGACCGGAGGGCCGGAACAAAAGCAGGGATGGAGAGTTTGTGTGAACTAATATAAATTCAAAGTAAACATCATTTCATAAAAGGGTACAGTCTTTTTTTTTTTTTTAGTTTTATTCATTTCAAACGGGCCAGATCTGGCCCGCGGGCCGTAGTTTGCCCACGGCTGGTGTAGAAGGAAGCCAAGCACTGCAGAAGGGAGCCAAGAGGCGGAGAAGGGAACGGATTGGAGGTAGCAGAGATAGGAGCAGAGCTGAGGTAGCGGACACGAGAGGGGGCGAAGTGGTGGAGAAGGGAGGGAGCCGAGGCGGTGGACACGGGAGGAAGCGAGGCAGTGGAAAAGGGAGGAAGCGAGGTAGTGGAGAAGGGAGGAAGCGAGGCAGCGGAGAAGGGAGGAAGTGAGGCAGCAGAGAAGGAAGGGAGCGAAGCAGTGGAGACGGGAGGGAGCCAAGGGCAAAGCGGCGAAGGGAAGGAGCGAGGCAGCGGAGAAGGGAGCTATGGTCTCAGGAAGCCCTATTCTTGCAGGAATAGGCCCGAGGAAGCCCTATTCTTGCAGGAATCTTCCTGCAACAGGCCTCTAGTCCTATATAATAAAAGCCTAATATGCTAAGTGTCCAGTCATCCGGTCGTCTGTTCAACCAATCAAAGTATAATATGCTAATGATATGCTAAGGCCACTCAACTGCTCTCTATGACATGCACTGACCACTAGGGGGCAGACAGTCAACCGGTCGACCAGTTGCTATGTCATGCACTGACCACCAGGGGGCACTCTGACCAGTAAGTTAGCTTGCTGCTGGGGTCCAGCAGATCAGGACTGAGCGAGATGGGCAGGACACGCCCTGGAGCTCTCCCACAGTCCCTCCTTGGCTGGCCAACCTCCCGTGTCCCTCCCCAGCCCTGATCGTGCACCGGTGGGGTCCCTTGGCCTGGCCTGCGCCCTCTTGCAATCCAGGACCCCTCAGGGGATGTCAGAGAGCTGGTTTTGGCCCGATCCCGCAGGCCAGGCTGAGAGACCCCACTGGTGCACAAATTCATGCACCGGGCCTTTAGTATAACATCTTTCTCAACCAAGGATGAGAAGCCCTAGCCAGTTCCGCTAAATGTATAGAGCATCGGCTTATGGACTGAAGGGTCCTGGGTTCAATTCTGGTCAAGGGCAAGTACCTCAGTTGCAGGCCCCAGGCCTGGTAAGGGCTCATGCACTGGTAAGGGCATGTGCAGGAGGCAACCAATCAATGTGTTTCTTTCACATGGGTATTTCTCTGTCTTTCCCTCTTTCTTACACTATTTCTAAAAATCAATGGAAAAAATATCCTCAGGTGAAGATTAAAAAAAAAAAAAAAGGACGAAATGAGGTATATAACCCATATAATCAGGATAAAACTCCTTAAGAACCCTGAGAACTTAGAAGTACATAAAACAAATAAATATACATAATTAAACTGCTTAGGGGAACAACATCTGTAATAGCAAAAAAAAAAAAAAAAAAGTTTAATGTAAAAAAATTGAGTTTACTAAGGAAAACAATTTATTTTGGGGATTCATGACCAGAAAGGCTTTCATAAAATTCTTGGCTGTAGACAAGTTTTCTACAACTTTTGGTTTCCTGAATATTTCTAGTAATGAAGAAAAATATCTTTCTGGGAAGTACAATTCCCTGTGGAGGTAATAGATTAGATAAAGTTATTTTTTGGTCCTAAGCAACAGTCTTAAGAATTTGTATTCTAAGAAATTCTAGGCCTAACTATTATAGCTAAAAATGTATAAATTCTAATAACTTTAACACACTCCTATTTTTTCCACTCACCTGTATTTTTTAGCCAGATCATCCCTTTCTGCCTTCTGTTTGGCAAGCACATTATCCATAATCTCTTTTATCTCTAACATCTTTTCAGTGTATTGTTCTAGAAACACAGTAATAAAGTAAAAAGTCAGTTAACTGAGAGATAGCAAATGTTGAATTTGGTCACATAGGACTCAGCCTTGCTGTTAATTTTAAAAAGTTATTATTTCCTTACCCTTTTCCCCAATATCAGTGGTCCAGATATATAAATCAAGGCTTAATGACTTACATCACCATATGGAAGTACCCTAACATCTATAGGTAAGAACACTGTACCAAGAAAGAGCCAGCCAGCTTGAGTTCTAATCCTGCTACCCTATTGACTAATCTGAAACGGGGCAAGTCACATGACCTCTATGGTCAGCTTCCTTATCTGTGAAATGAGTGGGGTAAAGGAAGATAAATAGGAAGGTAAGTATTTTGCCTATTAAAATATTTACTTTTTAAATGCAAAACAAAATACATTATCGTTGTAAAAAATAATTTCAAACAATATGAATGTTTACCCAGAGGAAAAGTAAGAGTATCCCACTCACCCCCCTGCTTCACCTCTATTTTACTTTATAAAAGAGACTGCTGTAAATGCTTTGTAGTAGTGTATATATTTGTGTGTACATATCCTATCTAATAAAAGACAAAAAGGGTAATTGACCGTACCTTCGCTATGCTTCACATTGGCTAATCAGGGTGATATGCAAATTAACCGCCAATAAAGATGGCGGGTAATTTGCATACATAGGCTCCAAGCGGTGGAGGCAAGCCAAACGGCCCCGAAGCTGACCGAGCAGCGAGGCCTCACGCCCCCGGGATCAGCGGAGCTGGGAGGCCTCACTGCCCCGGGAAGGGAAGGCCTAATGCACGAATCTCTTCGTGCAACAGGCCTCTAGTTAAATATATTTATGTAATGTATTGTTATATATATATATTTATACTATAAAACTACATATGTGTGTTTAAAAATAATAATTGTGTGTCCTGATTGGTTTGGCTCAGTGGATAGAGTGTCGGCCTGGGGACTGAAGGGTCCCAGGTTCGATTCTAGTCAGGGGCATGTACCTTGGTTGCGGGCACATCCCCAGTGGGGGTTGTGCAGAAGGCAGCTAATCAATGTTTCTCTCTCATCGATGTTTCTGACTCTCTATCCCTCTCCCTTTCTCTCTGTAAAAATCAATAAAATATATACTGAAATAAAAAAAATCAAAAAATCAAAAAAATAATAATAATAATTGTGCTGTCAGTTCTTGCTCTTTATTCTTAACACTTAGAGAGGGCTATATAAAATTAAAGGTCACTTATAGATCTATATAAAGTAAGTTTTGTAATAATTAAAATTTTCCTACTTTCTTCTATTACCTCCTAAGTAAAGGTATCATGCACTCCCCCAGCCCCATCATAAACTCACAGGATGTACACATAAATACCAATTATTTCCAAATACAGAGTCCCAAGTAGGAAATTGAAACTTAGATTTGATTTCTTTTAAGATCATCTTTTAAGATCATCTGCTATTCATTTCACTTTTGGTACTGTTCCCTTATGTTTTTGACTAATTTTTTAGACCAATGCATATTTTCTATATAATTTAACTAGAGAAAATCAGTAGTGAGAAATAACATGAAGTTCATGGTTGGAATTAGTTCCAGAACCTGCCTTTGCAAATTAGACAAATGATTTGATAAGTATAGAATAAGTGTTTCCAGAGTAGTTTTTGATTCCTCAAAAGGGTTAGTGTCACAATGTGATGCATGTGCTAACAAAGGGGGGAATGTCTATGATCATTAAGAATTTAGCCTGGCCAGCGTGGCTCAGTGGTTGAGCGTTGACCTATGAACCAGGAGGTCATGGTTCAATTCCCAGTCAGGGCACATGCCACCGTTGCGGGCTAGTTCCCCAGTAGGGGCATGCAGGAGGCAGCTGATCAATGATTCTCTCTCATCATTGATGTTTCTATCTAACTCTCTCTCCCTCTCCCTTCCTCTCTGAAATCAATAAAACTATATTTTTTAAAAAGAAGCTGTGGTTTTACATCATGGAATACTATGTAGCAGTAAAAAAGAAGAATCTCTTACCCTTTGAGACAGCATGGAGGGACCTGGAGAGTATTATGCTAAGTGAAATAAGCCAGTCAGAGAAAGACAAGTACCACATGATTATATTTACCTGCATCTTCGGGGGTTCTTATTTCAAACTCCAATAAAATTTCCTGTTTTTCCTCTATATCTTCTAGAATGGCACTTATGGTCTTATGCTATCAAATAAAAATATTAAAACTTCATTATAAGAAAGTAGGTATTTCTCTCTGATATGCAATTGACAAATGCACAATAAAAGTGCCAAAGAAAGTGTTATTAAAAATACTCATTTCCCTTTATATTCAAAATGTAGTCATGCTTTGTTTAACCTTAAGTGTATAAATACTGCATATTTGAGGGAAAAAATAAACTGAAATATATCTTGATTTAAGTAGTAGTTCTATTCCTGGAAAATAGAATGTAAGAGTAGCAACCATTTAAAGAATCATAATTTTTCATTGACTTCTGTCATAATTATAGGTGTAGGAGAAAAAACAATAACTCAGCACATAATAGTTAAAGATAACATATATCAACAAGTTCACTTTAAAGCCTTATGACTATCATTGCACCCGATTAAAATATCACATATGATATTAGAAATACAAAACATTACTTTCAAAAACTCAGAATGGGGATTTAAGACCACATCTTTATATCCTTGTTAGTATTAATCTTCCTTCCTGGAACGTCTTCAATTTATTCTGCCCAGATCCCTCCCTTCTTATGAGAGATGGAGTAATAAAAGTGAACTCTTGAACCAAACTGTCTGGCTGTGAATTCTGACTCCATCTCTTCCTGGCTGGTGACTCCAGCAGGTCATTTATCCTTCCTGCTTGAAATGAGTAACATACGTGAAGTGGTTAGGACAGTGCCAGCACAAAGTAAGAAATACTGCTTATTATTATTATATAAAACCCACCTCATACACAAAACCTCTTAATCCACACTGATTTTTCCTTTCTCAGAATTACTTAACAATTTCAGTGCTACAGAATTTAGTATGCATGTCTTACAAATTCTATTTCTCCATCAAGATAATGAGATCTTGTCATCAGGAGCATAGTTTTTATATTTACATGTGGTTTCCACACTATTGGATGTAAAGTTGTTGCTCAATAGATAACAACTGAAGGACTGGCTCATATTACCCATCCTTTAATATATTCTCAATACACATTAATTTTTACAATGTGTAGGTTCTCAAAGCCTTCTGAAGTATGTCGCTCTGAAATTTTACTTTGGTGTCCAGAAGGGATATGGAAAATGCACATAATAAAACCATCCAACTATGTGGAAAAACAATCTCATTGCTGTCCTTTATAAAATGAATCAAAACTAAACTACAAAATATAAACATGCAAAACAAACAAACAATGAGATTTACTTCTTTGTACATTGAATGGCTATGGTAATAAAACTAAAGGACTGAATTTGTGTCCAGGCTAAGCCTCTACCTACAGATTCAAATAAAACAACTTCTGATGCTGACTTTCCTTTGTTTGCCGTATATTGTTCATGCACGTAGTCTCAGCCACCCTTGGCCATAAGCTTTCACTCCACACTAGTTCCATATTCCACCCTGGAGGATCCAGCACAATCTTCCCTCCAAGACCCCCTTCTTAGTCCTTCATTATTGCTTATATTAAAACACACACACAACAAAACAAAAAAACCTAACCTAGACTTGTCTTTGGAACAAACAGCTTTACAGTTTATATCCTGCTTACTATAAAGCTTCACTATGATTTTATTCCAGACTTGCGATTTTTACTGTGGCAGGATCATCTTTGCCTCTGACACCTCTTTTAAATTTTGTATAACATAGCACAGTGGCATATGATAGGCTCTGGAGCCAGACTACCGGAGTTTAATTCTGGCATAGCTACTTAATAGAAATGTAATTTTAAAAAAATGTTCTTATTAATTTCAGAGAAGGAAGGGAGAGGGAGAGAGAGATAGAAATATCAAGGAATAGAGAGAATCATTGATCGGCTGCCTTCTGCACACCCCGGATTGGGGACTGAGCCCACAACCTGGACATGCACCCTGACAGGGAATCAAACCAAGACCTCCTAAATCAGGGTTCACCCTCAACCACTGAGCCACACCAGCCAGGCTAGAAATGTAATTTTGGATTAGGTTACTTAACCTCTCTTACTTTAGCTTCCTCGTCTATAAGGAAGAAAATAATGACAATAACAGAACCTACCTAGAAGGGTTATTATGATGACTAAATGTGTTAATAAAGTACTTAGAGGACAGCTTGCCATATGATAGGTACTCAGTGAATGTCAGTTGTTATTATTATTATTATTATTATTATTTCTGTATTTATTTTATGACAGAGAAGGAGGCTGCCTACATGCTATGATCTGAAGGTAGTACCAAGGTAAAATGATCTCATTTCCTTTGTGGCCACAGAGTTACCCCTCATTGGAAATTTTGAAATTTTCAATATTTAAAACCAATTTTACATTTAAAGTCCTCATATTTCTTTTGAGTTTTTCTTTTTTGTGAAGTTGGTTTTCTTTAGACTGCTATATCTCCATTTTCTGAGGTGTGGCATCTAAAACTATATACATTTTTCCTGAAGCAAATACCCTACCCATAGTTAGTAACAATAGTGTTTTTTCATAATGTTCTAATATTGACATGAAAATATACCTTTAAGTCACATTATCATGTAAATGCTGGACAAAATACAAGCTTTAAACACATACACACACACACACACACACACACACACCTAAAAATGGAAAAGGAAAGGAAAATTCCCTGGTGCCAGAAATTAAGCTAGCAATGGTCCATGTGGGATTTGGAACACAGGTATTAGGAGTTAGGTTTTTAATGCCCATGCAGGAATAGGAGATAAGCTCAAGCCCATTTGAGGAGGGAATTATAATGCAGTTCCTGCATAAAGTTAGTGGCCCAGAGTGGGTACGTTTTAGGTTAGATTAAGGATTAGAAAAACTTGTCACCCATCCAGGCTTTAGGTAGAAAAGTAGAGACCTACTTTTGTCACACATGTATATGAGAACTATATTTATACAATGTGTGGTTAGAAAACCAAAAAGGGAAATTAGCATAAAAATTGGTGTGCAACTGACAAACCTCTAGGGCCCTTTCAAAAGCAAATTTTAAATAGGAAGCCTACACTCACCAAAATTCCCACAGCAAACAACCATCACTGAAGTGAGATTAGAATAAAAAAAATTACAAACCACATGAAAAATCATGTTATCATGAAAAAGAGTCAGGAAGAGAGTTTAAAATTCCTTTAAAAATGTTTGAAAATATTTTATAAAATAATATCAATATTGTAAGGCAAGAGCAGAAAAGTCTTTGTTTTATTTTTTTTTAAATATTTGAAAAGGAAACAATTTCTAGAAATAAAAAAGTCATTAAAATTAAAGACTCAATATATAGGTTGAATAAATTATAAATATTTGAGGAGAAAAATAATGAATTGAAAGAGAAATCAAAGGAAATCACCCAGAATATAATACAAAGAGTTCAAGATATAGAAAATAAAAAACATATTAGGAGATACAGAGATGGGCCTAACAGACATCTAAATAAGAGTTTCAAAAAAAAGAGAATACTGAGGCTGGAGGAGAGGCAATATTCAATGATATAAGGGCTGAGAGGAATATAAATGAGAAATGTCTTCAGATAAAGGAGCATGCCTAGTCCTGACTATAATTAATAAAAACACATCCATATTTAGAATGTAAAAGAATAAGAGAAAAATTTTAAAAACTGCAAGATTAAAAAATAGATTATCTACAAAGAAATGAAAAGTTGACTTTTCATTTATTGCAACAGATACCAGGAAACAATGCAAAATATTTCAAAGTGCTAAGGCAAATACAATTTAGCTTTGAAATCGACTTAAAATATTTAAGGAGGATTTCCGAGCAAGATGGCGGCATAGGTAAACACCAGAGACTGCTGCCGCAAAAAACCACTTCAAAAATACAACTAAAAGACGGAACGGACATCACCCAGAACCACAGGAAGGCTGGCTGAGGAGAGACTTTTCAACTAGAAGGAAAAATAACAGCACACCGAGGCTCAGAGGAGGCGCAGTGTGGAAAATACTCAGGTGCGGAGGTGCGCGCGCAAAGCGGGCTGGTGGCTGAGAGCGCGGTTGTCGTTTTCGGTCAGGGGGGAGTCTCAGACTCTGAGCTCCAGATACGGGCGAATCGCTGGGGACTCGGACCCAAACGGGAGAAGCGGGAGTGTCTGGCATCAGTTGGAAGGCAGCTTTCCCTCCGAGGTTTGCAGCGGTTCCGGGGGTTCTGAGAAGCAGAGCCTCTGGGAACAGGACTGAGGGCACCATAACGGCTCCCTCCGCCCGCCCTGTTGAGCCCGCCCCGCCCAAGCCCTGCGCAGAGCCATTTGCCGGATCGCCTCAGGCAAAGAAAGGCTAGATCTCCAGAGGACAGAAGTTTTCCCGCGGCAGACACAGCTGATTCTCACAGCCAGTCGGCCTGGTGGTCAAGTGGTCAAATTATTAACTACAACAATCAAGGCTCAACTAGAACAAGACTGCGCACAAAGACCACTAGGGGGTGCACCAAGAAAGCATAAAAAATGCGGAGACAAAAAAACATGACAGAAATGGAGGATATAGAGCTAAAAATCGCAATTTTGAGGGCTTGCAAAAATGTGCTAGAAGCTGTCAATAAACTTGAGGAGAGAGTCACGAAAACTAATGAGACCCTCGATGCTATGATAAAGAACCAACTAGAAATTAAGCATACACGGACTGAAATAAAGAATATTATACAGACACCCAATAGCAGACCAGAGGAGCGCAAGAATCAAGCCAAAGATTTGAAATGCGAAGAAGCAAAAAACACCCAACCGGAAAAGCAAAATGAAAAAAGAATCCGAAAATACGAAGATAGTGTAAGGAGCCTCTGGGACAGCTTCAAGCGTACCAACATCAGAATAATAGGGGTGCCAGAAGATGAGAGACAGCAAGATATTGAAAACCTATTTGAAGAAATAATGGCAGAAAACTTCCCCCACCTGGTGAAAGAAATGGACTTACAGGTCCAAGAAGCGCAGAGAACCCCAAACAAAAGGAATCCAAAGAGGACCACACCAAGACACATCATAATTAAAATGCCAAGAGCAAAAGACAAAGAGAGAATCTTAAAAGCAGCAAGAGAAAGAGACTCAATTACCTACAAGGGAATACCCATACGACTGTCAGCTGATTTCTCAACAGAAACTTGGCAGGCCAGAAGGGAATGGCAAGAAATATTCAAAGTGATGAATACCAAGAACCTACAACCAAGATTACTTTATCCAGCAAAGCTATCATTCAGAATTGAAGGTCAGATAAAGAGCTTCACAGATAAGGAAAAGCTAAAGGAGTTCATCACCACTAAACCAGTATTATACGAAATGCTGAAAGGTATCCTTTAAGAAGAGGAAGAAGAAAAAGGTAAAGATACAAATTGTGAACAACAAACATGCATCTATCAACAAGTGAATCTAAGAATCAAGTGAATAAATAATCTGATGTACAGAATGAACTGGTGATTATAATGAATCAGGGACATAGAAAGGGAATGGACTGACTATTCTTGGGGGGGAAAGGGGAATGGGAGATGCGGGAAGAAACTGGACAAAAATCGTGCACCTATGGATGAGGACAGTGGGTGGGGAGTGAGGGCGGAGGGTGGGGCGGGAACTGGGAGGAGGGGAGTCAGGGGTTTAAGGAGTAGCCTTTGCCAGTTTGGCTCAGTAGATAGAGCGTTGGCCTGTGGACTGAAGGGTCCCCAGTTCAATTCCAGTCAAGGGCACATGCCCAGGTTGTGGGCTCGATCCCCAGTAGGGGTATGCAGGAGGCAGCCAATCAATGATTCTCTCATCATTGATGTTTCTATCTCTCTCTCCCTCTCCCTTCCTCTCTGAAATCAATAAAAACATATTAATAATATATTTAAGGTATAAATTAGATGATTAATCATAATTTGGGTTCAATGAATGACATTTTCCCTCTCTACACTAATAGAAAGTATGTAAGAGAAGCCCAATCAACATAGTCTTATTCAGCCCTAGCTGGTTTGGCTCAATGGATAGAGCATCAGTGTGAGGACTGAAGGGTCCCAGGTTCGATTCTGGCCAAGGGCACATGCCTGGGTTGCGGGCTCGATCCCCAGTAGGGGGTGCGCAGGAGGCAGCCAATCAATGATTCTCTCTCATCATTGATATTTCTCTCTCTCTCTCCTTCTCCCTTCCTCTCTAAAATCAATAAAATATATTTTTAAAAAAACATAGTCTTATTCAAAATGATATTTCACTGAGGATACTACTTTGCTTAAGAAGTAAGTTAGGATCTAGTATGCTTTGGTTTTTTTGTCAAAGTAAGGATATATATCTTATCAATATATATTTTATTGAGAAACTAGTGTGTTATTTTTGCAAAAATATACCTTTATATGAAAGGTTTCAGATATGGCAAACACTATCGATCACTATTAACCATGTGGGATCCAGGTTGGTTAGACCAGATTGCTTTCCTCTTCTCTATCTGAGATTCGGGGTCTTTTCTAGTATGTTCCCTAAATATACACTATGACTGCGGAAGTGTCTATGGGACAAGAAGTAGCCAAAGAACCAAACCTAGGTGTAAAAGACAGCAGCTAACCTATAGTTCTTTATCAGTGCAGATAACTGAGAATTAACCATACAACATACCTTCTTGGCTTTTGTTCAATTATGCTACATTTTCTTATGACAGAAAACATTTTCAACCTGTGTGTCCTTAAAATAGAAGGAGTGCTGCAATAGCCAAAGTTTGGCTGGCCCAAAGAATGGCATTTTCTAGGTGAAGAACAAAGGACTTCAACTTCACTCACCATATGAAGGCTTTCTCTTGTTTTTTCTTGGTGTGAAAGAGAAGGTGGATCAACAGTTTTTAAGCCATCACAAAAACATGGTTTGTGTCTTTTGGACTGGACGGTAGGAATTTTTACTTTAAAAAGTAAAATTAGAAAATATAATAAGAATGTGCAAAAATTTAGCTTAATTTTATCAGTTGTAATGGTGAAAGGAATGGCTAAATTAAGTCTACAATTATATTAATGTTGGTCAACACCTTAATGTTTATTATCAATTGACTAATTATAGCTAACATTTACTGAATACTTACCACATGGTGGATATCATACTCTTTCCCTGAATCATATTTAATCTTCACATGAACTCTGTGTGATAGGCAGTTTATTATATCTATTTTACAGAAGAGGAAAGTGAAGCTTAGAGGGATTCAGGAAGTTGTCTAATTGTCACATAGCTAGTACTGAAACCAGATCTGACTTCAAAGTCCATGCTCTTAATCACTATGACTATGATTTATTGTCTCTGTATAGTTCTCTCTGACTCTTCTCCCATTCTGGATTCCCTTTCTCCATATAACCATATAAACAAGTGGGAACAGATATAGCACTTTATAACAGAGTGCCTGATAACGCCAAATGAAAGGCTTCTCTTAAGTTGAGCTGATATAATTCATGGGATCCAAACCTTCAGATAGAGCTGTGGAAAGGGATAGAGCAGTGATGCCGAACCTTTTGAGCTCGGTGTGTCAGCATTTTGAAAAACCCTAACTTAACTCTGGTGCTGTGTCACATATAGAAATTTTTTGATATTTGCAACCATAGTAAAACAAAGATTTATATTTTTGACATTTATTTTATATATTTAAATGCCATTTAACAAAGAAAAATCAACCAAAAAATGAGTTCGCGTATCACCTCTGACACGCGTGTCATAGGTTCGCCATCACTGGGATAGAGACATGGATGTGGCTCTAAAAAAGGCCCTAACCGGGGGACTTACCCTATAGTCGCAGACTATGAAAAGAGGAACTTTATATACATGTGATTTAGTATACTAGTAAAATATGACACAATGATTATTCTTGGCTCTAACCAATCATATCAATTATATGATTCCTCCCTTGAAAATCAATAGTTGGTAAGAATACTGGTAGGCTGGGGAGAAATGTGTCAGACTCTTCCTAATATTCTCCTTCATAAAGAGAGAGGGCAGATTATGTTCGTGGTTTCTCCTTCTATGAGTCAAGACTCAAGCATAAGGGAAAGGGTAGAACAATTCCTTCTCCTCAATACTTAATAAATTGTGTTGAATTGCTTATTCTCTGAATGGTCTCTCCACAAGACTGAAAGCTCCTCATGGGCAAGTGCCTGGTTTGCATAGTAGGTACTCAACAAATATGTTTTCTAAATTAGTGTTTACTAAATGCCTATTTCTTATAGACAATCCATTATATTATAGTATTTCAACTCAAACAACTGCATTAAAATGGTTCATAAAATTTTGCCTGACTGTACATTCCCTTGAAATATTTTTTCACTATTTATTACACACATACCCATATAATATGTTTGCTTAACAAATTCATATTATAGCATTAGAATATTAGATTCTTTAAAAGCTGGCATTAGTCCAACTTTTATATGAATCATTACAAATTGTGAAGTAATGAAATCTTTGGTTGCAAATAGTTTAGTAGTATAATATTGTTTTCCAGCCCCACTACAAGTAAACCAATGTGCATTGCTTTAGTTACATCTCTATGTCATACCCAATGTTAAGGAGATTCATGTTTATTTAATGAATGGTATGGGTTTTATTTCAATTGTAACTCAAAATCAAATAGGATCATATTATTTATAAATTAAACCAAGTTTGGAAATGCTACTTTCTAAAAATAAATGGTTTCTCAAGAGTTTTAATAAACATACAAAACATCTATCCCCAGTTATAAAACAACTTACACTACAAATATAAAGATTTTATTTTTCTAAGCAGAGGTATACACCTATATAAAAAGGTAAGCAATACTGACATACATACCAGTGACTCTAGCTTTACTCTCATCTTTATTACCAATCTCAATAGCACCATAAGATTTTAGCAGCTCTCTCATTTTTTCATCATCTGCTTCATCTAAAGCAGTCTTCTGTTTTTTATTCTTTTTATTAGTGTTTGCTCCATGTTGTAGTAGAATCTCAGCTGCCTAGAAGACATTTTTCAAAAATTATCTCTATTAACATCTTAGATTAATAATTTCTGCTTTTATTATAAGACACCATTACCAAGCATTAAAAGTTATTTTTAAAAAAGCTTTCAAACTCTGGCCACTTATTAAATTTGATATGACAACTGCAAGTGGACCCACTAATTTTACCTGATTTGTTCCCACAGGAAAACCAAACATGATGACACAGAAGTACCAGATATGCAGCCTTGAATCTAGTAAGAGGCAGACAGGTTTTATTTGATCTCGATCTCTCTCTCTCTCTCTCTCTCTCTCTCTATATATATATATATATATATATGTGTGTGTGTGTGTATATATATATATATGTGTGTGTGTATATATATATATATATATGAATAATATTTTTATTGAATTCAGAGAGGAAGAGAGAGGGAGAGAGACAGAAACATCAATGATGAGAGAGAATCATTGATTGGCTGCCTCTTGCACGCCCCCTACTGGGGATCAAGCCCCCGACCCGGGCATGTGCCCTGAACTGGAATCAAACCTGGGACCCTTCAGTCTGCAAGCCGACGCTCTATCCACTGAGCAAAACCAGCTAGGTCTATTTGATCTCTTTAACAGAGTGCCCTGTTCACCCTCCTCCAAGCTGATGAAGGAAGGGGTAGAGAAGGGAGAAAGAGTCACTTCAGGACTATATTATATTATAAACTTTATTATATATTGCCATTAGACATAGTTGAATAAAGTTCTATTTGGACTATATTTCAGGAAACTTAATATCCAATCTAATAATGTCTATGCAAATATATGTCCTAAATAACTGATTCATATTCACAAAATGTTAAAGATAAAAGGGAATGTAGATATAATTTATTCCAACCCTATCATTTTATAGACGAGAAAACTGAAGTCAGAGATTGTGACATTTTAGGGGCAAAATAATCTTCGAATATAAATAAGATTTCTCTAAATAAATCAAAATTATGTATTAGAAGTCAGTTTGCAATCAGTCAAAGTTAAAAATGGTAACTAATTAGTTTATGGTATAAGTCAATTAGTAAAAAACAGCCAGTGATTCCACTTGCATGAGGCAAGCAAGTGAATCCAACCACTGAAAAACTTTCTAATTAGGAAAAGATGGTAAGGTTTTGTTTAAATAGAGATATGCTATGTGCTAGGAGCTTTTCTCTTTCTGCTTGTGTTCATGGATGAAGATGCAGAGAAATTGAGGAGCAAATGGCCAGCTAAAAATGGCCCTTATTTGTTCCATCAGCCTAGAGATAGCACAGCATAAAGAAAACACATTTATTTTTATTTTTTAAAATCTTTATTGTTTAAAGCAGCGGTTCTCAACCTGTGGGTCGCGACCCCTTAGGCGGTCGAACAACCCTTTCACAGGGGTTGCCTAAGACCATCCTGCATATCAGATATTTACATTACGATTCATAACAGTAGCAACATTACAGTTATGAAGTAGCAACGAAAATAATTTTATGGTTGGGTCACAACATGAGGAACTGTATTTAAAGGGCCAGAAGGTTGAGAACCACTGGTTTAAAGTATTACAGAGGTCCCATCCCTGCCCCCCGCACCGTCCCCTTCTATCCCACACCCGCCCCTCACCTGAGAGCTCCCCACCAATAACAATACCACATTTATCTCTCTTGCTCTCTTTTTTATCTTTCTAGTTTACCTATTAATAGCCTATGTCAAGATAAAGAAATAAAGATAAAAGGGACAAAGTCAGTCAGAAATAAAATGAGCCAATGATAAGAGAAAGGTCACACAGAGAGAAAGTTCATGAAAATATGAGGAAAGGTGTTAATAATATATCCATGTCAGGGGAACTAAAATATGAAAAATACCATCTTCTTTTCAAACAGAACATTTCTCTTAAAATAAATGCAATAGATTTATTGGAGTTTCCTCCAAAAGCGAACTGTCTATATCACCACTTAGGTGATATAACAATAGATCAAACAACAGCAAACTATAGCCCTCACTGGCCAAATCCAGTCTGCTGCCTGTATTTGTAAAAAAAAGTTTTATTGGAGCAGCTATAACCAGTCATTTACATATTGTCTATGGTTGCTTTTGCAATATAACAGCAGTTGATTAGTTGCAACAAAGACTGAGTGGCCTAGAAAACCTAAACTGTTTATTATCTAGTCCTTTATAGGAAATACTTAACAACCCCTGCTCTAGACCACAGCACTATCTAGCAGGATTTTCTGTGATGACAGAAATGTTCTGATCTGCGAAATTCAATATGGTAGCTACTCGCCACATGTACTGAGTACTGAGTACTGAGTACTTGAAATGTGACTAGTGCAACTGAAGAATTGATTTTAAATTTAATTTTAAGTAATTAAATAAACACATGTTGGCTAGTGGCTACAGCATAAAATAGCACGCTCTACATGAAATTCCTGATTTCAAAGGTAAAGATATTATCTCTTTCTCAAGCAGCTGAACTAGGCCTAGAATTCACGTTTTCTATTATCAAACTTGGTGCTTTATCCACTAAACCAAGCTCCCCTTCTGCTACTTCCTATTGGTTGATCCCTTCCTCCCCCGCGCCCCCCCGCCCCCTGCCTTCCCTCTGAGGTTTGACAGTCTGTCCATGTTTCTATGTCTCTGGGTCTATTTTTTGTTCATCAGTTTATGTTCATTAGATAAGGGAACCTTAGTGCACTGCTGGTGGGAATGCAGACTGGTGCAGCCATTATGGAAAATAGTATGGAGTTTCCTCAAAAAATTAAATATGGAATTGCCATTTGACCCAGTGATCCTACTTATAGGAAAATACCCTAAGAGACCTGAAACACCAATCAGAAAGAATGTATGCACCCCTATGTTCATAGCAGCACAATTTATAATAGCTAAGATCTAGAAACAGACCAAGTGCCCATCAGTAGGTGAATGGATAAAAAAGTTGTGGTAGCCAAGCTGGGTGTGGCTCAGAGGTTGAATGTTGACCCAGAAACCAGAAGGCCACTGGTTCAATTCCTGGTCAGGGCATATACCTGGATTGCAGGCTTGATCCCCAGTGGGGCGCATGTAGGAGGCAGCTGATCAATGATTCTCTCTCATCAATGATATTTCTATCTCTCTCTCCCTATCCCTTCCTCACTGAAATATATAAAAATATACTTTAAAAAAAAGTTGTGGGTCCTAGCCAGTTTGGCTCAGTGGATAGAGCGTCGAAATGCGAACTGAAGGGTCCCAGGTTCGATTCTGGTCAAGGGCACATGCCCAGGTTGTGGGCTCGATCCCCAGTGTGGGGCGTGCAGGAGGCAGCCAATCAATGATTCTCTTTCATCATTGATGTTTTTCTCTCTCTGTCCCTCTTCCTTCCTCTCTGAAATCAATAAAAATATATTTTTTTAAAAAGTTATGGTACATTTACACCATGGAATACTATGTAGCAGTAAAAAAGAAGGATCTCTTACCCTTTGAGACAACATGGAGGGACCTGGAGAGTATTATGCTAAGTGAAAAAAGCCAGTCAGAGAAAGACAAGTACCACATGATCTCATATGTGGAATCTAATGAACAAAATAAACTGATGAAAAAAATAGATCCAGAAACATAGAAGCATGGAACAGACGTGGAATCTTAGAGAGAAGGCAGGGGTGGGAGGGTGGGTGGGAAGAAATCAACCAAAGAACTTGTATGCATATATGCATAACCCATGTACAAGACAATAGGGTGGTGAAGGCCTTGGGGGTGAGGGAACAGGGGCAGGATAGAAGGGGGCCAATGGGAGAAAAAAGGGGATATGTAATACTTTCAACAATAAAGATTTAATTTAAAAGCTATGAAGAATTTTAAAGTCTAGATTTGAAATTCAGTGTTACTAAAAGAATAACCCTGGTAATTTTCTCTTATGATATTTTTACCACACTGCCCAATTAAGAAAAATATATAACAAACCTCCAAGTAACAAGCTATTGTGTTTTTAGTCATTTCTTTGAAACCTCAAATCCACTGTGTAATTCTGAGTTAAATAAAGTCTAGCTGTCACATGTATCATCACTATAATTAGAGTTTTTATGCACAATAGCAAATCATTTAAAACCATTAAAAATAGAATGTATTAGATTGATAGCCTGTGTTTACTCTGAACCATTTCATTTTATTCTGATTTATATGAATTATGTGATGAAGAGACAATAGAAAAATGAGTCATTAGCAAATAGATTGATTTTTCAATCATTACACAATGTCTTTTAAAAATAATTTGTTTTAAGGAATCACTTTAGCTCTCAATTTAAAATATCTTCATTTTCTTCACTCATTTTTCTAAAAAAGAGTAATAGGAGCCAAATCTGATGTGCACTGTACCTTTAAATGATTATTTGCAACAGCATCATGTAAGGGCAGAATTCCATCTAGATCTTCACAGTTAACATTAGCACCAGCTCTTAATAACTCCACAATTATATCATCAGCTCCCTCACTAGATGCCTTATGTAGTGGTGTCCAACCTAAAAATGGAAAAGAGGAAAAATTAAAACAAGCTGCTGCTGACATATACTCATTATTAAGTTTGCTTGCATTAATGACATTAACATCTACATTGATTCAAATGTACATATTAGTGGAAAAAATATTGAAAACTGTGGCCTTAAAATGTGTTTCATTTTTAAAAACAAATTGATCTCATAAAAAAATATTTGATAGAGGTGCCAAAACAGAAGCATAATCATAATGGGACCAAAGTAAATATTAATCATGTCAATTTGTTTCAACTCAGATATTAAAAGATCATCTCTGACTTTTCTACTTGTATCCTTTCATTGTCACATTTTTCTTTAAAATGACATGTCATTCCATCAATTTTTGAGTTTTTCCCTCTAGAATTCCTCACACAAGATTCTTTCATGCTGAGCAAAATGTTAGATCAATTTAAAATTGGAGGTTTAAAATAAAAAATATGGGAGGGGAGAAGAAAGGAATAGTAGAAAGACAGGAGGAAAGGAAAGAAGGAACAAGAAAGTAGGAAAAATTTTGCATTCTCTCCAAAGTTAGGGAATGGAATTAGGGCCTACAAAGAAAAGGCCTAAATAAAGTTTCCCTTACTCCCCATTCTATATACTCTTGCTGAATGCTCCCAAATGCATGTTGAAGAAGGAAGTTATTTTAGCAATTGGTGAGAACCAAGATAAGTCTTACTATTCAACTTATATGTCACTAAAGGAAATTGTTCAAAGTTAATTATTACATAGTAGTCAGATTCAAAACTGGGGTTAGGAGCTGTGAAATGTGAGTTCAAATTTTAAATACAATTAAAAGAATCCAAACCTGCATTATCTTTTAGATTCACATCTGCTCCAGATTCTATTAGAACTTTCATCAGAGACAAATCTCCTCTTCTGACAGCCAAATGAAGTGGGCTTTCCCCCCTGGTATTCCTCTTATTGATCCCAGCTCTTTTCATTTCTGTAAATTTGCCAAGTAAAACTGAGGCTTCTTTTCTGCCAAATGCTGATTATAAAGGAGCTTAAAAAATACATACCAACTTCCTCAAAACATCCTAAGTAGGATGTACCACACAGAAACATACATCTATTAATATAACTGTTACTATTTTAAAATATAACTGTAACACAGTTCTTCAACTTCTGAAGAAATTATAGTGCACTTAAGCATTACTTCAAAGTCATTCTAGCAATTCTTTAGTCACTCTATTATATGTTTGATTAAAACAAATAAACCTGTTTCAGTTCTATACTCATTTTACCCTCAGTAGTCCTTTAGCAATAATTTTTTTCTTAAAACAAATTGTGATTTTATAAAAATTCTCTTTGTTCTACAGCTATTCTCTCTATCTCAATGGGTCTATTTCTGATCACATAAGATGCCAAGAACCAAACTATGGCCTATTGGTTTTTTTATTTTTCTTTCATAAAAAATAAAGTACAGTATTATTATTTAAAGATTCTTTTTTTAATCTTTTCTTTGCAACACAAATTAGACAGACTTATAGGTTGAAGCTAAAAATGGCAAACTAGCCCTGGCTGGTTTGGCTCAGCGGATAGAGCATCGGCCTGCGGACTGAAGGGTCCCGGGTTCGATTCCGGTCAAGGGCATGTACCTGGGTTGCGGGCACATCCCCAGTAGGGGGCGTGCAAGAGGCAGCTGAATCGATGTTTCTCTCTCATCGATGTTTCTAACTCTCTATCCCTCTCCCTTCCTCTCTGTAAAAAATCAATAAAATATATATTTTTTAAAAAAAAGAAAAAAAGAAAAAGAAATGGCAAACTAACCACATTTCTCCCCAAACCATACAAAAATGATAGTAAAAGATATTTTGAAAAATGTCATACAAGAACAATAAAAGAGGAAACAATAAATAGAAGACTTCAACAAATTTAGGAGAACTGGAAAGTCACTGATGGAGAAGAGTTGACTGACATGGCAGAGTGGAAAATGCTCCAACCCAAGTGCCTGCAAAAGGAATTTGCAGAGGAAGGGAGCCAATCTGAACCAGGCACTCAGCACTTGGGCGCATCAGGTACCATGAAAGGCAGTACGTATAGAACAGGGCTGGAAAAAGCAACACTGACTATAAAAGTATGTATATAGAAAAGTTAAGACTCCAAGTTGCCTTTCCCAACCCCAAAGTGCCTGGCAACCATTCCTCTTAGCCCAGGCCCCCATCTGGAGGTTCACTTTCTGTAGAAACTACATCAAAGAAGCTTCAGACTAAGACACAAGGCAAAGCAGAGAGTTGGGCTGATTAAACAGTAGTACTCAAAGTGGAATCCCAGATCAACAGTATCAGTTTCACTTGGGAAATGTGTTAGAAATGCAAATTCTTCAGCCATCCTAAGCCTATTCTGGAGGGCAGACTTTAAGATGGCTCCTAATGATCCTTACTTCCTCATATTTATAGTCTTGTAACAACCCCTCCTTGAGAAACTTGCTTCTAATCAATAGAATAACTTAACATTAAGGGTACTTAATTTCCTTATCTATATATATAAAAATCCCGTGGTCGTAACGCCATAACGATCAGTGCACTGCGAGATGTGCACGGGTGGGCGGGGCTGCAAGTGTGGCGGGGCAAGTGCAGGCAGGCGGGGCTGCGAGTACAGAGAGGTGCACACAGGTGGCTGGGGCCATGCAATTTCGCACACTGGGTTTCTAGTCTATATATATAAAAGCCTAAGCGACTGTTATGACTGGATAACTGGCTGGTAGCTATGACACGCACTGACCACCAGGGGGCAGACACTCAATGCAGGAGCTGTCCCCTGGTGGTCAGTGGGCTCCCACAGCCAACCTCCCATGGTCCCTCCCCCCAGCCGGCCAACTTCCCATGAGACGGCCCTGATCGGCCCAATCACTGGACAGGTCAAGGGACCTCACCTGTGCACAAATTTGTGCACCAGGCCTCTAGTTAGGTTATAAAAGATTATAACATATTCTGTCTTGCTAGTTGACTTCCTCTACCACCTTCAGCTTGTATGTTTAAATGAAGCAAGTGGCCACCTTGAAAGAGCCCATGAAACAAGAAACAGGATGGGCACAACCCTAAAGGAACTGAATTCTGCCAACAATCACATGGGCTTAAAAGTGGATTCTTCTCTAGTTGAGCCTTCAGATGAGACCCCAGTCCTGGCCAACACCTTGATTGCAGCCCAGGAAAGATCCTGAGCAAAAGACCTGGCTAAGCCATGCCCTATTTCCTGACCTACAGAAACTATGAGATAATAAAGGTGTGTTGTTTTAAAATAATTTGTGGTCATTTCATGCACTAATATATAACTAACACACCTACTGAATTAGAATTCCTGATGGTAGACCCCAGCAATGCTTTAATGGCTTTCCAGGTGACTCTGATGCAACGTAAGGTTTGAAAAGCACCGCATTAAATCATCAAATCCTTACCCAGCCCTGTTTCCTAAATGTCAGCAACCAGACATAAATTTCAGAGCAAGAGAAAAAAAAGTCTCTAATGGATGGATCCTTTGGCTATGAGAGTCACATGGAAGAATAGTAGTTTCATGTTCATCTTCCATTGACATCCAGACTAAATTTCTTTAGAAATTTGCACTCGGAAATTTTTTATTGGAAGAAAAAGACATATTACATATATTTCATGTGTTATATGTATATTTTTTAAAATGCAGTTTACAAGTTTGAATGGAAAAATCTCTCTCAGTAACTGTTACTGTGAATAATATAAATCTCACATTGTTCCTGGTATGTTCATAGCAAAGAAGGTAGGCATGTGATAAACATTTTGGTGCAAAAACTCAAAAATTGCTCAATGTTACTGTCATCGTAAATTTCCCCAGCATTTAACTGAAATTTGAAAATAGCCGTAACCGGTTTGGCTCAGTGGATGGAGCATCGGCCTGCGGACTGAAAGGTCCCAGGTTCAATTCCCATCAGGGGCATGTGCCTTGGTTGCGGGCACATCCCCAGTGGGGGGTGTGCAGGGGGCGGCTGATCGATGTTTCTTTCTCATCGATGTTTCTAACTCTCTGTCCCTCTCCCTTCCTCTCTGTAAAAAATCAATAAAATATATTTTTTTAAAAAGAAATTTGAAAATAACAAAATCTGGGAGAAAATGGAAAGGAAACAAAGGGGACTTACACTAAAATTCTTTATAAAGTACACTGTAGTTAAAGCTGAGTATTTCTTAACAGCTTTATATTTAATTAAAGCATTGAGTATTAGTTGTCTATACTAATCATAGGGTAATATGCTAATTAGACTGGACATCTTTCAGACATCCTTCTGGACAAAGCCAGTGGCGGGGGCCAAGGCAGAGGTGGTTAGGGGTGATCAGGCCGGCAGGGGAGGACAGTTAGGGGCGATTAGGCCGGCAGGAGAGCAGTTAGGGGCATCAGGCCAGCAGGCAGAGGCAGTTAGGAGCAAGCGGTCCCGGATTGCGAGGGGGATGTGCAGGGATTGGGCCTAAACTGGCAGTCGGACATCCCCCGAGGGGTCCCGGATTGGAGAGGGTGAAGGCTGGGTTGAGGGTCCCCCACCCATGCATGAATTTTGTGCACTGAGCCTCTAGTTTATTAATAAAATATAATGTCATTAAGAAATACTCAGGAAGAACCAAGATGGAGGCTTAAGGTATAAACCTGTGTGTGCTGCCTCCCACAACACTGAAACTACTACAACTATAAGACAAAACAGCTATCATCCAGAACCATGGGAAAGCTGGCCGAGTGGAAGTTCTACAACTAGAAGGAAAGAAAGAAGCGCACTGAGACTGAGTAGGAGGTGCAAAGGCACCAAGAACAGAGGTACGAAGGCGGGCTGCAACTGGATGCGTGGTTTCTTTCAATCAGAAAGGGATACAAGCTCTCGAATGCGCTGAGCTCGTTTAAGGTGAGATTCTGAGGTCCCAGACTCCTACAGGGAGAAACTGGACTGTCTTGCAGCGGGTCGGAAAGTGAGGGTGGCTTTCTCACAGAGCTGCTCGCAGGGATCACTGTTGCTGTGGGGGCGCGGCACTCGAGGACGCAGAGACGCAGAATCGGAGCCGCAGAGACGCGAGGAGTTGCGGAGACACTGACAACAACCATTGCTGTTTGCTCCGCCCTGGTGATTCTCTGAGACCCCGCCCCACTCAATTTACATCCCCACCCAAGCTGTGCCAGTGGCGCAAAGGAACCACCTGCGCTTTTGCAGCCTAACCCGACAAACTGCAGCTGGGTCAGAGAGCTCCAAAACTTCCAAATTCCAAACAAAGAGGAGAAATCTGTTGATATCGCTGTAGCTCCTGCTGGGTGGACCCACACAGTGGTTGACTTGGAGATCCAGGAGCCAGGGTACCCCTGGTCAGATACCAGATTTCAACTCCTCACATCCATAAGGGACACACTCAAGAAACAGACTCAGTGAGCACCAAAGCCCCACTGAAGCAAGTCCTGC
>NW_005353967.1:16933168-16940693 GCF_000412655.1 Myotis brandtii
ATGAACAACAAAGTGACAACAAATAAATACCTATCAACAAGTGAACCTAAAAATTAAGTCAGAATAAACTGGTGAATATAATAGAAGCAGGGGCATAGAAAGAGAGTGGACTGACAATTCTTGGGGGGAAAGGGGTGTGGGGGGTGCGGGAAGAGACTGGACAAAAATCTTACACCTATGGATGAGGACAGTGGCAGGGGGTAAGAGCATGGGGTGGGATGGGAACCAGGTGGAGGGGAGATATGCGGAAAAAAGAGGAACATCTGTAATAATCTGAACAATAAAGATTTATTAACTTAAAAAAATAAAAAATAAAAGAACAACCACAATAGAAAAAAAAAAGAAAAAGAAATACTCAGCTGGTCCTGGCCCGTGTGGCTCAGTGGTTTAGAGCATCTTCACGTGCACCGAAGGATCTCAGCTTCGATTCCCAGTCAGGGCACATATTCAGGTTAGAGGTTCAATTCCCAGTTGGAGTGTGTACAGAGAACAACTGATCAATGTTTCTCTTTCATATCAATGTTTCTCTCTCTTTCACCTGCCCTTCCTTTCTCTCTAGAATCAATAAAAAACATATCCTCGGATGAGAACAAAAAAAAAAGAAAAAGAAATACTCAGCTATCTACCTTTTTATGTGGCCTGTCTTTCCTCTCTAGATTTTTGGATCTTCTCATTTTTGTTCGGAAATTTCACAGTGAGATGTCTTGCTTATGGTACTGGACACTTTGTGGGCCCTTTCAATATGGAAACTTCTGTGCTTTATTTCTTATCTTATTTCTTTGATTTCTTTTCTATTTTCACTGTTCTCTCCGGATATCCTGGAGTGATCTAATTTTATTCTCTTTATTTTTTCTATTTTTATTTTTTATAGGAGACTTGGAAAGCTTTACCTCCCAACTCTGCTATATCCACATATATATATACTTAAAAATCCTGCTATTATATTTTTAATATCTAAGGGCTCTCGGTATTGTTCTTCATTCCTTTGTTTCTATGCCTTTATAAGCAAGTTTAATATATCCTGATTCTTGAATTATTTCTGTTTCTTCTGGGTTCCTTTAGTATGTTTAGATCACTTTGATGTCTCTTTTATATTGGAGTATTGGGGTTTTCTACAAACACTTGTTGATTTTTGGCTATCTGTTCTTATTTAAGTGAGAGAAACTAAAATGCTGACTGGAAATCTGTGAAGGGTAAAGGGAGTACAGCAGAGCTCAGGGCTTGGTTGAATTCACCCTTGGTGATCAAGAAGTAAGCTGGCCTTTGTGTTAGGGAATTGCCAGATGTATTTGGAATTATCTCCTCTTGGGCAGTTCAATTTATTAGTTTAAAGATACTTACTCAGGCACTGTGTTAAAAAACAAAACAAACAAACAAAAAAAACACCAGAGATGAAACACAAAAGAAATGTATTATTTCAAAGTTCTGGAGATCAGAAGTCTAAAACCTAGGTGTCAGCAGGGCTACACTCTCTAAGAAAGAATCAGCATTTCTTGGCTTCCTTGGATTTGGCTACATCGTTCCACTACCTCCATCTTCACATTGTCTTCTCTCCTGTGTGCCTCAAATCTCCTTCTGTTTTTCTTTTATGAAGACACAGTAGTAATTAGATCCAGGACCCACCAAATAATCCAGGATGATCTCCTCATCTTAAGATCTTAATTACATCTGCAAAGTTTTTTTCTAAATATTCACTCTTTTATATAACACTAGAGGCCTGGTGCACAGATGCGTGCACTGGTGGGGTCCCTCAGCCTTGGCCTGCGGGGACTGGGCCGAAACCAGCAGTCTGACATCCCCCAAGGGTCCCAGATTACAAGAGGTGCAAATCCATGCACCGGGCCTCTAGTATGCATATAAGATCTTTGGTTAATCTCTTCCTGCCCTCCCTCCTCCCCCCTTCCCACTGAGATTCATCAGTCTGTTCCATGTTTCCATGCCTGTGTGTTGAGCGTCTGCCCCCTGGTGGTCAGTGTGCATCATAGCTACCGGTTGAACGGTCATTTAGGCTTTTATAATATAGATAGATAATAGCACAGATTCCAGGGCTTAGGGCATGGACACATTTTGCAGAGCCACCATTTAACTCACTACAGGAGGAATATATAAAAAGGGCTTCAGTTTACATGAGACAGGACAATGGGAGGTTTACAGAAAATGCCTAATCCAGTGTTCGTCCTACCACTAGTATACTAAACAGAAAATAAATCAACTTTTTAACGCTTAGTATTCAATTCGAAGTGGTCCAGCCCATTGTTCATCACAGAACTAACTCCAAGAACTATCAAAGGGTAGTTAGCTTGTCCATACTTCCAAATACATACAGTTCATTCATATGACACCAAAAAACTAGTGGCTATGCTTTTTTAATGTTTGTTATGTTAAAAGGGCTCAGTGGAAGTATCAGAGATGAGACACAGTTCACCCACAATGTCCACACTCAATATTCTTGCTGTTTATCTCCTCTAAAATAACAAATTAGAAGTCAGAGGCAGAAATATCATAAGAATATATCTGAAGACTAATAAATTCTCAAGTGTTGCTTTACAGTAAAACCATCTAAAATATCGTTGAAATAATCTTATAACATAGTGAATGACAAAAAAAAAAACACAAGTAAATCTGAAAGTTTAGAACTATTCTGAAATACAGTGGATTCCTGGGCCTGGCCAGGTAAACATTTACTTATACAAGTAAAGGAATACAAACCTTGGCTGCAGGTAGCTTTTGATAAATTTTGTTCTTGGATGTTAACAGGTATGTGAATCTCTGTATCTGTTCTATCTTTTTTCTCCTCACAATTTCTTACAGTGCTTTCATCTCCATTGATATTATTAGTTAATTCCTCATCTGAAAAACAAACATTTTTGCAGTATCAGTGTGGCAATTCTCCTTACTGGTTAAATGACTCGTCATATAACTATTCCAAGTTTCTATTCCTAGCTGGAAGAATTTAGAAATGGTTTTATATAACTAATGTAAATTAGTTTGCTAAATGCAATTCTGATGGGAATACAGTGAATTGTTGAAATCACTGGAGCTAACAATTTCCTGCTGTAAAAATGTTAAGTTTATTGATACTAAGATAAGTCTATACTAAAAATGAATATAATTGATATACTGTTACTTCTGTCAGTATCAATTTAGCAACAATCTTTGATAATAATGGTTGAACTTTTAAAGTAAACACGATTACTTAAATAATTAGCAGCATCCCCCAAATTATAGCCCTCATGTCCTCATTCTTGTCAGTTTGGGCATAGGTTGAGTGAAATTCAGTTGGAAACTTCTATAAAATAAGTAAATCTATAGGAAATGTGTACAAATCTAGCAATACTACTAATACCTGGTTTATGAGAAATTTCCTTCTCTTCTCTTTGACTAACTTGTGAGATGTTGGTCAATTCTTTATTCATATTGTCAATGGAATGAAAATCTCTATTATGTATGATTTCACTCTCTGCAAGGTCTTGTCTCCTTTTTTCAATGTTAGTTGTTTCTATTACTTGAGAATGAACAACTGTGGATAAAGGCCCATTTGAAAAATTTTGTTTTTGGCCTTTATCAGTGTAATTCCTTTTAGTGCCTTCTTTCTTATTCAACTTTTCCACAATATGTGTATTTGTTTGATTCATTAAAGAAGTTGGTACGCTGGGGCTACTGCAATCCTGAGGCCTTTGGAATTGCTCCACATTAGTCAACTGCAAAACGTCATGTGTTGAAATTGTTCTTGTACAAGCCAAGGAAGTATGCTCAGGACTGTCTTGTGAGTGAACAAAAGAAGTTCCATATATGTATTGTTCATAATTTGCAACGTGTGGTTCAGAAACGGCTGTATTATCTGAATTAGAAAAATGAACAGCCTCCTGTTGTGGAAGTATGCTTAGGCCACCTGCTTTTAACTTATTGTCCTGTGAAAAATGGTCTTTAGAAGGTAAAGACTGTTCAAAATCCATTACTTCTCTATTTGTTATATTCTCTTTATCATTATAGTGGTTTTTGCAACTTGTAGAACATATCATCTTTTTAGACGTTATGGTCTCTTCAGAGGTACAGCAATCAACATGAATATCATTATTAAAATTTTCCCACTTATTAAGGTCCTCTTTTTTTTCATCTGAGTTAGTGTTTTCATGAGATTTATAAGGACTAATGTGGTGTTGTTCTTGGTGAGTTTGAGCCTGCTGATCTGTAGTAACAATGGGTAATTCGATTTCTTTATGTACAAAAAGTCCTGAGAAAGTAACAGCTTTAGCTTGGTCACTGGATTCTAATTCCAAGGATTTTATTTCTTGACTTTCTAATAAATCCAGGCTCTGGGTATGTGTCTCTTTGGGAACTGAATGAGTGTCAATATTGTTACTTAATCCATTTTCCAGGCTTGACAGAGCTGGGCTAAAAGGTTTACATGACTCTTCTGGAAGGTCATAAAGGGTTTGGAGAATATGCTGCTGATCAGTAACCAATCTACTTCTTCTGGAAGAAGACACAGCTACGGTCTTTCTTGAGTTTCTTTCTTGGATTGCCTTATGCACCTGAGTCCTTTTACATTGTTCATTTCTTCTTCCTTTATATTTAGACGCATTTGTGCTGGAATCCTTGACATTATGGAGATTGTTTTTTCTGAGTCCTGTAGAGTATATTTGGTTAACAGTTGATTGCTTATGCTTGAAGTTGCCAAATTTCGTGCTTTTGGAATTTCTTGGGTAATGTTCATTTACATCTTCTTTCTTTATAAATAAACCTTTTTTGCTTCCTTTATCAACTTTTATATGTTCTGGCTTCTGTCTGTTGGAATTTTCATCACAAACAAACCCAATGCAATTTTTAGAACTGAATTTTGGTTTCTATAGAAACAAAATATATAGTTAGCTTTAATTTTCAGCTGTAGTTCTATACTCGATTCATTCTGGATTGTTCATAAATTAAACTATTATTCCATTCAATTTTATAATTTGATCTAATCACAGGGCCTGCTGAGATATATAAAACCTGATTCTTCAGAAAAAGTAGACTAATGGAAGAAAGGCAAATATAATAGACTCAGTGTGTGTACTAATCTTTATTTTCTGCTGTACATTTCAATTTTTGCCAATATTTTAGCACTACCAATCTTACTAAATATAATTTAAAAATCTTAATCTACTTAATATTTATAGGCTCTCGAAATAAATCAGATAAAAGTTTCCTTGTAAAGGAAACATAAGAATTTTTTAGAAACACTCTTCTTTCCCAATTATTATACAGATAGAGCTAGAATTAAGAGAGGTTCTTCCTCTGGTGTCTATGAGAGATCGTAGGTAGAGCAGCAGAAGAAGGATGTTAAAAACAAGAAGACATATATGCTCCCAAATTGGTCTGCATGGAAAGATTATTGTGGGCTGCTAAGATTAAAATAGGAACAATGTTTCCTGCTTCCTGTCACTCATCACAACCCAAGCACCAGATGAAGAGTAACTGCCCACCATGTAAATTTCAAAGGGATGGATTGACGCCTTTGACTCTTGTACTGTGTTTAGGCCAGAGGAAATTTGACATGGTTGATAACCCTAATGGCTCCATGAAGAGGAGGTAAAAGGAAATGTCTACCAATACATTAGTGTGCCCAGATATGCTACATTTACTGCTTCCCAAATTAACAGCCTAGAACCCCCTGATTCTCATATAATTATTCCAAAGTATCTTAAAAGCAAAGGTGAAGTCACTGTTCCTGATGCATGCTTCAGTAACTTTTCTTTCCTCTTTGATGATGCATTCTAAAAAAATGGTCTTTTGCTAAACAGAGATATACCTTTGGCTGGGGTGCATCCTCTACATCTAATGGATCAGTGCTATCCTTTTGAGCTGTAAACAAAAAGAGAAAAATCAAAGAAAACAGCCTCCAGTGGCCAGACTCAGGACTCCTAAAACACACAAGTCCCTTGCTATGAGAAAACTAGGTAGATTAAGGAAAATTATGCAAACATTTTCTATTAAGATTGGCATAATCTTATATAATATTACTATAATTTCCATATGTATCAGAAACCAAAAGCTATCTTGAGAGAGAGCTGAGAAAATTTCTGTGGGTAAAGCAAAATTGACCTTAAAAATTAACTAAAGACAGACACTAAACTCAGTATTTTTATATTCTCCACAGATATATCTAGATATTTAACTGTGTAAAACCTACTCTTATAAAACAAAAAATTATTTCATAATTAATTGAATTATCATTTCCTGATATGTTTGCTTAATAAAGTTCAGTCTGTTTCTCTTGTTTTCCAGTGAGATTAGGCTACCAGAAAGAAGTCTTTTGCTCTAAAGAACTTATTAATTGCCTCTAGGTGGCTTTTATCAATGAAGTTATTTCTTTACTATAAAAATAGAGTACTTTGATCCAGATCTTAGTCCTTAGTCAATGACATTCAACAATTAGCTCTTGAGAAAATTACACACATATTATCTTTTGAATGGAAAGAATTTGTTTTGTGTTTTTTTCAAAGGACTGATACTAATTATTCAACAAAAATTTACTGAATGCCTACTATGTATATGGTACTCTAGTATTCATTACTAGACAAAATAAACATCCTTTCCTTCATGGAGCTTAGATTCTAATGGGGGAAGACCAAAAATAAAAAATAAGCAATTGTCCAATGTGTAAGATGGTGTTAAGTACCAGGAGAAAAGGAGAAATATTAGTACAGTAGGGTAAGAGGGATTGAAATGTGGTAGTTCTAAAAACATGTTCATAAAATTTTTGATACCCTTCCATTCAAGAGGTGGAGCTTAATTTTGTTCCCCCTGAGTGTGAGCCAGACTTAAGAGACTCACTTCTAACAAGTAAATATAGCAGAAGTTATTCTATATCAATTCCAAGATTAGGTTGTAAAAAGCCTGTGGCTTTTGTCTTGGGTGCATTCTCTCCTGGAGTATAGTACTTTCTCTGAGCCAGCTTTTAGGTCATCAGCAGCCCTGGAAAAGCTCAATTGGCAAGTAACTGAAGGCACCAGCTGACAACCAGGGCAGGAAAATCCAGTTTTTGTTTGTTTATTTGTTTGTTTTTACATATAGAGTCTTTTTAAAAAAACAAATACCTTCATTTATTTCTGTTCTGGATCCATGAGAACTTTTTTTTATTTTATTGATTTTTTGCAGAGAGGAAGGGAGAGGGATAGAGAGTTAGAAACATCGATCAGAGAAAAACATCGATCAGCTGCCTCCTGCACACTCCCCACTGGGTATGTGGCCGCAACCAAGGTAGATGCCCTTGACCGGAATCGAACCTAGGACCCTTCAGTCCGCAGGCCGACGCCCTATTTACTGAGCCAAACCAGTTAGGGCTACATATAGAGTCTTAAAAGAGAGAGGAAATTAAAGCCCCTTCTTGTTTCCGGATTCTCTTAGAAACTGTGCCTATTAGGTGGCTCCTGGAAAATATTTTTCTTACAAAAATAAATAAATTATATGACAGATGTATTAAGGAGAACATCAAGAATATGCCATATACTGTTGAACCTCAGAGGGAAGGCAGGGGAGGGTG
>NW_005353967.1:16940741-16949207 GCF_000412655.1 Myotis brandtii
TGGGAGGATGGGAAAGGGCTGGAAGAGGTTACTGGGGGGAAAAGGAGGGCCTATGTAATACTTTCAACAATAAAGATTTTTTTTTAAAAATAAATTTTAAAAAGAAGTATGTATTTAGTAATCTAATAAATTCAGAATATCTTAAGGGGAAAAAAAGAATATGCCATATATATAATCTTGTTATTGACAACTGCAGAACCATTTTTTTTGTAGTTTAATTTAAAAGTGTAATGGATGAGAGGGCAAAAGTATAGTCATAAGAAAAGATTCTTAGGGAATGGAAATAAACAATGTTGGCTATATTCATTGATAAAGATACAGCCAAATATAATTGACATCACATCATGCTATTCAGCCAAAGGATTATGGAGAGTGTCAGAATTTTATAGAAGTTTTCTTAACTGTCTGTAATGTAAAACCTTGGGAAAAATACATTTGCTATTATCATTCTTTGTCCTTTTAGAGTCCTTCATTTATATGCATTAGCAAACAAGTGAGTTTATTAAAGGAATGGAGCCAGGCCTCAGGTGGTGTGGCTCAGTTGGTTGGAGCATCATCTTGTGCACCAAAGGATCGTGGGCTCAATTCCCAGTCAGGACACATACCCAGGTTGCAGGTTCAATCCCAGGTCAGGGAGTACCAGAAGGCAAACAATCCATGTATCTCTCTCACGTCGATGTTTTTCTCTCTCTTCCTTCCTCTCTCTCTAGAATCAATAAAAAACATATCCTTGGGTGAGGATTAATATATATATATATTTTTTTAAAAAAGAATGGAGCAAGGACACCATTGGGTGGATTTTCTCAAAATGTATAAGGAAAATAAATTTAATTTCTATAATTTTAAATTAAATTTCTGTAATTCTCTACTGACATGGTGAACAGATATAACAAGGCAGTTTAATCTTACCTGAAGTAAGATGTTTTTGATGTTTAGGAACATATCTCTCAAGAAGATGCCTCATACGTATACCTTGGGCCACATCCAAAGCACACTTTCCATTGGCATTTCTAAATAATGGATCAGCTCCACTGAAAAGAAGTAACTCTGCCACCTAGAGGAAGATTGTTCAAATGAGGGAACATGTACAAAAGGTACATTATTGTAAATGTGTGCTAGCATACAACTCTAAGCAACATCAAATATTTCTTCCAACAATACAAAGTTTGGGTTTACCTATAATATCTTGCCCAATAAAAAATTTAATATAATTGCTACTGAACCATAATTTGTTGATATGCATATCACTTTTCTTACAAAAAATTAGGGAGGGAGGGAGGGAGGAGAGGAGAGGAAGGAGAAAAAGAAAGAAGGGAAGAATAGAAAAAAAGAAGGGAGGGAGGAAGGGAAATATCTGCATTTCAGCTGCTCCTGAAATGGGGCTAGAATATACCAAGAATGAGGACTGGGTTCTGTAGTAGTAAATGTTAGTGTAACAGGCTCCAGGAGATAGTTGTCTTCCACCTATATCTGTGATGCTGCTGTTCTCCTCAGAGTGTCAGGGAGAAACTGGTCAATCTTAATCTGTTACTATCCTTAAGGAACCTCTTCTGTGAAGCTCTTTCTGACCTCCTTCTCCACTGCTGTCCTAGAGAAAAATAAGCTCTCCCTTCTTTCATGTATATATTTTATCTTAGTGTCCAATATACTCTATATTATACTTATTTCTTTTCTAAAAAACATATTTTTATTGACTTCAGAGAGGAAGGGAGAGGAAGAGAGAAAAACATCAATGATGGGAAAGAATCATTGAAGGGCTGTCTCCTGCACGCTCCCCACTGGGGATTGAGCCCGCAACCCCAGGCCTGTGCCCGGACCAGAAATAGAACCGTGACCTCCTGGTTTATAGGTTGACGCTCAACCTCTGAGCCACGCCGGCCGGGCTATTTCTTATATATCTGTCTAAGTTTTTAAAAGGTGGGACTATGTTTTTCTTTTAAAATTAATTTATTATGCCAGGCAGCATAGCCATAGTCCTTCAGCCAACAGCTTCCTGTTGCCAGAGGAGGGCAGGGGTGCATGTGACTGTCATCTGCTGTGTGAAGGGGGTGCCTCCAGCATTCAAGGGCAAGGAACAGGGACTCCCTGGCCCGGGGGCCACTGCTCCCACTTTCTCTTCATAGTCGTCCTGACCTGCACAATGAGTGCCAACAAGGATCAGCAGATGGAACTGAAAACATTACATTCTATATATGAAGGAGATGAAAGTTTTGGGGAATTAAGTCCAGTTTCATTTCAATATGGGGAGAAAATAGTGATCCCAAAGCTTTTTAAGCTTTAGATCTTAATAGAGATTTCATGGACAGATACATACCCCAAACACCTCCAATTATATCTATGAATGATTTTTTCTAACACCACCATATCCTCAGTTGTAAAGCAGAGCATATTAGCCAAGTTACAGGAAGCAGTGGAGGTCAATCTCGGCACCACTATGACCTGCACGTTGTTCAAATATGCCAAGAACAATAAAGAATCATGGAGAATCACCATCCCATTAATTCTACAGCATCCATAAGCAATATCACCTCAGTTGAAACTCCTAATAAAGTCCCATCAAGTAAGAAAAAAGACAAAAGAGAACAACTTCAAAAGCTCAGAAATGTAAGTTGGCAGATAAAACAGATGACAAAGGAGAACTTCCTCCAGGAAATTCTATCTCCAGGATGGGTTGATGTGGTGAAGCATTTAAGCAAAACTGGCTCTTAAGGTGAAAACAGCACTTGGAATTAGAAAAAAGGGAAGAACATCCTTTAAAAAGTAAACTGGGTTCAAAATCTCTCATTACTCTTTTATAAAACAATTTTTGTATGTTTCTTTTTTTGTTTTTGTTTTTATTGCTTAAAGTATTACAAAGGGTATTACATATGTGTCCTTTTTTTTCTCCGCCCTTGACAATCCCCTGGCCTCTTACGTAAAAATGTTTTAACCTGAAAATCCATGAAGAGACTTGGTTGTATTAAATTATTTTCACAAACTTGCTGTAATAAAAGGTGAAAATGTTACTGTTTAGTATACTTTGGAAGCCTTTTCAGCTTTGTCAATGGACAAATATGGAGGATAATGAGTAACTAATATTAATTTATACCATCTTATTCTAGTGGATGTGATAATTTTTTAAAGAAGTATGAAAACCTTTTTAAAAAAACTGTCCCAGTGGGATAGAATACTGAGTGGACAATTATTCCACAGCATAATCCATATTAGGTGGCTTCTTGTCTTAATAAAGTGTTCATCTCTACTTTCTCTTAATTACTGAGGCACAAATTGCTTCAGAGAAATTTAAATACTAGTATTTGAGCTTTACACATAATATTATTTGTAGTTTCTTTTAAACTTCCATTGGTGAACTGCTTCTCTTTAATAAATGAATACTTGTTTATAATTTTCTCTTGGCTTGGGTCACAATGTTTGATCATGAAAGCTTTCCATGGTATGTGGAATAGGAGAATATAAAACAAATCTGCCAAATACATTAGAAAGCATCTGAATAGAAGTGCTGATTCCTATTTAAAACATTTCTCTTCACTGCACACCAAGATGGGAGTAAAAGATGCCTTAACATTTAATTTTTGTACAGTTGGAGCCTTTTTTTGCATACAACAGAACTTTATTAATAATGTTCACAGAATGTACTCTTATTCTGGCTAATCATCTTGAAAATTTGCAAATACTTTTCCATCTGGAAAAAAAAAAAGAACCCAAAAACCCACCCTGGATTAATTTGCATTAAGGTCAGGCTTATAGAAGACAATGGTTTTAATAAATTTCTACTTATCTGCTATTATGTATTTTTAGTTGTTTGGTAACTGATGTCTTCTAAATGATTTAAAATAAAAAACACATTTCAAGTTTTGTTTCTTTTCAAATGTCCAAAGGTATTTCTCAATCTGAGCATCTTTATAATAGAAATATTTCAAATGCCAAACTGTACTACATGCTTGATTTTTTAATGATTAATAAAGAAAACTATTAGTGCAGTTTTATCAAGGAGTTACTAATGTCTTTGTGTGATTTACAGATATTCTGTATCTGCTCCATAGTCTGTAAGAAGTGGTTTAAACTTCATAATGTAATAGAATAGATCATCAAATTTTGTAAGAGAGCTCACTCCAGACACACATGGAATGAATAATCATCATGTGTAAGGAATATCTTTTCAATATATGTGAATCCCAATACCACTGTCAACCAATCTCATACACACATATACCTCAGGACACTTTATGAAATAAAAGCTTTGTTAAAATCATGACAGCTTACATCCACTCGCCATGCCATTTCTTTTACCGACTAACAAAGTAAGCCTAATGAAAGAGGAATCAAGGTTTATCTGATATAACTTGTTCTTAGTGATGCCTAAAGATTTTCAAAGACCACTATCTTCTTGTCTAAATTTCTCCTACCATCTGTTAAATGATTTGTTCCAGATTTTTCTAAGGAACCACAGTGAACTGATCTGTAATTCTCAAATTTTACCTTTTCCTCATTTAAAAAATGTATTTTTGAATGTATTTTATTGATATAGAATTCACATGACACTCAATTCATGTAAAGAATACAATCAGCCCTGGCTGGTTTGGCTCAATGGACAGAGCATCTGCCTGGGGACTGAGGGGTCCTGGGTTCGATTCCAATCAAGGGCACATGCCCAGGTTGCAGGTTCGATCCCAGTGGGGGGCATGCCGGAGGCAGCTGATCAATGATTCTCTCTCATCATTGATGTTTTTTCTCTCTTTCTCTCCCTCTTCCTCTCTGAAATCAATAAAAATCTATTTTTTAAAAAAGAATACAATCAATGTTTTAAGTATGTTAAGAGAGTTGTGTAAACATAACCATAACCTTATTTTGGAACATTTTCATTCCCCTTAAAAGAAGCCTTTAACCATGATCTATCAATTCACTTTTCCCTACCGTCTACCTCCCATTCCTAATCTTCTTTCTGTATCTATACAGTTGGTCTTATTAAGATATTTTTTTAAAGCATACAATAGGTGTTGATGGCTTTTTCACTTTTTAAAAATATTATCTTCTAGTATCTCCTATTTTTTTTTAGTATCTTTCCAACATATAGTCAATGCCTGTGGGACAATACATTCAAGTTTCTTCAACTCTGGAATGTTTAAGAAGCTCACCCTCTCCAGCTTCTGGGTCCAGAATCAGGTTCCCAGGGCTCCCCTATCTGACATCTTTAGTCCTGTCACACCTAAAATATATGAGCAATCCAATACCTAGGGCCTGTGCCATTTTTTTCGAATCATCTTTGCCTCACCTATGAGATTCCCTGAGGTAAGCCTAGATCCTCGTCTTATGCTCTCACAATTCCTACTCTACCCTCCAACACAATTTCCTGTCCCACTTTGATTCTCAAGGAAGGGGTTCTTAAGTCAGTCCATAACAAAGCTGGAGTTTTATACTTCACCACCCAAGAGCTGGGTGAAGAAACTTGTTGGCTTACCCCAGATAAACTGAAGGGGAGGGTAAAAAGCAGACAGACTGTGACTTCACCCCACCACCTTAGGTTTTAGCTTTTAATTCTCATGACCCTTCTCTAGATTTGTACTCCTTGTCATTCTCTTTTATCTGGCCATCAATCAGGATATGCCATGGTGCCAGGAACACACGAGTCATGGAACACAGGAGTTGGCAAAAGGGAAAGTGGTAAGTAGTGAGCTTGTGTCTTTGGTCCCTTCTACTTCACTGAGGGAACAAGAGAAGGTTACATATCTGCAAAGGCTAGCGGGAGATAGCTAATTCTAGCTTGTGATGTGGAAATTAACTGAAGACTCATCACCAGGTACAGCAAAGGAAGAACTGTGAAAGAAAAGAGCTCACATTGCCCAAAAGGAGAAAAGATTCCTCACCAGAAAATGTCAGCCCTGGCAAGAGGAGAAGAAAGAAGTGCTTTGGCATTAAGTTTTCACTGCTGGAGATCAGCTGTGAAGAGGGGGTAAAGGGCAGAGAGAGGGTACATACCATTACCTGTCTAAACCTGTATTCTGCTAGCCATTAAATTAGGTCCCAGGCAGAATTCTTTCCTCCCAGCCCTCTACACAATGTTCAGAAATGATCACTTACTAGCAGGTGATACATTATCCAAAAAAGCAAAACTACCTAAAGCACTGTTTCACACTAGGAAGAAATAGGCCTATCTATCTATGACCATAGCTCCCAGCAGCCTTCCACAGCTCTGTTAGGCATTTCTTCTGAAGGTATACAGAACAGATCTTCCTGAGCCCCGTTGTTAGCCCTCTTTCCTATCCTAGGAGTTTTGAAGCCAGGGGGAATTTCAATACTGAAATAAATAACAAGATATTTTCAGTAAGTGCCTCAGCCCTGTAATGCAATGCCTGAACAACAACAACAAAAGTCAAGAAAGCTCACAGCATATTCAATTTCTGAAATAAACTATGTGTGCTAGAAATCATAATCTTTATTAATATTATCCATTATTACAGTTACTATTAATCAACTCATATGGAATTACAATATTTTGATATTTAACCAAGGTACACTTATGCTGGCGTGTATTGCCTGATCACTAAACCTATGGAGGTTCTCATGTCTTATGCCAACTCTGAAACTGATACTAGACTCCATAAAATGATATGCCTCCTATCAGGACTGGACATCATCATGTAACACTTTATAGAAGGAAACATTCTCTTGAAGCTTATAAAGAACCATACAAAATGAGTCTAAAAATGCCCAGCTGGCATGGCTTAGTGGTTGAGCATTGACTTATGAACCAGGAGGTCATGGTTCAATTCCTAAAGACACATGCCCGGGTTGCAGGCTCGATCCCCAGTGGGGGGCATGCAGGAGGCAGCCAATCAATGATACTCTCTCATCATTGATGTGTCTATCTCTCTCTTTCCCTGTCCCTTCCTCTCTTAAATCAATAAAAACATATTTTTTTAAAAGAGTCTAAAAGAAGTACAAGTTTAAAAAAATATTATATATAAACCAAAAATGTTCTAAAGTTATTCAGAATTACACATAGCCCAGCCGACATGGCTTAGTGGTTGAGCTTCGACCTATGAACCAGGAGGTCACAGTTCGATTCCCAAAGCCACATGCCTGGGTTTCGGGCTGGATCCCCAGTATGGGGCGTGTAGGAAGCAGCCAATCAATGATTCTCTCTCATTATTGATTTTTCCATCTCTCTTTCCTTCTCCCTTCCTCTCTGAAATCAATAAAAAAAAATTTTTAAGTTACATGTAAAATGTCACCTACCATATTAGGGACAATAAATCCATACACAGTAAAATTTTAGAATAATTTTGAATACTGATTAGCAGAATGATCTAAAATAATTCCTATTTTCCTACTGCTTGGTGCCAGAGCTTTTTAAGATTTGCAGAATGTAGCATTTGCTTCACAAACACAAGCATCACAGTACCTTATAATGTCCACTCATCACAGCATCATGTAGGGGAGTGATTTGGTCTTTTCCTTTGACATTTATATCTGCTCCACCTTTTACTAGTTCACTTGCTGTCTCATAAAATCCCCTTGCACTAGCTTCATGAAGTGCTGTCCAACCTATTATACAAAAAGAAAATGGTACTTGTTTATATTTGGCATCTTAATACATCTTAATAATGTTTTGTGCTTAGCCTTAAAATAAAAACTCAAATTCTAAGCTGTTTCTTTTTTTTATTGTTTTATTGCTTAAAGTATTACAAAGAGTATTACATATGTCTCCTTTTTTCTAAGCTGTTTCTTTAAAAAATATTTTTATTATACGAGATAAGATAATCTCACCATGAAAACAACCTGTATTATTTGGTGAATTCAAAAAATCTGAGGGACAAATCAAATTTCTACCCCAACTTTGTTGCAGAAAAATATAAAAGAAGTAAAGTATTTAAAACTACTCCTGCCTTCTTCAAATAAACAGGCTGTAAGGAGGGTGGGGTGTCATTATTAGCTCAGAAAAAAATGTTGGCTGCAGGCTACTTTTCTGCAAAAAAGAGGGGAGAAAAGCTTTATTTCTAGCTCAAGGTACTTCCATTAAAGTAACCCAACTGGCAGGACTACATAGAACCAGTTTAAAATTATATATTTCTTTTCTCCTTATTTGCAAAAAGCTATTCAAGGTAGTTCAATTAACAATCCACAAACTACTCCAAGAAAACCATTCATCCAGATGAATGTTCTTTTTCTCTGTTAGCCAGAGACAATGGTATAGGTTATAGAGATTTATTAAATTCCATATGATTGATGTAAGAAAATCTAAAAGTTGCATGTTAAAGATGTATTTCAGCTCTGGCTGGTTGCTTAGGGGTTAGAACATCAGCCCACAGATCAAAGGGTCTCGAGTTGGGACTCCCGGTCAAGGACACATACCTCATACCTTGGTTGCAGGTTCCCCAGCCCCTATAGGGGTACATGCGGGAGGCAACCAATTGATATGTCTCTCACGATGTTTCTCTCTCTCTCTCTCTCTCTCTCTCTCTCTCT
>NW_005353967.1:16952763-16965521 GCF_000412655.1 Myotis brandtii
TGGGGCAGTGATGGCGAACCTTTTGAGCTCGGCATGTCAGCATTTTGGAAAACCCTAACTTAACTCTGGTGCCGTGTCACATATAGAAATTTTTTTATATTTGCAACCATAGTAAAACAAAGACTTATATTTTTGATATTTATTTTATATATTTAAATGCCATTTAACAAAGAAAAATCAACCAAAAAAATGAGTTCGCATGTCACCTCTGACATGCGTGTCATAGGTTCGCCATCACTGCTCTATAGGTAGCTTGAAATCAAGCACAGTGATATTATTTACACAGAAATTGGCAAAATAATATGAATCAGGACTTGATTTATTACTTTTGATTTCTGAGACTTTAAAAGTGGTGGAGAAAATAAATAATGCAGAAAAAACTTAAAAGTGTATCACGTCTTCACTGTTACATTGTGAATAACAACAAACAGAAATATTGTTTCAGTATTCAAAACTATCACCTGATTCAATAGAGAAATCACTCACGTCACCCTACAATAAATAAAAATATCAACCAACACTCATGTTGGAACTATACAGTTCATCAATTCCAACCATAGGTTGGCTACAGATATAAGAATTCAGCAAAAAACAAAGATATCTTGCCCTTGCTGGAGTGGCTCAGTGGTTGGAGAATTGTCCCAAAGATCAAAGGGATGCAGGTTCAATTCCCAGTCAAGGGTGTGTGCCTCCATTGCAGGCTCCATCCTCGGGGTAGGTTCAGGAGGCAACCAATGGATGTGTCCCTCTCCCAGGTATGTTTTTCTCTCTCCTCCATCTCCTTTCTCCCCTCCACTCTAAAATTCAATAGAAAAAAAAATCCTCAACTGAGAATTTAAAAACAAAACAAAACGAAAAGATATATTTCTGTGATAATCAATTGGCTATATCAATTGATTACAATCAATTTACAATAAAGGGCTTATAAGTTTTATTAGTATTTGTCAATTCCTTGCTACAAATCCTTTATGTCAGTAAAATGTATAATCAATTTAAAATATACTTAAGATTCTTTATAATAAACAATTAAAATTGATATTAATCTTTTTATATATATATATTTTTTATTGCTTAAAGTATTACAAAGGGTATTACATATGTGTCCTTTTTTTTCTCCGCCCTTGACAATCCCCTGGCCTCTTACGTAAAAATGTTTTAACCTGAAAATCCATGAAGAGACTTGGTTGTATTAAATTATTTTCACAAACTTGCTGTAATAAAAGGTGAAAATGTTACTGTTTAGTATACTTTGGAAGCCTTTTCAGCTTTGTCAATGGACAAATATGGAGGATAATGAGTAACTAATATTAATTTATACCATCTTATTCTAGTGGATGTGATAATTTTTTAAAGAAGTATGAAAACCTTTTTAAAAAAACTGTCCCAGTGGGATAGAATACTGAGTGGACAATTATTCCACAGCATAATCCATATTAGGTGGCTTCTTGTCTTAATAAAGTGTTCATCTCTACTTTCTCTTAATTACTGAGGCACAAATTGCTTCAGAGAAATTTAAATACTAGTATTTGAGCTTTACACATAATATTATTTGTAGTTTCTTTTAAACTTCCATTGGTGAACTGCTTCTCTTTAATAAATGAATACTTGTTTATAATTTTCTCTTGGCTTGGGTCACAATGTTTGATCATGAAAGCTTTCCATGGTATGTGGAATAGGAGAATATAAAACAAATCTGCCAAATACATTAGAAAGCATCTGAATAGAAGTGCTGATTCCTATTTAAAACATTTCTCTTCACTGCACACCAAGATGGGAGTAAAAGATGCCTTAACATTTAATTTTTGTACAGTTGGAGCCTTTTTTTGCATACAACAGAACTTTATTAATAATGTTCACAGAATGTACTCTTATTCTGGCTAATCATCTTGAAAATTTGCAAATACTTTTCCATCTGGAAAAAAAAAAAAAGAACCCAAAAACCCACCCTGGATTAATTTGCATTAAGGTCAGGCTTATAGAAGACAATGGTTTTAATAAATTTCTACTTATCTGCTATTATGTATTTTTAGTTGTTTGGTAACTGATGTCTTCTAAATGATTTAAAATAAAAAACACATTTCAAGTTTTGTTTCTTTTCAAATGTCCAAAGGTATTTCTCAATCTGAGCATCTTTATAATAGAAATATTTCAAATGCCAAACTGTACTACATGCTTGATTTTTAATGATTAATAAAGAAAACTATTAGTGCAGTTTTATCAAGGAGTTACTAATGTCTTTGTGTGATTTACAGATATTCTGTATCTGCTCCATAGTCTGTAAGAAGTGGTTTAAACTTCATAATGTAATAGAATAGATCATCAAATTTTGTAAGAGAGCTCACTCCAGACACACATGGAATGAATAATCATCATGTGTAAGGAATATCTTTTCAATATATGTGAATCCCAATACCACTGTCAACCAATCTCATACACACATATACCTCAGGACACTTTATGAAATAAAAGCTTTGTTAAAATCATGACAGCTTACATCCACTCGCCATGCCATTTCTTTTACCGACTAACAAAGTAAGCCTAATGAAAGAGGAATCAAGGTTTATCTGATATAACTTGTTCTTAGTGATGCCTAAAGATTTTCAAAGACCACTATCTTCTTGTCTAAATTTCTCCTACCATCTGTTAAATGATTTGTTCCAGATATTTCTAAGGAACCACAGTGAACTGATCTGTAATTCTCAAATTTTACCTTTTCCTCATTTAAAAAATGTATTTTTGAATGTATTTTATTGATATAGAATTCACATGACACTCAATTCATGTAAAGAATACAATCAGCCCTGGCTGGTTTGGCTCAATGGACAGAGCATCTGCCTGGGGACTGAGGGGTCCTGGGTTCGATTCCAATCAAGGGCACATGCCCAGGTTGCAGGTTCGATCCCAGTGGGGGGCATGCCGGAGGCAGCTGATCAATGATTCTCTCTCATCATTGATGTTTTTTCTCTCTTTCTCTCCCTCTTCCTCTCTGAAATCAATAAAAATCTATTTTTTAAAAAAGAATACAATCAATGTTTTAAGTATGTTAAGAGAGTTGTTTAAACATAACCATAACCTTATTTTGGAACATTTTCATTCCCCTTAAAAGAAGCCTTTAACCATGATCTATCAATTCACTTTTCCCTACCGTCTACCTCCCATTCCTAATCTTCTTTCTGTATCTATACAGTTGGTCTATTATAGATATTTTTTTAAAGCATACAATAGGTGTTGATGGCTTTTTCACTTTTTAAAAATATTATCTTCTAGTATCTCCTATTTTTTTTTAGTATCTTTCCAACATATAGTCAATGCCTGTGGGACAATACATTCAAGTTTCTTCAACTCTGGAATGTTTAAGAAGCTCACCCTCTCCAGCTTCTGGGTCCAGAATCAGGTTCCCAGGGCTCCCCTATCTGACATCTTTAGTCCTGTCACATCTAAAATATATGAGCAATCCAATACCTAGGTAGGGCCTGTGCCATTTTTTTCGAATCATCTTTGCCTCACCTATGAGATTCCCTGAGGTAAGCCTAGATCCTCGTCTTATGCTCTCACAATTCCTACTCTACCCTCCAACACAATTTCCTGTCCCACTTTGATTCTCAAGGCTTTGGTTCTTAAGTCAGTCCATAACAAAGCTGGAGTTTTATACTTCACCCAAGAGAGACTGGGTGAAGAAACTTGTTGGCTTACCCCAGATAAACTGAAGGGGAGGGTAAAAAGCAGACAGACTGTGACTTCACCCCACCCTATTAGGTTTTAGCTTTTAATTCTCATGACCCTTCTCTAGATTTGTACTCCTTGTCATTCTCTTTTATCTGGCCATCAATCAGGATATGCCATGGTGCCAGGAACACACGAGTCATGGAACACAGGAGTTGGCAAAAGGGAAAGTGGTAAGTAGTGAGCTTGTGTCTTTGGTCCCTTCTACTTCACTGAGGGAACAAGAGAAGGTTACATATCTGCAAAGGCTAGCGGGAGATAGCTAATTCTAGCTTGTGATGTGGAAATTAACTGAAGACTCATCACCAGGTACAGCAAAGGAAGAACTGTGAAAGAAAAGAGCTCACATTGCCCAAAAGGAGAAAAGATTCCTCACCAGAAAATGTCAGCCCTGGCAAGAGGAGAAGAAAGAAGTGCTTTGGCATTAAGTTTTCACTGCTGGAGATCAGCTGTGAAGAGGGGGTAAAGGGCAGAGAGAGGGTACATACCATTACCTGTCTAAACCTGTATTCTGCTAGCCATTAAATTAGGTCCCAGGCAGAATTCTTTCCTCCCAGCCCTCTACACAATGTTCAGAAATGATCACTTACTAGCAGGTGATACATTATCCAAAAAAGCAAAACTACCTAAAGCACTGTTTCACACTAGGAAGAAATAGGCCTATCTATCTATGACCATAGCTCCCAGCAGCCTTCCACAGCTCTGTTAGGCATTTCTTCTGAAGGTATACAGAACAGATCTTCCTGAGCCCCGTTGTTAGCCCTCTTTCCTATCCTAGGAGTTTTGAAGCCAGGGGGAATTTCAATACTGAAATAAATAACAAGATATTTTCAGTAAGTGCCTCAGCCCTGTAATGCAATGCCTGAACAACAACAACAAAAGTCAAGAAAGCTCACAGCATATTCAATTTCTGAAATAAACTATGTGTGCTAGAAATCATAATCTTTATTAATATTATCCATTATTACAGTTACTATTAATCAACTCATATGGAATTACAATATTTTGATATTTAACCAAGGTACACTTATGCTGGCGTGTATTGCCTGATCACTAAACCTATGGAGGTTCTCATGTCTTATGCCAACTCTGAAACTGATACTAGACTCCATAAAATGATATGCCTCCTATCAGGACTGGACATCATCATGTAACACTTTATAGAAGGAAACATTCTCTTGAAGCTTATAAAGAACCATACAAAATGAGTCTAAAAATGCCCAGCTGGCATGGCTTAGTGGTTGAGCATTGACTTATGAACCAGGAGGTCATGGTTCAATTCCTAAAGACACATGCCCGGGTTGCAGGCTCGATCCCCAGTGGGGGGCATGCAGGAGGCAGCCAATCAATGATACTCTCTCATCATTGATGTGTCTATCTCTCTCTTTCCCTGTCCCTTCCTCTCTTAAATCAATAAAAACATATTTTTTTAAAAGAGTCTAAAAGAAGTACAAGTTTAAAAAAATATTATATATAAACCAAAAATGTTCTAAAGTTATTCAGAATTACACATAGCCCAGCCGACATGGCTTAGTGGTTGAGCTTCGACCTATGAACCAGGAGGTCACAGTTCGATTCCCAAAGCCACATGCCTGGGTTTCGGGCTGGATCCCCAGTATGGGGCGTGTAGGAAGCAGCCAATCAATGATTCTCTCTCATTATTGATTTTTCCATCTCTCTTTCCTTCTCCCTTCCTCTCTGAAATCAATAAAAAAAAATTTTTAAGTTACATGTAAAATGTCACCTACCATATTAGGGACAATAAATCCATACACAGTAAAATTTTAGAATAATTTTGAATACTGATTAGCAGAATGATCTAAAATAATTCCTATTTTCCTACTGCTTGGTGCCAGAGCTTTTTAAGATTTGCAGAATGTAGCATTTGCTTCACAAACACAAGCATCACAGTACCTTATAATGTCCACTCATCACAGCATCATGTAGGGGAGTGGTTTGGTCTTTTCCTTTGACATTTATATCTGCTCCACCTTTTACTAGTTCACTTGCTGTCTCATAAAATCCCCTTGCACTAGCTTCATGAAGTGCTGTCCAACCTATTATACAAAAAGAAAATGGTACTTGTTTATATTTGGCATCTTAATACATCTTAATAATGTTTTGTGCTTAGCCTTAAAATAAAAACTCAAATTCTAAGCTGTTTCTTTTTTTTATTGTTTTATTGCTTAAAGTATTACAAAGAGTATTACATATGTCTCCTTTTTTCTAAGCTGTTTCTTTAAAAAATATTTTTATTATACGAGATAAGATAATCTCACCATGAAAACAACCTGTATTATTTGGTGAATTCAAAAAATCTGAGGGACAAATCAAATTTCTACCCCAACTTTGTTGCAGAAAAATATAAAAGAAGTAAAGTATTTAAAACTACTCCTGCCTTCTTCAAATAAACAGGCTGTAAGGAGGGTGGGGTGTCATTATTAGCTCAGAAAAAAATGTTGGCTGCAGGCTACTTTTCTGCAAAAAAGAGGGGAGAAAAGCTTTATTTCTAGCTCAAGGTACTTCCATTAAAGTAACCCAACTGGCAGGACTACATAGAACCAGTTTAAAATTATATATTTCTTTTCTCCTTATTTGCAAAAAGCTATTCAAGGTAGTTCAATTAACAATCCACAAACTACTCCAAGAAAACCATTCATCCAGATGAATGTTCTTTTTCTCTGTTAGCCAGAGACAATGGTATAGGTTATAGAGATTTATTAAATTCCATATGATTGATGTAAGAAAATCTAAAAGTTGCATGTTAAAGATGTATTTCAGCTCTGGCTGGTTGCTTAGGGGTTAGAACATCAGCCCACAGATCAAAGGGTCTCGAGTTGGGACTCCCGGTCAAGGACACATACCTCATACCTTGGTTGCAGGTTCCCCAGCCCCTATAGGGGTACATGCGGGAGGCAACCAATTGATATGTCTCTCACGATGTTTCTCTCTCTCTCTCTCTCTCTCTCTCTCTCTCTCTCTTTCTCTCTCTCTCTCTCTCTCTCTTCCCTCCTCCCCCCGTCTACTCTCTCTGGAAATCAATGTCAATGGAAAGAATATCCTTAGGTGAGGATTTCAAAAATAATAATAATAAATAAAATATAATTTTTTTTCAAAGTGTATTTCACTCTTTTTAGAACCTTCTCCATAAACGAGGGTTTCTTAGTTTTGACACTAACATTTTGGGTTGGATAATTCTTTATCGTTCTGTGCATTCTACCAAAGGCCAGTAGCACCCAACCCCTTCCCAGCTGTAATAACTAAAAATGTTTCCAGAAACTGCCAAATGTCCCGAGAGCCAAAATCACCCCAGTTATAGGAGGAATTTCTCTTAAATAGAAAGCCTAGAGTAAAAAATAAAGGACACCAAAAATGGAAAACATATAGTTAATAGAGGTTTTTTTCCTATAAATTTCCTTAACAATGTACATGGCTATTTAAAGCAATTAATAAGTAATATTGGTCTATAATTATAACATTACTAGAGTCCCGGTGCATGAAATTCGTGCACTGGGGAGGGAGGGTTCCTCAGCCTGGCCAGCGCCCTTTCACAGTCCAGGAGCCCTTGGAGGGTGTCCAACTGATGGCTTAGGCCCGTTCCCCACTCTCAGTCAGACATCCTTAGCATATTAGGCTTTTGTTATATAGGCTAAACTTGCTTAATTAGACTTGCTTTCTGATTTAGCTAAACTTTTTCCAGCCCAATGAGGCACTCCAACTTCTGTTTCAGGTAATTGTCAGCAACACAGCAGTAAATATCAACACGAAGCAGATTATTATTGTAGATCACGCAGGGAGAACAAAGGGTAAAATATTTAACTGCAGCAGTGTTTGACTATATTCTGCACAGTAAGAAACCTAAAGTCATTTTCAATGTCCACCATTTCTTCTTTTCAGTCGGGTCAAATTTCTAAGCTTTCTAAATCTCCGTTTTCTGGCTAATGAAAAGAAAATAGGATTCCACCGAGTCTCCTATCTACCTACTCCAGGACTTCTGTGAGGATCAAATGAGATGAGGCACGGGAAAACACTTCATAGACATTTGGTTAAAGTGTGAAATATTTCCACCTGGCTATAAAGCAAGTCGTGTTCCTGGGCTAAAGAAACTTCAAGGAGGCTAGTTGCTAGGGAGAGGAAGCCAGGTTGCTACGTAGGTCATTACCCGGTGCCCACAGCCACCGTTTCCAAGCTGGGCTGGGTTGTGGGCTGCATTTTGCACCATGGGGTCTCAGCAGCATCAGCTGTGATTTCATGGGCTGTCGCTCTGGGGTGGTGGCAGGGCCTGTGTCCCACTTTGGGGAAGCCGAGTGTTGCTTTGTGGGTGCCAGGTCTGTGGTGCCATTTCTTTGTAAATGGCCAGTGCGTGTCATGGTAACTCCTGCATTGAGCGTCTGCCCCCTGGTGGTCAGTGCACATCATAGCGACCAGTCGGACAATCAGACACTTAGCATATTAGCCTTTTATATCTATAGACTGGAGGCCCAGTGCACAAACATTTGTGCACTCGAGGGGATGGGTCCCTCAGCCCAGCTTGCCCCCTATCACATACTGGGAGCCCTCAGGGGATGTCCTACTCCCTGCTCCCTGCTCCCCTTGGGGATAGGACCTAAGCCACAGTCTGGCCTCCCTTTGTGGGAGGCGACCGGGCTGATCAGGGGAAGGCATCAGCCCCATCACCTCGCTGTTGCAGCCACTGCCAGTCACCGCAGCCACTGCCAGTCACCGCAGCCACTGCCAGTCACCGCAGCCACTGCCAGTCACCGCAGCCACTGCCAGTCACCGCAGCCACTGCCAGTCACCGCAGCCACTGCCAGTCACCGCAGCCACTGCCAGTCACCGCAGCCACTGCCAGTCACCGCAGCCACTGCCAGTCACCGCAGCCACTGCCAGTCACCGCAGCCACTGCCAGTCACCGCAGCCACTGCCAGTCACCGCAGCCACTGCCAGTCACCGCAGCCACTGCCAGTCACCGCAGCCACTGCCAGTCACCGCAGCCACTGCCAGTCACCGCAGCCACTGCCAGTCACCGCAGCCACTGCCAGTCACCGCAGCCACTGCCAGTCACCGCAGCCACTGCCAGTCACCGCAGCCACTGCCAGTCACCGCAGCCACTGCCAGTCACCGCAGCCACTGCCAGTCACCGCATCACCTATTTGGATTCTTATTACCCAAGTTACTAAGAATATTACCAGTGGCATACAGGTAGCTAAGCCAATGAGCAGTCAGAAAAGGTGTTTCCTCTGTAGTTCACACCAATTGCCGGCTTGGCACCTGCCCAGGCCTAACACCTCTGGCCGAGTAATTAGCCCTGGGCAGGGAACCTCCAGCTCCCTCAATCGTAGGCTCAGTCCCTGCTCCCCATGATCGCTGGCTCTGCCCCTGCTCCCCGCCATCGCCAACTCCCTCCCTGCTCCCTGCAATCACTGGCTCCGCCCCTGCACAGGCCTAACGCCTCTGGCCAAGGCCTTAGGCCTGGGCAGGGGACCCCCAGATCTATGCGATCTCCCACTCTGCCCCTGCCCAGGCCTAACGCCTGTGGCCCAGGCATTAGACCTGGACAGGGGACCCCCAGCTCCCCGTGATTGCTGGCTCCGCCCTTGCCCAGGACTAATGCCATGGGCAGGGGACCCCCTGCTCCCCACGATTGCCGGCTCCGCCACTGCCCAGGCCTAATGCCATGTGCAGGGGACCCCCTGCTCCCCGCAATCGCAGGCTCCTCCCCTGCCCAGGCCTAATGCCTCTGACCAAGGCCTTAGGCCTGGGCAGGGGACCCCCAGCTCTCCACGATCTCCCGCTCCACCCCTGTCCAGGCCTAACACCTGTGGCCGAGGCATTAGGCCTGGGTAGGGAACCCCCAGCTCCCCAAGATCACCAACTCGGACCCTGCTCCCTGCGATTGCCGGCTCTGCCCCTTCCCAGGCCTAATGCCTCTCACTGAGGCATTAGGCCTGGGAAGGGGACCACCAGCTCCCTGCCATCACTGGCTCCACCCTGCTCCGCCCCTGCCCAGGCCTAACGCCTCTGACTGAGGCGTTAGGCCTGGGCAGGGGACCCCCAGCTCCCCGCAATTGCGGGCTCCACTCCTGCTCCCCACCATCGCTGGCTCTCCCCCTGCTCCCCACCATCGTGGCTCTGCCCATGCCCAGGCTTTACGCTTCTGACCGAGGCGTCAGGCCTGGGCAGGGGACCTCTCAGCTCTGATAGCCGATAGTCACTGGGAGCCTACGTATGCAAATTAACCGCCATCTTTGTTGGCAGTTAATTTGCATATCCCGCTGATTAGCCAATGGGAGGCGTAGCGAAGGTACGGTCAATTACTCTGTTTGTCTATTATTAGATAGGATGTGACAGTTATCACACAAAGGATAGGGGAAGTATGTTCAATGTTCATATATTTTATATGAAGTATTACAATATTAACTCTAAAAAGACTGTGGAATATTAAAGATGCATATTGTAATCCCTATACTATCCACTACAAAATAATGCAAAAAAGGAAACAAAAAAACAAATGAAGCTCACAAGGGACAATTAGCAAAATGGTAACCTAAATCTGACTACTTATATTAAGTGAAAATTAACTAACATAAAATAGCAAAAGTGTATGCTGTCTACACGAAATACATTTTATTTTTTTAATATATTTTTATTGATTTAACCCTACCAGACCACTGTACCGATTTTTCGGTAATTTCCGAATCTGCCACTATACCGCTGTACCTAATTTTCGGTACTTTGCCTAGTACGTGAAAAAAATGCATCGCAAACTAAAAATAACCAACCAATCGTGGTCAAACCTCATGGTTAGCCATTACAAATGTCTGCCCCCATGTGTTTGAATTGACTTTGTGTGGTTTGACGTGAAAAAATTCTGAAAATTCACAATGAAACGAGCGGCTGATGAACCAAGCACTTCAACAGGAAAGCGAAGTAGGTCTAGGCTTATCACAGTCCAACAGGTGATCGATACTTTGGTTGATTCAGACTCTGAGGAGTCAGAATTTCATCAAGAATACGTTTCCAGTTCAAGTGACACAGACAGTGAGAGCTTGAGTGATGAGGAGAATCTTGAACCTTATAGATCTAGAGCTAGATCGATAGTAAGAGAAGGGGGGCGTGTCCCTCAAACAGCTGATGGGGGAGATCTAGGTGGTGATGAAGGTTGGACAAGGAATTTTGTATCACCAAATACAGATCTGAATTTCACTGAGGATGGAAAAGGCCCAGTGAACATTCCTGGATCTATCACAGAGGAGAGTGAACCAATTGACTTTTTATCCTTGTTTTTGGATGATACTTTCTGGCAAAATTTGACAGAGCAGCCCAAAATGTAGTAATAAACAGAAGAAATAAAGATGGCAGTGTGCAAGAAATACAGATGCCACAGCTGGTGAAGGACTATAATAAATATATGGGTGGCTGTGATAAAAATGACCAGATGACCCGCCTTCACTGGTCTCATCGTCATTACCACTGGCCCCGGCGGCTTTTCATAAAATTTTTTATGTGGGCCAGTTATAATTCTTATATCTTGTATGCTTCAAAGCAGCAAGCTGCTTCAAAAAAGCCAGTTTATTTCACCAGATATATTCAGAAACTGTGCCTGCAACTTATTGGTGGATACAGGACATCAGCCCACCGCCACCCACAAAAGGAACCCTGCCCTCAACGGATGACCCCAGGCAATCATTTTCCAGAGATTCCCCCAGGGACATCGTCTAATCATATCTGTGTTGTGTGCATGGAAAAGCACTCCAGGTACAACAAGCAAAATCCTGGAGTGTCTTACAAAGACAATCCATGCAAGAAGGTGAAGAGCAACATCTGGTGCTCACTTTGCAAGAAGTACCTCTGTGAAACAAGGCTCATCCTGCTGGGTGGATTGGCACACAAAGGTGAAATATTGGCGCTAGATGAAAGGTAGACCTATTTTCTACAATGTCTCCAAGTTCCATCTTATTCTAACCACTTGTTTGCATGTAACTAACATTTTTCTATATCATGTTGGTTTTTTCTCTTTAATGCTCAGGAGCCCAGGTATAGGGGACAGTTAGGTTCAGGGCCTCAGGTCTGGTAGACTTAATCGAGAGAGGGAGAGATAGAAACATCAATGATGAGAATCACTGATCAGCTGCCTCCTGCACACCCACTACTGGAAATTGAGACTGCACAATTCAGGCATGTGCCCTTGAGAATCGAACCCAGGACCCTTCAGTCCACAGGCCGACGCTCTATTCACTGAGGCAAACCAACTGGGGCCTGTCTGTGTCGTTATATTTAAAATATATTATGTGTAGGAGAGAGTGTGAGAGCGTGAGGGAGTGATAGAGTGTGTGGACGTGTGTGGAGTGTGTGTGTATGAGCTAGGGACAGTTAGATTCTGCAGGTTTTCTAAGGGGCTGCTAAACCGGGCAGTCTTAGACGGCGGAATCCCTCTCCCTGAGCGAACACTCCTGGGCGGCCAGCATGGGCACAGAGACCATGCCATCTTGAGAAACAGAGCTGCTTGAGACTAGGATCCTGGTCTCAGCACCACCCAGTCTGGTCTCAGACGCAAACCAGGACCCTGCAGCCACTGGGGACAGAGACCTGCGACCACAGCTACAGACCCACGGACACAAAGAGTCCAGAAATCCCCGCGGCAGATCCGTGAGTAACAGAGCCCATCCCCCTCCCCGAAGGCTCTCTGGCAGCGCCATAGTAACTGATAGACCCACCCCTTGCCTGGGCCTCAGGGCTGCTACAGGAACTTTAGCCTGGAAGTGCGCGAACACCGGGAACTGGTCCTGCGCAGCGCCGGCTACAGGTGCCCTGGCCTGGGAGCTAACACGCGAACACCGGGAACTGGTCCCGCGTAGCGCGGCCCCGGGACCCCGATTCTCCGGGCAGGAGGCAGCACCAAGCACCAGTGACTTGACTGTGTTTCTTATCACCTGGGCCTGGGATCCCTGATTCCCTGTGCATTCATACTAAGAGCCAGTGACTCCAATTCTTGGTGCATGGGCACACAGGGACCCTGATTCTCAATGCGAGGC
>NW_005353967.1:16973493-16978173 GCF_000412655.1 Myotis brandtii
AAAAAAATATTTTATAGATAAGTCTGTGCTTAAACTAGATCTTGTGAAACTTATTGAGATGGAGGGGAGGAAAGAAGTGAGGCTGAATATGTGGGAACTAATACAGCAAAAGCACAGAAGTGATTAAAAGCATTGAGGGATATCACAGCTGCTTGAACAGTTTATGAGACTATGTAGGTTTAAACTAAAATGATATCACCAATACTTGTTATTTATTGATTTTTTATAATAATCATTCTTACAGGTGTATCAACCTACCTCATGTGGTTTTGATTTTCATTTCCCTGATGATTAGTGAGATTGAGCATCTTTTGATGTGTATGTTGGACATGCAAATGTCTTCTTTTTGAGAAATGTCTATTCAGATTCTCTGCCCATTTTTTAATTGGATTGTTTGTATTTGTCCATGTTGAGTTTTATGAGTTTCTTATATATTTTGAATATTAACTCTTTATTAAGTAATCATTTACAAATATACTCTCCCATTCAGTAGGTTGTCTCTTGTTTTGTTGGTGTTTTTCTTGGCTGTGCAGAAGTTTTTCAGTTTGCTGTAGTCCCATTGATTATTTTTTCTTTTGTTTCAATTGCACCAGGTGATATATTTAAAAAGATATTGCTAAAACCTATGTCAAAGAATTTACTACATATGTTTCTTCTTGGAATTTTATGGTTTCAGGTCTTACATTTAAGTCTTTAATCCACTTTGAGTTTATTTTCTTATGTGGTTCAATAAATGGCCCTGTTTCATTTGTTTTACATGTATCTTTCCAATTTCCCCAACAACCATTTATTGAGGACACTGCCATTTCCCCATTGCATACTCTTGCCTCCTTTTGAAGCATAGTAATCCCTCCTTTGGAAAACTGCTGTTTGAAACTGCTGTTTGAACTACTCTGTTATTCTTAGATAGTCTCTTATTCTGTAGGTCAACTATGTTATTTTTAGATAGTCCCTTATTCTATAAAATAATCGTTTTAGTTTGAATAATAGAAAAAGATAAAACTTAACTGTCTGACCTTGCAAGCTAGCCATCTAACGTAATAGGCAAATACTGATAATAATTCCCATATTCTCATGCCAACTGTTTGTTCATTATATATCCAAGGTTACAAACTGTCTGCAAAAATGGGGGGGGTGTTGAGGGTTAATGGGGGGATGAGGACACATTTGTAATACCTTAACCAATAAAGAAATTTAAAAAAAAAAGAAAATAAAATATATTATGTATATCCCTAGCTGGTTTGGCTCAGTGGATAGAGCATCAATCAGCCTGTGGACTGAAGGGTCCCGGGTTCGATTCCAGTCAAGGGCACATACCTCGATTGCAGGTTTAATCCCCAGCCCTGGTCAGAGCTCATGGGGGAGGCAACCAAACGATGTGTCTCTCACATCTATGTTTCTCTTTCTCTGTCTCCCCCTTCACTCTCTCTAAAAATCAATAGAAAAATGTTCTCGGGTGAGGATTAACAAAAAAAAATTAAAATTAAAAATAAAGACATAAACAGGCCAAAAATAAAAGGATAAAAAATGACACTGCAAATAGACAAGAAACATAGAAGCCTACAATGTCTATATTAACATACAAAGTAGACTTCAAGACAAAGTGTATTGCCCTGGCCGGTTTGGCTCAGTGGATAGAGCATAGGCCTGTGGACTCAAGGGTCCCAGGTTCGATTCCGGACAAGGGCATGTACCTTGGTTGCGGGCACATCCCCAGTGGGGAGTGTGCAGGAGGCGGCTGATCAATGTTTCTCTCTCATCGATGTTTCTAATGTTTCTAATCTATCCCTCTCCCTTCCTCTCTGTAAAAAATCAATAAAATATATTTAAAAAGAAAGAAAGAAACATTTCCCGCTTTAAAAAAAAAAAAGGACAAAGTGTATTATCAGAGATAAAGGGAGATATTTCATAAAGATTAAAAAGCTAATTTAGCCCTAGCTGGTTTTGCTCAGTGGATAGAGCGACAACCTGCGAACTGCAGGGTCCTGGGTTCAATTCTGGTCAAGGGCACTTGCCCTGGTTGCAGGCTCAATCTCCAGTGGGGGACGTGCAAGAGGCAGCCAATCAATTATTCTCTCTCATCACTGATGTTTCTCTCTCTCTCTACCTCTCCCTTCCTCTCTGAAATCAATAAAAAATATATTTTTAAAAAGCCAATTTATCATAATATATGAGCATTATAACTATGTATGCATCTAATAACAGAGCTTCAAAATATAAGAAGCAAAATTTGACAGAATTAAAGGGAAAAACAGACAGTTCCACAATCATAGTTGTGAAGATTTCAATACCCTTCTCAGTAAATGATAGATCAACTAGACCAAAAAAAATTAGTAAAGAGAAAGATGTTCTGAACATCACTAACCACCTTCATCTAATTGACATTGACAGATCATTACATACAACTGAAGAACAAACATTCAAGTGCACAAGGGTTCTTTACCAAGACCATATACTAGACAATAACCCAATTCTCAATAAGTGTAAAAGGATAAAATTCATAGGAAGTGTATCCTTTGACCACAATGAAATTAAATTAGAAATCAATAACGAAAGAGATCTGAAAAATCCTCAAATATTTAAAAATTACACAACTTCTAATATAATCCTGGATTCAAACAAGTAAACATACAAGAAATGAAAAGTATTTTAAACTGAATGATAATGAAAATGCAATATATTAAAATCTGTTAGATGCAGTAAAAACAGTATTTAGAGGGAAACTTAAAGTTTTAAATGCTTATAGTACAGAAGAAGGTACAAAAATTTGTGACCTAATTTTCAACCTTAAGAAACTGGGTGGGGGGGGGGGAACTAGAGAAAGAACAAAGAAAACAAAAAGTAAGTAGAAATCAGAAGAAAAGTAGAAATAAAATATAAAACAGATAATAGAGAAAAATTTTAAAACCAGCAGTTAGTTCTTTGAAAAAAATTAATAAAATTGATTATCCTCTAGCTTAGGAAGGATGGAAGAAAAAGAGTAAAAGGAAGGGAGGAAAGAAAAAGGGAGGGAAGAAGGAAAGAAATGAAAGATAAAATGAACGTATAAGGAATGAAAGATAAAATATTCCTAAAGATCTTCACATATTACAAGTATTACAGGGGAATATTATAAATAACTTTATGCCAATAAATTCTATAACTTAGACAAAAACTGAAACAAAAAATCTGAATAGCCCACACCTAATAAATAATTTTAATTTATTATTAGAATCTTCCCACAAAGGAAACTACAGACCCAGACAGTTTTACTCTTATGTTCTGTCAAACATTTAAGGAAGAAAAAAACCTCAATCTTATGCAATCTCTTTCAGAAAATAGAAGAGAGAATACTACTTAACTGATTTTATGATACCAAAACCAAAGACATTACAAGAAATTAAAGCACAGCCCACGTGGTTCAGTGGATTGAGCATCATCCCATGCACCAAAAGGTCGCTGATTTGATTCCAGGTCAGGATACCGGGTTGCAGGTTCGATCCCCAGTAGGGGGTGTGCAGGAGGCAGCCGATCAATGTGATGCTGCTCTCTTATCAATGTTTCTATCTCTCTCTTTCCCTTCCTCTTTCTCTAAAAATCAATAAAAGCATATTTAAAAAAAAGAAAATGATAGACCAACTAGAGGCCCAGTGCATGAAATTCATGCACTGGGGTGAAGGGGGGCCCCTCAGCCTGGCCTGCACCCTCTCCAATCCGGGACACCTTGGGTTATGTCCGACTGCTGGTTTAGGCCTGATCCCTCTCACAATCTGGGACTGCTGGCTCCTAACTACTTGCCTGCCTGGCTGCCTGATCGCCCCTAACTGCTCCCCTGCCTGCCTGCCTGATCGCCCCTAACAACCTCCCCCTTCTGGCCTGATTGCCCCCAACTGCTCCTTTGCCATCCTGATAGCCTGTAACTGCTCCCCTGCCGGCCTGATTACACCTAACCGCCTCGGCCTCAGCCCCCGCACTCAGGACCCAGGATTTCCTCCTCTGGCTGGCCACAGGCAACCAGGACCCGGGCTTCCCTCCTTCTGGCCAGCCACATGGACCTGGGACCCGGGCTGACTTCACCCGGGCCGGCTGTAGGTGCCTGGGACTGGGGGTGGATTCGCCCAGGCTGGCTGCAGCCACAAGCACCCAGGACCGGCTTCACCTGGGCCCGGCTTTGTCAGGAAGGACATCCAGGAGGTCATCCGGAAGACATCTGGTCTAATTAGCATATTACCCTTTTATTAGTATAGATAATCAACATCAATACAAAAAAATCCTTAACACAGTATTAGCAAATAGAAGCCAGCAATATATAAAAAGAATACTATAGCATGACCAAACATCTATTCCTCATAAAACTCTCAGCAAATTGGGAATAGATTCCTCAATATGATAAGGATCAGCTACAAAAACCTACAGCTAACATTATGCTTATTATTAAATACTAGAGGCCCGGTGCACAAAAATTTGTGCACTCGGGGGGGAAGGGGGGGGTCCCTCAGCCTGGCCTGTGCCCTCTCGCAGTCTGGGACCCCTCGGGAGATAACGACCTGCTGGCTTAGGCCTGCTCCCGGGTGGCAGAGGGCAGGCCCAATCCCTAGGTGCAGCCCCTGGTCGGGCTCAGAGCAGGGCAGATTGGGGAGTTGGGGCGCTGCCCCCTGTCATGCACAGAGCAGGGCGGATCGGGAGGTTGCGATGCCACCC
>NW_005353967.1:16979057-16987946 GCF_000412655.1 Myotis brandtii
CTTAGAGTTGCAACTCAGAGGCCGGCAACGTTGGAGTCTGCAGTCACTGAAGCAAGGAAGCCTCATGTTCGCTTCCAGCTGCCTGGCTGCCGGCCGCCATCTTGGCTGACAGTTAATTTGCATAAGGATATGCTGATTAGCCAATGGGAAGGGTAGCGGTCGTACGCCAATTACCATGTTTCTCTTTTATTAGTGTAGATTAAAGAGGCAAAATTAACTTATGGTGAAAAATATCAGAACAGTAGTGGCTTCCAGAGACTGGGGGTGGGGAATAACTGGGAAAAGACATGAGGGAACTTTCTAGGATTGTTGGGGTCCAGCCCCAGCAGGTCCAGGAGTTCCCAAAGGTGTGGACGGAGTCGGCCAAAAAGGAATGACACGGAGACAGCGTTCAGTTGATCAGCATCCTAGTCAGGTTCTCTGGCCAGGTTCTCCAGCCAGGTTCTCCAGCCTAGTTCTGTCTTTATTCTCCTGTTACATCTGTATTTATACCAGTTGATTTTAATCCTATCCATTCTATTCCAAAGGTTAGGGCGTTTCTTATCTCCATTCCAAGGTCACTACTCTACTGTTCTGTTAAGCTACAAGGAAGTAACTGAAGGAGATTATCCTAAGTAAAGATTATGTAGCTTAAGCATGATTGTTCATAGTTAAAGTGATTATTTACCTGCCTGGCACTTAGTTAAGCGGTTTTATTCCCTTCCTTAGTCCTGTCAATCCCTAACTCCAGGGGAAAATCCCCACCTGGGGAAACAACCTTTCTCAGAGAGGTGACCTTGGTTAAAACACATAGCACTAAGAAGGGGAGCAAACATATTAAGAACAGTATGCCATATATGCCAGGTCCCTTGAAACATATGCTGTGCAGATGTTTCTTCCCTGCAGCGACTGTGTCAAGCAGCAAGGATAAACCAGCCTCCGGCATAGGATGATGGTGATATTCTCTCTCTTAGAGGTTTGGGTTACACAGGTGAATGTCTATGTCAAAATTCATCAAATGGTATATTTAAGATTTGACATTTCACTGTATAAAACTTTATCTCAAAGAAAAAAACTACTGAACTGTAATTAATGACATTTATGCTGAGGTCTTTAGTGGTAAAATATACTATCTATAACTTTCTTTGAAATATATCAACATAAAGATGGATTGATTGATGAACGAAGAGATTGTTAGATGGGTAAATGTGAAATAATATGAAATATTGGTCTCTATCTTCTGGTTTCTGACACAGAGCTCCAAAAAACAATGTATACAGGGGTGCTAGAATATTTTGTTCTAATATTTAGTTTTTGACCCATTTCCCTGGCCACTGCTACTTCTGTACATCTTTCATTTTATCATCAGCCTCTCCCAAGTTCAGTGTACCATTAGCTTCTTTCAGCTTTTGACCTCATTTTCCACTCAGAGATGAGGTGCATAGGAACAATGCCCAGGCAAAGGCAGCAAGCCAGCCTCAGGATCCATCCTTCTCTGTAATGCCACTGCACACAGCCTACCCGGTGGGCCCCAGGCAGGCATAATCACTGAAGATGAAATGTAATGCTCTTCTCTTGCTCCCTCCACTTCCCACTTCCCTGGGAGATGATGTTGAACAGTACCTGTGCAGGAAAATTACCTGGAAGCTTTTTGTTTGAGACTTGCCTTAGGCTCACTTTACCATACTTTCATAGTAGTAACTAATCTAAAACTACAAACCACTTTCAAAATAACTGTGGGTGGTAACCCCAACTTACCAGCATAACTTGTTTGATTAACATTTCCTCCTTTTTCAATACACTGATGAACAAGATGAAAGTCATTGAGAAGAGCAGCCTTATACAGTAAATTCTCTCCAAAAATGTTTCTCCGGTTAATGAGAGAAAGAGGTATGTTATTCATCTTCATTTTTTCTAAAAAGAGGGAAGGAACAAAAGAAAACAAAAAATAGTAATCCTTACTTGAAAATCAGGAGGAATACAGATGACACAGTGAATCCAGTCATTGGAATAGATGTACACTGTATTATGAAAGAGTATTTAATCGATTAACCCAACTATAACATCTACATGAAATAAGATGAAGGAGACAAACATTAATTTGAAGTTATAAATCATCTGAGCAGTTTATGTTGATTGAAACCCATGAAAGGTGCATATATGAGAAGATTAACAGATTTTCTTTATTTTTAAAACCTTTATTGTTGAGAATAAGTTTTTAATTTCTTGCTCCCTCTCTTCTCCTGGCACCACCATGATGTGCATGTTGGTACACTTGAAGTTGTATCTGAGGCTCCTTACACTATCCTCTTTTTTTTTTTTCAATTGTCTTATTGCTTAAAGTATTACAAAGAGTATTACATATGTCTCCTTTTTTCCCCCGCCCTTAACATTTCCCCGGCCTCCCCTACCCCCCAGTGTCTTATATCCATTGGTTATGCTTATATGCATGCATACAAGTCCTTCGGTTGATCTCTTACCACCCTCCCCTCCCGCCCCTCAACCCTACCCGGCTTTCCTGCTGCAGTTTGACAGTCTGTTCGAGGCAGCTCTGCCTCTGTATCTATTTTTGTTCATAAGTTTATAATGGTCTTTATTATCCATGAGTGAGTGAGATCATGTGGTGTTTTTCCTTCATTGACTGGCTTATTTCACTTAGCATAATGCTCTCCAGTTCCATCCATGCCGTTGCAAATGGTAAGAGTTCCTTCTTTTTTACAGCAGCATAGTATTCCATCGTGTAGATGTACCACAGTTTTCTAATCCATTCATCTACTGATGGGCACTTAGGCTGTTTCCAGATCTTAGCTATGGTGAATTGTGCTGCTATGAACATATGGGTGCACATATCCTTTCTGATTGGTGTTTCTGGTTTCTTGGGATATATTCCTAGAAGTGGGATCACAGGGTCAAATGGGAGTTCCATGTTTTGTTTTTTGAGGAAACTCCATACTGTCTTCCATAGTGGCTGCACCAGTCTGCATTCCCACCAGCAGTGCACAAGTGTTCCTTTTTCTCCACATCCTCTCCAGCACTTGTCATTTGTTGATTTCTGATAAGGGCCTAATCTCCAAAATCTATAGGGAACTCATACAACTTAACAAAAGGAAAATAAACAATCCAATCAAAAAATGGGCAAAGGACCTAAATAGACACCTTTCAAAAGAGGACATTCAGAAAGCCAAGAGACATATGAAAACATGCTCAAAGCCGCTAATCATCCGAGAGATGCAAATCAAAACAACAATGAGGTACCATCTCACACCTGTCAGAATGGCTATCATCAACAAATCAACAAACGACAAGTGCTGGAGAGGATGTGGAGAAAAAGGAACACTCATGCACTGCTGGTGGGAATGCAGACTGGTGCAGCCACTATGGAAGACAGTATGGAGTTTCCTCAAAAAGCTGGAAATGGAACTCCCATTTGACCCTGTGATCCCACTTCTAGGAATATATCCCAAGAAACCAAAAACACCAATCAGAAAGGATATATGCACCCCTATGTTCATAGCAGCACAATTCACCATAGCTAAGATTTGGAAACAGCCTAAGTGCCCATCAGTAGATGAATGGATTAGAAAACTGTGGTACATCTACACGATGGAATACTATGCTGCTGTAAAAAAGAAGGAACTCTTACCATTTGCAACAGCATGGATGGAACTGGAGAGCATTATGCTAAGTGAAATAAGCCAGTCAATGAAGGAAAAATACCACATGATCTCACACATTCATGGATAATAGAGACCATTACAAACTTTTGAACAATAATAGATACAGAGGCAGAGCTGCCTCAAACAGATTGTCAAACTGCAGCGGGAAGGCTGGGGAGGGTTGGGGGGCAGGAGGGAAGGGGGTAAGAGATCAACCGAAGGACTTGTATGCATGCATATAAGCAAAACCAATGGACATAAGACACTGGGGGGTAGGGGAGGCCAGGGGATTGTCAAGGGCGGAGATAAAAAAGGACACATATATAATACCCTTTGTAATACTTTATTCTTTTATTAAGTCTAATAGTTTTTTGATGGAGTCTTTAGGGTTTTTTATGTATAATATCATGTCATCTGCAAATAAGGACAGTTTTACTTCTTCTTTTCCAATTTGGATGCCTTTTATTTCTTCTTCTTGTCTAATTGCAATGGCTAATACTTCCAGTACTATATCGAACAGGAGTGGTGAGAGTGGGCATCCCTGTCTTGTTCCTGTTCTTAGGGGAAAAGTGTTAGTTTTTGTCCATTGAGTATGATGTTGGCTGTGGGTCTATCATATATGGCTTTTATTATGTTGAGGTATGATCCTTCTATTCCCACCTTGCTGAGAGTTTTTATCAAAAATGGGTGTTGGAATTAAACTATCTTCTTATTTTTGGATTCTTTTTTCTTTTTGTTGTTCTGATTGGGCATTTTTGGCTTCCTCATATTCCAAATCATTGATTTGATTCTAGGCATCATCTATTCTACTGTTGATTCTTCATTTCAGTTAGTGTATCCTTCATTTCTGACTGGTTCTTTTCTATGATTCCAATGTCCTTTGTCATGGTGTTTTAAGTTTCACTAAGTTACTTGAATTTCTTCCTAAGTTCCTTGAGCATCCTTATAACCATTGTTTTAAACTCCATATCTGGTAGTTTGCTTGCTTCCATTTCATTTAGTTCTTTTTCTAGAGATTTCTCCCATTCTTTCACTGCAACATGTTTCTTTTTCTACACATTTTGCTGCTTCTCTGTGTTTATTTCTATGTATTAGGTAGAGTTGGTATGTCTCTTGGTCTTAATAGAGTGGCTTTGTGTTAGGTGTCCTGAGGGTCCAATGGCTCATCTCCTCAGTCACCTGAGCTGGGCACTTTAGGTGCATCCCTGTGTGGGCTGTGTGCACTGTGCTGTTGTAGTTGAGCCTTGACTGCTGTTGGCATCACTGAGAGGAATTGACCCCTAGGCCAATTGGCTGTGAGGACCAGCTGTGACTACAGCAGAAGAGCTGCTGTGCAAAAGTTGACCCTACAGAGCAGGACTTGCTTCAGTGGGGCTTTGGTGCTCACTGAGTCTGCCCCTTGAGTGTGTCACTAATGGAGGTGGTAGCGTTGTAATCTGGCATGGTTTGAAGCTGTCCAATGGGTGCACTGGCTCTGGGGCCTCCCAGGAGGTGCCAGTACCTTCATGGGGCCACCTGGCATAAGCTACAGAGTGATCTGCAGAAGGCTGCTACTTGTTTTGGGTTTGGAGGTACTCAGGAGAGGCCAAGCTCTGAACTAAGGCAGGCTGCTACTAGTGCCAGGTCTGGTACCACTTAGCAAGATGTATGGGGTGTACCGAGGTGGCTGCTGCTTGTTTGAAAGATTTTAGGAAAGTCTGTAGAGAGGAGAGTTGTATGGAAAAGCCACTGGAAACGGCTTGAATGAGCCCCCAAGTTGGGTAGGGTAGGATCTCAGGGAATCACCAGGATGGAGACTCAGATATGTCACCGCCTGTCGGTTCTGTTGGGGAAGGGCTCAGCAAAGGAACAGTGGCTCTGCCAGCACTTTTGTCTGGAAGAAAGCTTCTCCAGAAGCTTTTGCACTGATTCCAGATAATTAGTTACTCCCTTATGTCCCTGGTTCTTTTCAAGCTGCTGCCTCAATGAGGTAGCTCAGAGGGAGTAAGTCCAAATAAGTTAATGAGTGGGCCCTTTAAGAGGAACTGCCTGGGACTCCAGCAGCTTCCATGTCACTCAGGTACAACCCCTGATGGTTTTTACAGCCTGAAGTATGGGGACTTCTCTTCCCAGCTCTGGAACCCTGCACTAGGGGTCTGTTATGGTGCTGGGACAGCTCACTTTTCAGGGATGACCTCTATAGCCAATATATCCCTTTTATGTAATTAACGTAAGTCAGACATCTAAGTTTTAAAAGGGTTCTAAAACTATTCTCTCCAATAAGTATAGAAAAAATACCAGCCTATGAGCCAAAAGTTCAGGATCAAGTCCTAATTATGCTACTGATGAGTTGTGCATAGCTGGGAAAAATCCTTAACCTACCTCCTTGAATTGCCTCATCAGTAAAATGAAAACGTTGAGATAGATAATCTTTAAATCTTTTTTAGTACCAGAATTCTATGTTTCTGTAAGTAACTACTTAAAGAAATAAAATATTCCTCACCTTTCTGTCTCTTAATTTTTCCATTTTTCCAGATTTGTTCTTCACTCTTCAGTCTGGATGAATGCATATTCTTCCTTTTACCTTCAATCATTAAAGCAGTACCCTGCATTCTTGAAAAATAAATTTTTAAAAAAATTATTTTTTAAAATTATTCTCATGTCCTTTATAACCATTCACAGAAACCCATATCAAATTCTAAATTTTTAAAACTCAAAGGTATTTTACTGAGCTGTTGCCAAGCAGCACAGCAATTTTAAATAAGGAGATGGCTCCTGAGAAAACAGCGGATAAATCTGTGGCAGGTATGCTAGTCACTATAGTTTCTAGCCTATTCTTTGTGGCACCTGTGTGCTTCTCTCCTTTAGGGGAAGTCACCTGCAAGTGTATTCTGAGTCTCTTGCCCCTCACTCTCCAAGTTGACATGCGACTATCCACTCTATTTACCTTCTAGGGAAAAAGAGGCAGGCTCTTTGCAAGAAAAAGAACTTGCCATGTGGTATGGCACTGATCAAAAGCTGCAAAATATTGGCATAAAAGCAGACATGCAGATAATAGGAAGCCTGGAAATAAACCTAATCATGCATCAATTAATTTATGATAAAGGAGCCAAGAATGTGCAATGGAGAAAAGATAGTCTCTTCAATAAATGGTATTGGGAAAACTGGACCGCCACATGCAAAAGAATAAAAGTGGATCATGATCCTACACCATACCCAAAAATTAGCTCAAAATGGATTAAAGATTTGAGAGTATGACCTAAAACCATAAAGCTCATAGGAAAAAACATAGGGGTAAGCACTTTCACACTAGTCTTGGCAATTATTTTTGAAATTAACACCAAAAGCAAAGGCAACAAAAACAAGCAAGTGGAACTACACAAACCTTCTGCAGAGCAAAGGAAACCATCAATAAAATGAAAAGGCAACCTACTGAATGGAAGAAAATATCTGCAAATCATATATCTGATAAGGGGGTTAAAATCCAAAATATATAAACATACAACTCAATAGCCAATAAAATATGATTTAAAAATGGGAGAGGTCCTGGCCAGTGCAGCTAAGCGGTTGAACATTGACCCAGGAACCAAGAGGTCACCAGTTCAATTCCCAGTGAGGGCACATGCCCAGGTTGCGGGCTCGATCCCCAATAGGGGACATGTAGGAGGCAGCCGATCAATGATGTTTCTCATTGATGTTTCAATCTCTCTATCCCCCTCTCTTCCTCTCTCTGGTACCACTTAGCAAGATGTATGGGGTGTACTGAGGTGGCTGCTGCTTGTTTGAAAAATCAATTAAAAAAACATATTTTTTAAATGGGAGAGGAATTAAAAGGACCTTTTTCAAAAAAAGACATCCAAATGGCCAATGGATGTACATGAGTTATATGTAAAGGTACTCAACATTACTAACCATCAAGGAAATGCAAATCAAAACCACAATGAGATAGCACCTTATACCTGTGGAATAGCTATTATCAAAAGACAAGAAATAGCAAGTATTGGTGAGCAGATAGAAAAGGGAATGGTTGTGCACTGTTGTTGGGAATATAAATTGGTGCAGCCACTACAGAAAACAGAATGGAGTTTCCTAAAAAAAAAATTAAAAATGAAACTACCACATGATCCAGCAATTCCGCTTCCAGGTATTTATCCAAAGGAAACAAAATCACGATCTTGAAAAGGTATCTGCACCTTCATGTTCATTGCAACATTATTTACAATAGCCAAGACATGAAAAGCAATCTATATTGTTGGATGACTTGATAAAGAAAATGTGGTATACATATAGAACAGAATATCATTCAGTCATAGAAAGGAAAAAACAAAACACCCTGCCTTTTTTTAAAAATTGATTTCAGAGAGGAAGGGAGAGAGGGAGAGAAGAAGAGAGGGAGAGAGAGGGGAAGAGAGAGAGAGAGAAAGAGAGAGAGAGAGAGAGAGAGAGAGAGAGAGAGACATCAATGATGAGAGAGAATCATTGATTGATCGGCTGTCTCCCACAAACCAGGCATGTGCCCTTGACTGGAATCGAACCTGGAACTCTTCAGTCTGCAGACCAATGCTTTATCCACTGAGCCAAACCAGCTAGGGCAAAACCTGTCATTTTTTACAACATGGATGGACCCTGTGGGTATTGTTAAGTGAAATAAGTCAGACAGAGAAAGACAAAGACCATATGATCTCCTTATATATGAAATCTAAAAAAAACCCCAAACTCATAGATACAGAGAACAGATTGGTGGTTGTAGGATCAGTGGATAAAATGGGTGAAGGTGGTCACAAGGTTTACACTTCTAGTTATAACACAAATAGATCTTTGTATATGGTGACAAATAGTAGTGTAGTTTCATTTTTTTGTATGTGGTTTCCAATTTTCCCAGCACTGTTTATTGAAGAAGCTTCATTTTCTCCATTGTGTTTTTGGCTTCTTTGTAAAAAATTATTTGTTCACATTTATTCCTGGGCTCTCAATTCTGTTCCATTGGTCTATGTGTCTGTTTTTCTGCCAATACCATGCTGTTTTGATTAGTGTCTCAAACTAATTGTAGTATAATTTGAAGTTAGGGAGTGTGATACCTCCCACTTTATCCTTTTTTTTCTTTCTTTCAGAATTGCTTTGGCTATTTTGAGTCTTTTGTGGTTCCATACAAATATGGTGATTTTTTTTTTTTAGTTCTATTTCTTTAAAAAATAACATTGGAAGGCTGGCTGAGTGGAAATTCTACAACTAGAAGGAAAGAGAAAAGCATACCGAGACTCAGAGGAGGCGCAGT
>NW_005353967.1:16989466-16991629 GCF_000412655.1 Myotis brandtii
GTATCCTTTAAGAAGAGGAAGAAGAAGAAAAAGGTAAAGATACAAATCATGAACAACAAATACACATCTATCAACAAGTGAATCTAAAAATCAAGTGAATAAATAATCTGATGAACAGAATGAACTAGTGATTATAATAGAATCAGGGACATAGAAAGGGAGCGGACTGACTATTCTTGGGGGGGAAAGGGGTGTGGCGGATGCGGGAAGAAACTGGACAAAAATTGTACACCTATGGATGAGGACAGTGGGTGGGGAGTGAGGGCGGAGGGTAGGGTGGGAACTGGGTGGAGGGGAGTTATGGGGAAAAAAGAGGAACAAATGTAATAATCTGAACAATAAAGATTTAATAAAAAATAAAAATTAAAAAAAATAAAAAATACCATTGGGATTTTGATGGGGATTGTATTTAATCTGTATATTGCTTTGGGTAATATGGCCATTTTAACTATGTTGATTCTTCTAATCCACGCATATAGAATATCTGTCCATTTCTTTGTATCTTCTTTAATTTCATTTAATAATGTCCTGTAGTTTTCAGTGTATAGGTCCTTCCACCTTTTGTTAATTTTATTCCTAGCTGTTTTAATTTTCTTGCAACTGGAACTGTTTTTTCCATTTCTTTTTTTCAAATTTTATTGTTAGTATATAGGAATGCAATAGATTTTTGTATATCAATTTTGAAAGCAACAAATGAACAAATGAGAGACATATGTAATACTCTTTGTAATACTTTAAGCAATAAAACAAAATTTTTAAAAAAGAAGTAAGAGAGTTTTCTAGCTTAAAAAAAAGCAACTGCAAGATAAAAATTCACCAATACTAAAAAGTAAAGTTCTTTACTTGGGGTAACTATACACTGACTCAATGTCCCAAGCATAGATTTATCTATAAGGTCTATAGCATACCTGGTAGAAAAATATAATTTCATAGCATACCTGAAAGTCTCAGTTGAAGAGTTTTTTGCTTGACTCTCACAGTCAAGTATTGTGGGTAAAATCTTTTCTGGTATCTTATACATGTCATCTTTGTGCTTTGTATATTTGCCTACTTTAATTCTGGATGATCTCCTTAACACAGATGGAGGGTCCTGGTCAGAGCTATTTTCCACTGGATTTGAATTTCTCTTATTATTTAGTGGATCACAAGAGATTACATTTTGATCAACCAATGTCTGCAATACAAATGGATTTGGATCTTCTAGAGTCTGTAATAAAATATAAATAAATACATATTCAAATAATTACAATGATACAAAAATATTAAAACTAGGAGAAATAAGTTTTATCTTGTCCTTTGAGTACATGAAAATGCCTCTTACAAGTTGAAAGTATAAAAACCCAGACATATGTGAATATAATGAAAATGTATGTAATCCTACATAATAAAAGAGAAACATGCAAATTAACCATCCCTCTGCTACGCTCAAGCCACGCCCACAAGCCAATCAGGAGCGAGTAGGCAAATTAACCCAACTAAGATGACAGCAGCCACGGAGCTGGAGTGAGCAGGAGGCTTGGGCTGCCCCGGTGATGGAGGAAGCCAAGCTTCACACCTGCCCTGGCTGGCCCTTGGCTCCGCTCAAGGCTACAAAGTTTCAATTATAGAAGATAAATAAATCCCAGATACCTGCTTCCAGCTGGCTGTGGCCTCTGCTCAAGGAGGGGCTGGGACCTGGGCTCAGCCGGACCTGCCGCTCAATCAAGGCTACAAAGTTTCAATTATAGAAGATAAATAAATCCCAGGAAAAGAAAGAAAAAAGAAAAAAAAGGAGAGGCTAGGAGCTTGGGTCTCCGGGGGGCATGGCCAGCCTGAAACCGGCCATCAGCCCCTCACTCAGGCTGGCCACACCCCCATGGGGTGAGGGTCCCCACTGTGGGGCTTGACCAGCCTGAAAAAGACCCTCAGCCCCTCACCCAGGCTGGCCAAGCACCCCAGCGGGACCCCCACCCTGATCCAGGTCACCCTTCAGAGCCAACCAGCCGGCCCCCACCTGTGCACCAGGCCTCTATCCTATATATTAAAGGGTAATATGCAAATGGACCCTAACAGCAGAACAACTGGGAATGACTGGTCACTATGACACACACTGACCACCAGGGAGCAGACGCTCAATGCAGGAGCTTCCCCCTGGTGGTCAATGCACTCCCACAGGGGGAGCTC
>NW_005353967.1:16992136-17002434 GCF_000412655.1 Myotis brandtii
GTGCCGCCTAATCCCCGCCCCCAGCCGGGACCCCCGTGTGCCACCTAAGCCCTGCCCCCAGCCAGGACCCCTATGTGCTGCCTAAGCCCCGCGCCACCTAAGCCCTGCCCCCAGCCGGGACCCCACGGCGATAAGAGAGCAGGAAAGTGCTGCCCACAGGCAGCACCCAGCAGGACCTGACCCTGGGTGCCCTGGCGATCCAGTGATTGGTGAGCAGGAAAGGGCGGCCTGCAGGCAGCCCCCGTGTGGGCCTGCTCCTGGGTCGCTGTGGCATCCCAGAGCAGGAAAGGGCGGCCTGCAGGCAGCCCCCATGTGGGCCTGCTCCTGAGTCACCGTGGCGATCCCAGAGCAGGAAAGGGCGGCCTGCAGGCAGCCCCCCACCCTGGCCACAGCTCAAGGGAGAGTACAACACGCAGTGGAGGCCAGGAGCCTGAGAGATCAACAGAGAGGGGCCCCTGCTCCAAGCCTCCACGGTGTGACTGGGGGCAGGCTCCCAGCAGACACACACACACACACAGCGCCTACTCTGAGCCTCCAATGTGGCTGGGAGCAGACCACCAGTGGGGACACACACACACGGCAACTACTTGGAGCCTATGTGGCATGGCTGGGGGCAGGCCCCAGCAGACACATACACACACACACACACACACACACACACACACACACACGGGACGCCTGCTCCGAGCCTCTGCTGCCAGACTGTGGCCATCAGTAAGACATCCACTGAGGGCTCCCGTACTGAGGGGCAGGCTGGGCTGAGGAAACCCCACCCCCCAGTGCACGAATTTTGTGCACTGGGCCTCTAGTAATCTCATAAAAGGTTAAAAATGCATTTATAAAAAATAAACATAGCAATGAGATTAAGCAATTACTCCAAGGGTTGATGCTAATATTTCAGGATATTTATATAGTTACCTTTATTATTTGGGGTGAAAATGATAATGAGTTGAGAAGAAATAATTTACACTCATATTTTCACTGCAATACTAGTAAATTCTAGAAGAAATTTAACTCAAATGAATATTAATCATGGTGGGGTTTTTTTATGTGTGTGTTTTTTCTTTCCTTCCTTTTTAATTATCACCCAAGGATAATTTTTCCATTGATTTCTAGAGTGGAAGGGTGGGAGATGGGACACACACACACACACACACACACACACATTGATTGGTTGCCTCCCACATGCACCCCTACTGGGGCTAGAGAACCTGCAACCTCAGTATGTACCCTTGACCAGGAAGCTTACTTGAGACTCTTTCATCCACAGGTTGACACTGTAAGCACTGAGAAAACCAGTTAGAGCTAATCATGACTTTGATACGTTCATCATTTATATTTAATAATCAAGGTGCCTATATAAACATACTGACACACTAAAATTATTCCTTCTGAAAAAATAACTATACATATATGCTAAGATGGTCATTAGCAGAAAGAAAATAAAACAGGAATAAAGGGACATTTAGAAAGCTAATTCTGAATAGGATAAAGATGAAGGCAAATATGGAGAGAGGATAGCTTCATTCAGCACTTAGCACTAGGAAGATATGAGAATAACAGGATACAAAGGAGAGTGAACAACCCAAGTGACCATCAACAGAGGAACCAATCCCCCGGGGAGCAGGCCTAAGCCAGCAAGTGGTCACCCCCGAGGGGTCCCAGACTGCGAAAGGGCACAGGCAGGGCTGAGGGGCCCCCTACCCCCGAGTGCACAAATTTTTGTGCACCGGACCTCTAGTATATATATAAAAGGCTAATACACAAAGTGTCCCCTCAGGAGTTCAACCAGGAGACTGGGAGTTCAATCGCTCTCTATGACATGCACTGACCCCCAGGGGGTGGTGCAGAATAAAGGCCCCAGCCAGCAGCCGGCAGGTGGGAAAGGAAGGCCCTGGCCAGCAGCTGGCAGCTGGGGAAGGAAGGTCCCGGCTGGTAGCCAGCAGCCAGGGAAGGAAAGCCCCAACCTGCAGCTGGAAGGAAGGCCTCGGCTGGCAGCTAAAAGGCCCTGATCTCTGGCCAGGCCTATAGACCCTACCCATGCACAATTGTGCACCGGGCCTCTGGTTTATATAATAAAAGACAGAGCATATTTAAAAGCCTAAGTTAAGCAGAATATAAGTAAAAGTTATTTTTATCAATATTCATCCTTAAAATTTAGTGGCAAACCTGGGTGCTTTTTCACAGGAAACAGGTAGCATAGACACATACAAAAGGTAGAGATACCACACTAGGCTAGATCTATGTTCTATTCAGCCTAGATATTTTGTTATTTGACAGCAGTAGTTAATGATATTTTGTGGAATAAGATAATATATAATTATTATACTGATTTTAAAAGGTTAACAGTATATTATGAATAGCTCTAACTTCCCTCCTTAATAATTCATTGTAGATTTAACTTTCATGATGAAATATAATTTTATAAATAGCATGTAAAGCTTTCCTGAATTATTTATATATCCAGATTGCAAAGCTTCTCAAGGTAACAAGATCCATATTTTTATTACCGCTGTGTAAGAGTATTTAATTTTTTTGTTCTAAATCAATCTTCTTTCTAATTTTATTTATTTTTTTAGTGATATATTTAATCATGGTTTCTTTTAACATTAAATTAATAATTTTCATTGGTAATAGTTTATATGTATTGATTACAATTATCTATATATATAAAACCCTAATATGCAAATAGACTGAACAGCGGAACAACTGAACAACCAGTCGCTGTGACTTGCGCTGACCACCAGGGGGCGCACACAGAACATGACTGGCGTCGGCAGCAGGCGGCAGAGTGCTAAACATGGTGGGCATTGGCCACAGTAAGATGGTAAAACAGGTGAGTGGGGGCGCCAGACCAAGGCAGGGCGCCAATCGCTATCATCGGGGCGAGCCTTTGGTGGTTACTGAAAATTCTTTGCTCCCGTGTACCGCGGTCCTGCCCAGCGCTTGCACCTGCTGCTGGTGCTGGCCTCGCTCACACCCGCTGCCGGCACTGGAGCCACCACTCGCACCTGCTGCCAGCACCCAGCACTGGACCCGATCGCTTGGCACCATCAGCAGGTGCGAGCGGCAGCTGATGGCCCAATCGCCCCTCAGGGCTTCTCCACACACACACACACACACACACACACCCCACTCCTGCAGGGCAATCGGGGCCGGCAGCCGCCGCTCGCACCCACTGACTGCACCAGCCCTACTCACATCCGCTGCTGGCGCTGGCCCAAATCACTCCACACCATCAGTGGGTGTGAGCGGGGCCAGCGCCATCAGCACATGGGAGTGGCAGGAGCAAGGCTGCCAGCAGACAGGGGACTGGGGGCTGCGGCAGGAAGGGCTGGGCGGGGGCACAGAGGATGGGCCGAGACCCGCCCCTGTGCCCACAGCAACCTCACGGCCCACAATTTCTTTCAAGGTGTATGAATTTGTGCACTGGGCCCCTAGATAAATATAATATTCAATAAACAACCAATAATCAACAATGATTATTTAATGTCACTGGGACAAAACTCATTGCACAAACAGGCTACAGCATGGATGGAACTAGAGAGTATTATGCTAAGCAAAATAAGCCAGTCAGACAAAGATAAATATCACATGTTCTCACTCATTTGTGGACTATAATGAACAACATAAACCAATGAACAAAAATAGATCCAGAGACAGAGAAGCATCGATCAGACCGTCAAACCTCAGAGGGAAGATAGGGGAGGGTGGGGTTAAGGGAGAGAGATCAACCAAAGGACTTGTATGCATGCATATAAGCCTAACCAATGGACACAGACACCAGGGGGGTGAGGGCATGAGTAGGGGTAGGGGGGCAATGGGGAGATAAGGACACATAAGTAATACCTTAATCAAAAAAGAAAATTAGCAAACTCAAGCAATTATTCAAAGATTTCTTCTTTCTACTTTTAAAACTTTTTTTTAATATATTTTATTGATTTTTTACAGAGAGGAAGGGAGAGAGATAGAGAGTTAGAAACATCGATGAGAGAGAAACATCGATCAGCTGCCTCCTGCACATCTCCTACTGGGGATGTGCCCGCAACCCAGGTACATGCCCTTGACCGGAATCGAACCTGGGACCCTTCAGTCCGCAGGCCGACGCTCTATCCACTGAGCCAAACCGGTTTCGGCTAAAAAGTTTTTTTCTTGAAGACTTGCTAAGGTCATGCCTACTCTAACAATACCAATCATAATTTCTACACGTTACTCATACTACCTCATTTCAGATTAGAATACTCAAATGTTTTAATTTTCATGCCATATTCCTGTGATTAGTTTCTCTTTTTCTGAATAATTTTTAGTCCTATTATGTCTGTTTTGAGATTTTTTTTTTACCAGAATTACATGTAGTATTTTATCCTAGGTATGTATGTTGCAGTATGACCTTAGAATCATGTTATTTAAATCTTCCCAGGGATGTTCACAGGAGCATTTTGATAATAGCCAAAATAAAAGAAAGAACAATAATCCAAATAACCATAATTAGTGAATCGGTCAAATAAATTACACATACACACATAAACACACACACACAAATCATACAGTAGAATGACATGCAGCAAATAAAAATATTTAAGTTGTGTGCTACATTTGCTGAGGCAGAAAGATAACCAAGATTATTGTTAAATTTAAAAAACAAATATGTTTACATTATATGTATTATAGTCCCATTTACATAAAATTATGTAGACTATGCATAGAAGTAATTAGAGATACACTAAACTGTTAATAGTGATTATCTCTGGAAAGTGGAATTGTGGGAGACTATATTATTATGTATTGCTGTAATGCTTAATTTTTGTATAATGAGGATATATTACTATTTTAATCAGGAAAACAGTAATGATTTTTTTTTAATTGTCAACAAGGAAAAGGGACTTGGCAAGTGGTAGGCCACTGCAGGGTCTCCAGGCATGATACTGTAGGCACTGTGACACCTGGCAGTATCCTCAGACACAGAATGCAAAGTTCTCCTGAAGCCAGGCATACTTTTTCCCTCTCTTAGCAGCCCAATTACATATATTTATGTCCTGTTAGAGATTAATGTGGGGTAAGTATCTCATCTCCACTGTGCACCCAGGTAGACATAGTGACTTTCCTAGGTAATAGGGAAAATTCTGGTAAAGAATTCTCTCTTTCCCGTATATAAGCAATCTAATGATATGTCTTTGCAGGTCTTCTGGGGAGAAACTGATCTATTTTAACTTTTGCCCCCTTGAAAACTCAACCCTAGGAACCTCTAAAAAGATTACTAGCCTAGCTGGTGTGGCTCAGTGGTTGAGTGTCAACCTATGAACCAGGTCACAGTTTGATTCTCAGTCAAGGCACATGCCAGGGTTGCGGGCTTGATCCCCAGTGGAGGCTGTGCAGGCGGCAGCCAATCAATGATTCTCTCTCATCATTGATGTTTCTATCTCTCTCTCCCTTCCTCTCTGAATCAATAAAAATATATTTAAAATTAAAAAAAAAATAGATCACTATGCTTCAAAGTAAAAAAGTCTTTTCTGAGTGTTGATATTTGTGTAGAAAGCTTGATTTTAAAATAAAGTATATGGGCAATGAAGACTTCTTAAAAGGCACTGTAAAAGGCAAAATCAGACTCATACTTGCACTTACTTGCTGCACTGAAGGATGCTTGTCCTGCAGCTCGGCTAACTTGGAATCTTGTTCATATGGTGGAGTAGAACAAAGAGACTCAAAATTCACCTCTGCTATTTGTGCACAATCGTCATCAGTCTGAGACATGTTGGGCTCTATTCCTAAACATTCATTTCCAGCACTGAGACTGCTGCCTCCCTCTTTTCTGTGACAAATGGGTCCCACCGTGGCTTCTGACAATGTGTTTATGGCTGCTAACAACTCAGCTGGCAATGCATCATCCTTTGTGTTTTCTAGTAAATCTCTGTGACATGTCAAAGGTATTGATAGCGAATTCAAAGAGTTGCTCAATGGGCTCATCAACTCTCTAGGTTCAATATCATTCATTATTCCAAACAATGTCTCCTCCTGAGTGTTTGCTGGTGATGTTATTAACTTTTCTAAGGCAGAAACAAAAGTTTCAACAGAGCTTTCTTCATCTTTGGTTTCTTCAGAAGTGATGGTTAATGTGACTTCCTTTCCAGACTCAAAAAATACATTTGGTGCTGCTAAGATCTTCTGCGGCTCTATTAACGAATTCTCCTTGACAGCAACCATATCAGATACTTTAATAGCAGTACCTGAGAGAAGGCTAATTTCAGGAGAATCTCTGTCTGCATTTAGCTCCTATGTATTCAAAAAAGAAATTCCATCAGTACAGCATATACAAAGAAGTGTTTAAAATGAAAACTTTATAGTTTTCTAATTTATCATGTCAGTAAGTTATCACCAAAAAATTTTAACAAATTTCCTCCCCTTCTATAAATAAAAATAGTCTATACTACTTTCCTATACCAAATCACTAATGAACAAATGGCTAAACAAACAAAAGTAGACCGAGGGTAAAATTGGCTGGACCATAATTACAGATGGCAAATTATCTGTTCAGCTAAGTTTAACTGTGCTAAAAGAAGAAGCAGAGATGGCATGGATAGTTAACAGATTATCTCAAAATTTCACTGCAGTTAATGGTTGTCAAAAACTTGGTCATAAACCCATTGAATTTTTAAAAAATTATTAACCAGGAATAAAATTGGTATAGTTTCACCTTCTTTTTATTTCCCACCTCTTTATGAGTATATAAATGTGAAGTAAAAAAGCCAAAAGACAGGTCAGAGGAACAAAGAGGAGAAATGAGGGCACAGTTCTATGTAAATATTACGAGCCCTGCCTATAAATAAATGGTTCTGAGTTGTGAATTTTTTAAACAAAAAAACACAAAACTTATATTTCTGAATGACTATTTTTCAAAAACATCACCTTAATAGGTTACACCCATTCTCAAGTATTTCTAATGCTCAAAATGTTATTAGACTTCCTCTTTTGAAAGTACTTTCAAATTTTTTATAAGCCATTAAAGTAAACCACTCTCAGTATTTTAAAGGAACTGAACTTCTTGTCAACACTAAAAACCATTTATTTGCTTGACCTTAAATAACAGAATGGGTTTCAATAATGTACTATTCCTAAAAATCAAATCCACCTTCCATTGCCACACCACTCTGATAAAATGAACTGTAAATTGTAAGCCCTCTAATATTCTGATTTGAAAAGAAAAATGAAAACTATTTATTCCCTCTCCTCCTTTTCTACCTGCCACCATTTATTTTCTTGCGTACATAACACACAAAGCTTAAGAAGATATATTTATTTAGCAGCAATGCAAACTATAATTTTCTCTGAAACATAAAAGGAATTTAGAAGGAATTCAAGAACCAGATCCTATCCATTCTTAAAGTCACAGTTCAAGGTCTCCCTCCTATTTGAAATCTTTATAGCTATTAAATCCAAAGCCATAGATGTAATAAAGTATACACACTTTGAATAACTATAAAGGCAATGTTCGTTAAATCTAAAAAGAAAGAAACATCAATTGAACTATCAGCTGTTAAAGCTTGTATACATTTTTTGGGACACCTTGTTTATTGGACACTGCCCTAAAAGAATTTAATTTCTAACTGAAGATTAAAAGCATAAGTACATAAGACATTAAATAAAGTATAAATAATGTCGAAAATACTGTATGAACTCAAATGAATGGCATAAACCATAGAGTGGCCTAATGTATTACAAGATAGTTTTTTGGAGAAGGGAAGAGGAGGGAGTCTGCAGCAAGCTTTCATGATTGTTTTAAAAATGCTTGGTTTCTTTACCATAAGAATTTTCATAGTATGCACATTATAAATCTGAGGAGACTTTAGGATACAGTGTTCTCCAAACTTCTTTGTTCAAAAAAATCCTTTTTCTCAAAAGATCTATTAATTTTATAGGATGCAAGTGCTTAAGAAATACTGATATAGTCAGTGAATAATGAATGCTAAAGAGGAAGCAATTTGGTCAAGATCAACAGAATTATCTGAGAAAGAGCCATAGAGGAAAAGGGACTTAAGCCTGAAATAAAAAATTTGTGAAGGAGTGAAATAAGGGAGAAACACATATTATTAAGCACCAACTAAGGTCCAGACACCATGAGCTATCATTGCTCTGTCCTCACAATCCTGTGAAATGGGTATCTACACATACCACTGTGAAGTGGAATTCTACACATATAAATAACACACTTGGAATGCACAACTATCTGGTTCCAAATTTTATGCTCTTTCTCTTGCTTCCGGGTTCTCAGGAATGTGTAAGGTACAGCTGAGATGAAGTAAGATACAGGTATAGTAGTATTGACCAAGGAAGAGTCTAAATGGGCTTGAGGCTTTAATCAACATAATTTTTTTTAAAAAATCTAAACCTATGATCTGCATGCTTCATCTCAGTTATGTAGACCAACCTTTGCTGGGTATGGCAAAACTTCAGGATTTTCAGCCTTAGGCCCTAGAAGAGAAAAATATATGTTTACATTCCAGTTTTATTAAAAGTACTAAAACCATATGTACCCTCACCTGGCATTTCTTAATCATATAACTTGAAATGACTCCCTCAGAAATATATGTAACATTTCAAATATTTTCTAAATATTATACCAATTTGATATAAAAGTATCATTATGTTGCCAATAAAGTTTATAAAAGAAAATTTTGCCATTTCTTTAAAAATATTTTACATGAAGTCAAGTAAAATTGTAATTATTTGGAATTATTTTAGCTAAAAGCCAACCTTTCTATTTTGGCTGAGCTATTCTAACTGTTTATAACTACAAGGGAAAAAATCACATCTACTTTCTCAGTGTTCTTATCCAGTATAGGTAATATAATTTAAAGAAATTCATGCTGTCAAGTTAAGCATGAAAAGGAATGCCCCATGTAGAGTCAGGAGGTTGTCCTAAATGTGCCCTCACCATCAACTCCTCACCTGGCCTGCTGCCTCTGAGATGAGCTGGCTGACAGCAATTCACACCAAGTTAAGGAGGATCAAGAAAAGAGCTATTTCTCCTCCTCCATTCCTCTTGCCTCCAACCTGCACCAGCAAGGCCCTGCCACTCTGACACACTTACGCAGGAATTCAGGGCTCACTGGCATATGTTTGAGTCATTACTTTGGTTTCTTTTGATTAGGCAATATCTAGACCTAGAGTGTAAGCAAGTAATTATCCACCAAACCTCAGAATGCATCCTCACAAGCAAGACAGGTTTTTCAGGGGGGAAAATAATCATACTGAGCTTATATGCTTACTGAGCTTTACAGCCTGCAAAAACCTATAATTATTATTATTTGCTTCACCTTTGCCATTTGAAGAGTAAAGCTATGAAAATCAGCTAGGGCCCTAACCGGTTTGGCTCAGTGGATAGAGCGTCGGCCTGCCGACTGAAAGGTGCCAGGTTCGATTCCGGTCAAGGGCATGTGCCTTGGTTGTGGGCACATCCCCGGTGGGAGGTGTGCAGGAGGCAGCTGATCGATGTTTCTCTCGCATCGATGTTTCTAACTCTCTATCCCTCTCCCTTCCTCTCTGTAAAAAATCAATAAAATATTTTAAAAAAAAGAAAATCAGCTAGGAAGATTAATATCATGGTATTCCAGTTCCTCGAAGAATGATGAGCAAAAAGTCATAAGAATAAATCATTTCTTATCCTTGCATTAGAGTCCTTTGTGCCAAGCAATAATGATATATAACACTATCAATATCTTTGTTTAAAATTTTATAACTCTGGTTGCTTAAAATGTAATACCAATAAAGGAACACTTCAAAAACAATAGATACATCTTCAATCATCTTTGCAAGGAGGTTTTTGTTTTTAATGAACTCTCAAATCCTTTGGGGTTAGAGTTCAAAAAGAGAAAAAGAGTTCATCCTCCTCCTCCTTCTCTGAATTGTAAAGAAAGAATCTCAGTCATCTTTTATGTTGTTTCTAACCACCTCAATATAAAAATGATCATTCTTTTATGCCAATAGTTACTATTCTTAAAACTTGATAAATTAATGTAATGAAGTGTATTATTATAATTTGATTACTATATTTAAAAACACATATAGAAGGAATTCTCATTTTCCAGCAACAAAATTTACTTAAAACAGTTTTCACAAATAAAAAAAGTATTTTTCTTGAGTTCTTGTCTCTCCTTTAATAAATTATTAAAAGACTAGAGGCCCGGTGCACAAAAATTTGTGCACTCGGGGGGCGGGGGCCCGGCCTGTGCCCTCTCCCAGTCTGGGACCCCTCGGGAGATAACGACCTGCTGGCTTAGGCCTGCTCCCGGGTGGCAGAGAGC
>NW_005353967.1:17003809-17007431 GCF_000412655.1 Myotis brandtii
TTGCTTCAGTGCCTGGCTGCCGGCCGCCATCTTGGCTGACAGTTAATTTGCATATACTCACTGATTAGCCAATGAAAAGGGTAGCGGTCGTACGCTAATTACCATGTTTCTCTTTTATTAGTGTAGGATGATTATTTATCACTTGAAAAGATAAAATGTACTGTATAGGAAATAAATTCTAAAGTGCCAAATGAAAAGAAAATGCTCAGAGGAACTGAATTTTAACTTATAAACCAACTATTTTAAGGCCAATGTTATCATATTTACTAAAGATCATTTACTTATTTTGATTAGAATTACTCTGAATCGGGAGGGAGAAGATAGAATTGTATGAGAACAGAGTCAATTATACTATCTAACAATGTAATCGTTTCTTTATATGTAAATTAACCCACAGTCTAGGATGATAACAAAAGGAGCTTCCTGTTCTGAACACTCTGAAGAGTAAAGACAAGAGGGAGCTGCAATGAAGTGTCAGAAGGGAAGGGAATTATTTCTGAGTCTCAAGTCACAGAAGCTTCATGGCATCAAGAAACACCATGAAGTTATAATTCTGGTGCCCATGGCACTTTTAAAGGAACATTCAGTAAAATACTTGCGACTCAGAAGTTCAATGAGTGCCTTATGATGCTATTCGTGTGGCAAAAGTGCAGATACCAATAGCATCATAAGGTATAACGGCTCTCAGAAGGCCAAATGAGTAGGAGGTTGGAAGTGTGGGAAATGCAGGGCATAGTAAAACCCTGTTTTTCTGGGACCAAGTATGAGAAAAATGAGAATAGATCTTTTGCCTAACTATTGCTGACCCTCGTTATCATGATCAAAATCCAAAGGAGAGAAAGGAATACCCAAGGCATGCTATCATCCATGTCACCTCTCTCTCAAATTGTTCAAGACATCCTATATAATAAAAGTCTAATATGCTAAGTGTCTGGTCATCCAGTTGTCCATTCAACCAATCAAAGAGTAATATGCTAATGATATGCTAAGGCCGTTCAACCACTCGCTATGACGTGCACTGACCACCAGGGGGCAGACAGTTGACCAGTTGCTATGATGTGCACTGACCACCAGGGGGCAGACACTCTGACCGGTAGGTTAGCTTGCTGCTGTGGTCCCTCCTCAGGTGGCCAACCTCCCACATCCCTCCCTGGCCCCAATTGAGCACAAGTGGGGTCCCTCTCCCTAGCCTGCACTCTCTTGCAATCGGGACCCCTCGGGGGATGTCAGAGAGCCGGTTTTGGCCCGATCCCACTGGCCGGGGGACCTCACTGGTGCATGAATTCGTGCACTGGGCCTCTAGTACTTACATAAAAAAGAACTTCAATCTCTAATATGGTACCTCTGTAGCTTCATGATTGTTCCAGTTTATCTATAAATTGCATCTTGTAAAAGATGCTAAATAGGTTTTCACCACATTTGGAAGGCATGTTTGGCATAATCTGAATTATATTAGGCTATCTGCTATTGATTAGACATCTGAAAAACCACAAAGGCTTTTATACTTGGAGAGAAACATCCATTACTATTTGTATTTATATTTGTTTAATGGTCAATTTATTAAACTTCTGTTTAATCTGGAAACTACTGTTTCTTTAATATTTCAACATTAATTACAAACTTAAATTCCCTTAAATAATTTAAACTGCAAATGTAACATGTTTGCTATTTCAAACATATTAACTATTAGACAAAACACACATGAATACAAGGGCCATAAAACTTATTAGTACTCTTAACCTAATTCTATAACAATACATTGGTATAATTCATTCTACATTATTTCTATATCTGTTCCTATGCTTTCTTATGATTAAAGTTATTGACTGATTTTTTCTTGGCGCATGAGACGTTTCCCTCAAGACAATTCAAACCTGAACAGCCAATTATCTGGCTTTACTTTAATAAACTTAAACTTCACAAAGGTTATTTTTTATGATCTAATGTTTTGCCCAAGAATGCTATCTTTAAGTTTTAAGTGGCCAGTGTTACAAAAGCTTTTGTGCTATCATCATTATATACTGACCTATTCTGTTAGCATCACTGCAAATTTATGCCTGCAATTTTAATATCTTATCATGACTAGCAGGACCATCTAAGGCTTTAATTTCCTAAGAGATGAGGGACCTAATCTGTGTAGAAAAGTCTCCTTAACTGAATATCAAGTTAGTCTGCCATCTTGAGACTTAATTAGACCCCACTTATTAAATGTTTTTATGTGTGGCTGCTGATGCTATGTGGTCTTCCCTTTTCTTGGTACAGTTCTTATACCAGGACAACTTGACTTACAATTCTGTTTTCTTTCTTCTCTACTTACACAGTGACAAACAAAAATATCCTATGCTTTATAAACATTATGTATTTAATAGAGAAAACAAAAAGCACATGTATTAACAGGTTCCTATTTCTTAAAGTCATTAAGAAGTCTTAAACACTCTACTATAGTTGCTTTTCTTTTTGCATTGAGACTATTTGGTACACTATTAACATTTTTAAAAAATATTTTTTACCCGGCTGATGTGGCTCAATGGTTGTGGACTGGGTCCCCAGTAGGGGGTGTGTAGGAGGCAGCCGATGAAAGATTTATCATCATTTATGTTTCTATCTCTCCCTCTCCCTTCCTTTCTGAAATCAATATTTTTTAAAATGTATGGTAGCAATATATACTAGACTAGCCCAGTTGTAAATAAATATATCTAATTAGACTAAGACAAATTTACTTTATATGACTCTACCCATGAAAACATACCTTGAATGCTTTCGTGGTTCAGTGAAAGTTCAGCTTCAGGAAATGACACAGTGAACATTGGACAACTTTTTCTAGTTTTAAAGCATAAATCAATTAATAAAGAAATAAAAATTTTTAAATGGAAAGAAGAACACTTTCTCATTCAAATACAATTTAAATTATTTTCATTTAAAGGAATTTCAAAATAGGATGTTTTTATTGCTACATTATTCCAATCACTTTTACAATTACTATCAATTTGTTAACATTAATATTTCAAGTGCTGCCCTATTTTGTTTGGCTCAGTGGATAGAGTGTCAGCCTGCGGACTGAAGGGTCCCGGGTTCAATTCTGGTCAAGGGCACATGCCTGGGTTTCGGGCTCGATCCCCAGTAGGGAGCATGCAGGAGGCAGCCAATCAATGATTCTCTCTCATCATTGATGTTTCTATTTCTCTCTTCTTCTCCCTTCCTCTCTGAAATCAATAAAAATATACTTAAATAAAATATTTCAAGTGCTTGCATAGAGGGAGCTGAAAATTTAATGGGCGAACTTCAGTGGTATAAACATGTTAAACTACACTTAGTTCTGAAAGTAACTTTGGAGATGACTGTCTGCCAAAAAGAGGTGATGGGGTCAGGAAAAAAGAAACCCTGCTCTTGAATTATGTAGCTTGACTATCTAATACACTGAAAGTTTGTCATTATACTTTAAGATGTAAATGAAAGTCACTAATGACTAATGACATGATTTATAATTCTTGTATTTCACAGTAAAGAAAAAGATAGGAAAGAAAAGATAGGAAATACTGAAGGGAAGAGGTTGAAAGCAAAATAAGTCATTCTTTTTTGTTGTTGTTTTAAGTATTATGTCTTTTTCCCCCCCCGATTGACC
>NW_005353967.1:17007450-17016537 GCF_000412655.1 Myotis brandtii
ACCCTCGAGGGCAAGCCCCCACCACCCCAGTGTCTGTGTCCATTGATTATGCTAATATGCATGTATACAAGTCCTTTGGTTGATCTCTAACCCCGTTCCCTGCCTTCTCGAGGTTGGATGGTCTGCTCAGTGCCACCTTGACTCTGGATCCATTTTTGTTCATCAGTTTATGTTGATCATTATATCCCACATATGAGTGAGATCATGTGATATTTACCTTCCTCTGACTGGCTTATTTCGCTTAATATTATGCTCTCCAGTTCCATCCATGCTGTAAGAATTACCATCCAAATGTTAAGAATTCCTTCATTTTTATAGCAGTGTAGTATTCCATTATGTAGATATACCACAGTTTTTTAATCCACTCATCTGCTGATGCGCACTTAGGCTGTGTCCCAATCAGAAAGGATATATGCACCCCTATGTTCATAGCAGCACAATTTACAATAGCTAAAATAAGTCATTCTTAATCTGCAATTGTGATCATCTGCCCTGGGATCATTAAAAGTTCACTGAAGAAAAGAAATCAGTTAATCCTTTTTTTCTCAATTACTTTACTACATAAATCCAATCAAGATATCTTCCTTAAAAAAGAAAAGAAAAAGAAAAGCCTGGGCTGTGGCCGATAAGGATCAGTGGGTTGCCGATTTGATTCCTTATCACAGCACAGGTTGTGGGTTTGGTCCTGAACCAAATGGGGAAGCAACCAATCCATGTTTCTCTCTCTTCTTCTCTCTCTAAAATCAATAAAAACATATTTTAAAGAAAGAGAAAAGCCTCTATTTTCAGCTGTTTTAAGAGTAGTTTTTACGCACCAGACACATCTACTTTAATCCTATGTAAGAATAATAAATTGAACATTCTCTCCTGTCTAAAAAGAGAAATAATCAATATATGCTATCTTGAAAATGGAAATGAAACTGGTCATATAAAATAATTCTATGAGGCAAATAGAACTTAATGCTGATTCCCCCCAAAAAACGTTATTCTTTGAGAACAACCTGATTTACAATAAAATAAAACCATAGTTTGAGTCAATAACAGAATTTTTTTCCTTAATTACTAAGGAGAACTTAAGACATAAGTTCAAAAATAGAGCAAACTTTCATCTAAATTAATAAAAAATAATTATTTATATTAGGCAAGACGGCAAACAATGTACATCTCTGATAGTAGAGGAATGATTAAATAAATTATAGTACAGTCAAGTTATAGAGTGAACCACTGAGACCATTAAAATTCATGTTTATAAAACATATTAACGAGAAAATAATTATGATAAACTATTAAAATTTAAAAACAGGATACAAAACTATCTACAAATGGTTCTTTTGGGGCAGTGAGATTATGGATGCTATGTTAGTCTTCTTTAGTCTTTTCTTTTTTTCTGTTTCTGAACTTATATTGCTAATATATTCAGTAAAAGGGATTTTTGAAAATAGCAATTCTTGCCCTAACCAGTTTGGCTCAGTGGATAGAGCGTCGGCCTGCGGACTCAAGGGTCCCGGGTTCAATTCCGGTCAAGGGCATGTACCTTGGTTGCGGGCACATCCCCAGTGGGGAGTGTGCAGGAGGCAGCTGATCGATGTTTCTCCCTCATCGATGTTTCTAACTCTCTATCCCTCTCCCTTCCTCTCTGTAAAAATCAATAAAATACATTAAAAAAAAAGAAAATAGCAATTCTCAAACTTTTTGATTTTAGACTCCTTTACACTCTTAAAAAATTATCGGGAAACCCAAAGAGTTTTTGTTTATGCAATTTATAATTACAGACAGTCCTCCAGTTAAGTCGGACTCGACGTACGTTGTTTCGTGGTTACGTTGCCATATCCCATTTACAGTATTTATATAAAAAAAAAAGTTCCGTCATTTCGACATATGTACATATGTGCTTTACGTTTTTTATTATTTATTTACCACAAGTAAAGGTCAGGAATTGTTATCTTTCTTTTAATTTTTTTTCACTGTTTCACTTCATTTCTCTGTGTATGTGCTCCATGTGAGTAATGTAGGTGCTTATGGAGGTGGGTTCCAACTTACAGCGAAAATCGTGTTACGTCGCGCCGTAGGAACGGATCTCCGACGTAACCCGAGGACCTACTGTATTTATATTTACATGCTAGAAATTAAAATGGAGAAAATTTTAAAATAACCATTAATTTAAAAGTAACAGTAATAATCTAGTACTATGTTAATATATTGTATGAAAATTATATTTTCAAAAATAGAAAAAATTAGTGAGAAAAGTGACAGTTTCACATTTTTAAAAATCTCTTTAATGCCGTAACCGGTTTGGCTCAGTGGATAGAGTGTCAGCCTGTGGACTGAAGGGTCCCAGGTTCGATTCTGGTCAAGGGCATGTACCTTGGTTGTGGGCACATCCCCAGTAGGAGGCGTGCAGGAGGCAGATGATCGATGTTTCTCTCTCATCGATGTTTCTAGCTCTCTATCCCTCTCCCTTCCTCTCTGTAAAAAATCAATAAAATATATTTTAAAAAAATAAAAAAAATCTCTTTAATGTAAGCTACTATCTCATATTTGCTACTCCTTTTAATCTTTTTGTTTTGTTTTTATAGATTTCAAAGAGAGGAAGCGAAAGGGAGATGGAGAAAAATCAATGATGAGAGAGAATCATCAATTGACTGCCTCCTGCATGCCCCTTACTTGGGACCAAACACACAACCCAGACATGTGCCCTGACTGGGAATCGAACTGTGACCTCCTGGTTCATGGGTCAACATTCAACCACTGAGCCTCACCAGCCGGGCTCCATTGATTTTTAGAGAGAGTGGGAGAGAAGGAGGGAAGCACAGGGAAAGGGAAAGAGAGAGAGGGAGGGAGGGGGAGGGAGGGAGAGAGGGAGGGAGAGAGGGAGATCTACGTGAGAGAGACACACATTGATTGGTTTCCTCTTGCACACGCCCAGACCAGGGCTGGGGATGGAACTTGCAACCCAGGTACAAATCGAACCTGTGATCCTTCAGTGCATGGGCTGACGCTCTAACCACTGAGAAACACAGGCCAAGACTGTTTTCACTCTTTTGCCATATATTTTGTTTGACATATATAACAAAAATCTGATCTTATACAGACATGCAGTTGAAAAAGGAAGGAGTATTTTAGTAGCCTTTTTGGATAACTGTGGCTATTATTCTTTGATATCACACCAAAATGCTAAAAGCAATAACTTCCTTAAAGGTAACTGAAAATGTAGATATTGAATCAAACTCAATGAACTTTTTGTATTGTGTTACATTATAACACATAGAGGCTCAATGCATGAAATTCATGCATGGGTAGGATCCCTAGGCCTGGTCAGTGATCAGGGCCCATCTGTAGGGCAACCGGCGGGGTGATCACCCTCCCCCCTCCCGCTGGTACCCACCTTGGCTGCCCTGGGGCCTGCGGACTGGGGGCAGCTCCTGTATTGAGCATCTGCCCCCTGGTGGTCAGTGCACATCATAGGGACCAGTCATTCCACAGATCGTTCTGCCGTTTGCTCAATTTGCATATTAGGCTTTTATTATATAGGATTGGTCTACTTGCACTTTGAACAGATCTTTTATCTGTTACTGATTTTGTGACATCATGCATTGGTCTTTTAGAAAATATTGAGTTATGCAAATCTTTTTTTTAATCTCACTCAAGGATATGTTTTTATTGATTTTTAAAGAGAGAAGAAAGGAGAGAGAGAAAAACATTGATGTGAGAAAGAAACTGATCGGTTGTGTCCTGTATACACTCCAAACAGGAATTGAACCAGAAACCTAGGTATGTGCCTTGACTGGGAATTGAACCTGAAACCTTTCTAGGTATATGGGATGACACTCCAACCAACTTTGCCACCTGGCCAGGGCGAATCATGCAAATCTTCATTATATGTGTTTCATTATAAAATATCAAAAAGATCACCTTTGTAAATATTACCACTGATCTCACCAGAAAACTTTTAAGTATTGGAAAGACATCAATGTCAAAGTGGTAGACAGAAGTTTTCCTAAACTCTAACTTTCTCTTGAAAGCTTGAATTTTTTCTTTTGCAACAAATACCATTAGCAATTTTCCTTGAAGTGACTGGGTTACTTCATTCATTTTTAAGAAAATGTCTGACATATAAACAAGTGTGAAAAACTAGTTTGTTTGTTAGTTATTTTTTCAAATTAAAAAGAAAAGTAAGGCTAGTTTTCTTACAATGCTTACAACTCAAACAAGTGCTCTATTAGAGCACTTCAGTACTATTAGCATACTTCCCGCTTCATTCGATTTAATAAAACTAATAATTTTTCTGCTTCAACAAATTCATTAAGTGAAAATGGCTGGGGTTTTTGTTTGTTTGTTTGTTTGTTTTTAACTGCTAGTACATGGTAGTGAAAAATACTGTGATTATTAGTGCTATTTGGTGGCACTGCCCTGATTCCTACCTAGGGCTCCAGAATTTTACCCATTTACATTAGGACTGTAAGTACAAACGTAAATACCATGCAACAGGCAATAATGTGTTGGTATTGTTATGAAAATAATTTTGACCTCACAGACTCTCTGGAAAGAGGCTCAAAGATTCCTAGATGGTGCACAGACCATACTTTGGGAATCATTGTTTTAAAAGAGCTAAAAAGGTAAAGTCTCCTAAAGTAAATAGTTGTATGAAGTCTAATTTCAATAAACTTTACAAATTCTTCTTTCATGCTACACCTTAACTTCCCTTTCAAAATAATATTAATAAACAGAATCATTTAATCTGATTCAACCTCTCTTAAGAAATAAAACTTACTGCCCAGACAGTGTGGTTCAGTGGTTGAGCATCGACCCATGCACCAAGAGGTCACTGGTTCAATTCCCAGTCAGGGCACATGCCCAGGATGCAGGTTCGGGCTCTAGTAGGGGGCGTGCAGGACGCAGCCAATCAATGATTCTCTCTCATCATTGATGTTTCTATCTCTCTATCCCTCTCCCTTCTTCTCTCTCTAAAAATCAATAAAAACATATTTTTTAGAAAAGAATACTTTAAAAAAAATAAATTTTAAAAAGAAATAAAACTTGAGAGTATTTGTAAAATTATATATATATACTGCTAAAGAGGCAATTATTCAAAAACATAATTCTAAAACGAAAATGAAGACATTTTTGATGTACAAAATGACTAAGTATCTATAACATAATAAAGCCAAAAATTAGAATGCTTACTCTAACAGAGCTTGATTTTGTTCCATTTCATCTTGAGGTTGCTAGGGGAAAAAAACACAGTAGTTTTCCAACTGATGAATACTAACCCAATGCAACACACTAAAAATTTAACATTTAAGGTGATTCATATTATTCTTTCTTAGCATCTTTTTTTATTGTGGTAAAATACGTATAAAATAAAATTTACAATTTTAACTATGTACAGTTCTGTGGTACATATATATTCACAATGATGTGCAATCATCACCACCATCCATCTCCAGAAGTTATTCATCCTCTCCTACTAAAACTCCATACCCATTAAACACTAACTGTCCATTCACCACCCCACCAACCCTCAACATCTACCCTTTTATTTTTTGTCTCTATGAATTTGACTACTCTAAGTAGCACATATAAAAAAAATACTGCAGCCCTGGCCAGTTTTGCCTAGTGGATAGAGTGCTGGCCAGCGGGCTGAAGGGTCACGGGTTCAATTCCCGGTCAAGGGCATGTACATCGGTTGCAGGCTCAATCCCTGGACCCAAGTGGGGGCACGTGTGGGAAGCAACCAGTCCGATGTTTCTCTCTGCCTCTCTCCCTCCCTTCCACTCTCTCTAAAAATAATGGAAAAATATCCTCGATGAGGATTAAAAAAAAAAAGAAAAGAAATACTACATATATTTGTCCTCTTATGAGTGGTTTATTTCACTTAGTATAATGTCTTCAAGGTTTATCCATGTTGTAGCATGGCTGAAGAATATTCCATTGTATGTACCATATTTTGTTTACCCACTCATTTATTAGTAGACACTTTGGTTACTTCCACCTTTTGGCTATTGTGAATAATGTTTCTATGAATGTGGTTAAACAAATATATTTCTGAGTCTCTATATCCACTTATTTTAGGTATAATTGCAAAAGTGGAATTTTTAGATCCTATGTATAATATTTTGTGGGATCACTATACCATTTTCCACAGAGACTGCAACCATTCTACATTTCCCACAAGCAATGAGTAAGAATTCTGATTAAGAGAGAATATCGCCCTGGCTGGTTTGGCTCAGTGGATAGAGTGTCGGCCTACGGACTGGGGGGTCCTGGGTTCGATTCCGGTCAAGGGCATGTACCTTGGTTGCAGGCACTTCCCCAGTGGGGGGTGTGCAGGAGGCAGCTGATCAATGTTTCTCTCTCATCGATGTTTCTCACTCTCTATCCCTCTCCCTTCCTCTCTGAAAAATCAATAATATATATATTTTTTTAAAAAGAGAATGTCACCTCCCTACTGGGGCTTAAAAAGACTGATACTGATTCACACACACACACACACACCAGCTTCAGCTACATATATAATAAAACAGGTACTATATATACATATAAATCTCTGTATGAGTGCTGGCCTTGCCAACCATGATCCTTCTTCTATTACATGGTCATCAAACAAGCTTGTGATTGTTCGTTTCCTTCAAGGTTCTCATTAATGTTCATTTAAACCAGTGGTTCTCAACCTTCCTAATGCTGCGACCCTTTAATACAGTTCCTCATGTTGTGGTGACCCCCAACCATAAAATTATTTTCGTTGCTACTTCATAACTGTAATTTTGCTACTGTTATGAATCGTAATGTAAATATCTGATATGCAGGATGTATTTTCATTGTTACAAATTGAACATAATTAAAGCATAGTGATTAATCACAAAAACAATATGTAATTATATATGTGTTTTCCGATGGTCTTAGGCGACCACTGTGAAAGGGTCGTTTGACCCCCAAAGGGGTGGCGACCCACAGGTTGAGAACCGCTGATTTAAACTGATTTCACCTTTACATATGGGTAAGGATGGAAGGTGAAAGCTGCAGAATGGAGAAGAAAAGTGAGATTCAACCTGAATTCACACCGCTCAGATCAAGAGTTCCACAGGTAATATCCGTAAGATTGAATTAACCATTATTCCCTGTTAAACAAGTATTTTCTATATGATCAAAAATGGATTATAATAAAACCAGTGATGCCCCTGTACTAATCAGCATTCTCCAGAGAAACAAAACCAATAGAATATGTACATATGTATAGAAAGAGATGTATTATAAGGAATTGGCTTCATGGACTGGCAAGTCCAATCTGCAGTGTGGGTCACGAGGCTCAAGACTCAGGAAAACTGATGATGTAGACGAAGTCCAAAGGCTGTCTGCTGGAAAATTCTGTCTTGCTCAGGGCGGCTGGTCTTTTTGTTCTATTGAGACCTTCAACTGGTTGGATGAGGGCCACCTACATTATGGAGGGTAGTCTACTCTACTAAAATCTATTATTTAAATGTTAATATCATTCAAAAACATCCTCTCAGAAACTGCTATACTAAACATTTTCCATGTAAAGTTAAAAAACTGCTTTCCAAAAAAATATGTCACCTAGAAATATAATAAAACAGGTACTATATAGGTGGGGCAAAAGTAGGTTTACAGTTGTTTGTATGGCAAATAATACAGTAATCCTTATAATAAAAGCCTAATATGCTAAGTGTCCGGTCGTCCAGTCGTCCATTCAACCAATCAAAGCATAATATGCTAACGATATATTAAGGCCGTTCAACCGCTTGCTATGACATGCACTGACCACCAGGGGGCAGACACTCTGACCGGTAGGTTAGCTTGCTACTGGGGTCCGCCCAATTGGGACTGAGTGAGACGGGCCGGACACGCCCTGGAGCCCTCCTGCAGTCCCTTCCCGGCTGGCCAACCTCCCAAGTCCCTCCCCGCCCTGATCGTGCTACCATGGGGTCCCTCAGGGGATATCGGAGAGCCGGTTTCGGCCTGATCCCGCAGGTCAGGCCAAGGGATGCCACTGGTGCACAAATTCATGCACTAGGCCTCTAGTTAATAAATAATAACACAAGAATAAACTGTTTCTCATACTTATAACTGTAAATCTACTTTTGTCCCACTTTATATATATCAATGAAAATAAATGTTCAAATAAAATAAAAATTTAAAAATAAGAACTGCTTGCTATATAGCACCTGTAAATAATAAGGAAAGGTATTGCAAGACCCAACAAAAATGATGAATATGAAATATTTTAAAAGATGCTGCTTATATATTTTTTTATTTTTATTGATTTTTTTACAGAGTGGAAGGGAGAGGGATAGAGAGTTAGAAACATGGATGAGAGAGAAACATCGATCAGCTGCCTCCTGCACACCTCCTACTGGGGATGTGCCTGCAACCAAGGTACATGCCCTTGACTGGAATCGAACCTGGGACCTTTCAGTCAGCAGGCCAACGCTCTATCCACTGAGCCAAACCGGTTAGGGCAGATGCTGTTTATATTTTTATTTTACTTTTTAAGAATAGTGTATTGGTTTTTTTAGAGAGAGAGAGAAACATCGATGTGAGAGTGTAACATCGATTGGTTGTCTCCTGCACACCCCCTACCGGAGACTGAGCCCACAACTCAGCCACGTGTCCTTGACCGGGAATCAAACTGGCAACCTTTTGGTGGACAAGACAACGCCCAGCCAACTGAGCCACACCGGCCAGTACCTGCCTATATTTTTAAAAATTAGTATAGTGTATAACAAACCAAATATCCTCAATTTCTACAAAGTTTATCCTTATCTAAAATAGTCCATCATTTCTAAAATATTCTGTTTTGAAGTTGAAATATAAATATTGTATACGAGTACTGAGGAAGAATTTATTTAGAAATCCATTTAGTAATTTTTTGGAATTTATTTAGAAATCAATTCAAGGTATAAAGCAATATATTTTATTATTTGAAAATAATTATGGGTTAGAATCAACATCATCAAAATGTCCATACTACCCAAAGTAATCTATAAATTCAACGCACTTCCCATTAAAATACCAACGGCATATATCACAGATCTAGAACGAACTCTCCAAAAATTCATCTGGAATAAAAAA
>NW_005353967.1:17019078-17031612 GCF_000412655.1 Myotis brandtii
CCCAATGGACATAAACACTGGGGGGTAGGGGAGGCCAGGGGATTGTCAAGGGCGGGGGAAAAAAGGAGACATATGTAATACCCTTTGTAATACTTTAAGCAATAAAAAAAATGATTTAATGAATAAAAATATGCTATTTATAAGTCAAAAAAAAAGAAAATAATTATGGGAAAGCATCTTTTCTGGTCTCTCCATTTCTTTATTTGATAAAATCAATTTCTCTCATATAATTTCTTCTCCCCTCCCCCTCCCCCCCACAGTGGACTTTTCTTTCTCCCCCCACCCCCTAGAGCAGCGGTTCTCAACCTGTGGGTCGCGACCCCTTTGGGGGTCAAACGACCCTTTCACAGGGGTCGCCTAATAAGACCATCGGAAAACACATATAATTACATATTGTTTTTGTGATTAATCACTATGCTTTAATTATGTTCAATTTGTAACAATGAAATTGGGGGTCACCACAACATGAGGAACTGTATTAAAGGGTCGCGGCATTAGGAAGGTTGAGAACCACTGCCCTAGAGTGACTTTTTATTTCAAATTGACCAAGTGTAAAGGTTGAGGGAAAGAGACCCAAGTCTGTCCGTCTCCTTGGCTGAGGCCCACTTGCATTTCCATCCATGGTTCACACAACAAGCCCCCACTGGCTAATGTCACAAGGGTTCTGAGTGTTGGAATATAAAGAAAGAATAACTGTGGAAAAGTGTTGGGGTCTGTTTTTTAAGGTGGGGAAAGAATATTTCCCTTCCCCTAATGGTTTATTTTCATAGAATAAAAATAAAAATAATGAGAACAGTATGTATCAATTTTTAAAATAATATTAAAATTCACTACAGATGTTTAAACATTTTGGTTATATGGTCTAACTTTTACTGCAGGCAAAAAAAAGAGTGATAGTGGAAAGTTAAAGGAGGTATCTATTTTACTACCAAAGAATTCCCATGAAGGTGAAAAAAAGAGGAACAAATATCAAATACTTCATTTATCCTTCTTCTTCTAATTTTACAACAAGCCCATACAGCAGATGGCTGATTTACTATCTGATGTCCAACCTTTGAAAGATATAATCATTAACTCTTAAAGTCCTGTAAAGCAATTGTTCCAAGCTGGTTGATTATCAGAAATTACTTGGGAGTCTTTCAAAATGGAGATTCCTGCCCTAACCGGTTTGGCTCAGTAGATAGAGCGTTGGCCTGTGGACTGAAGGGTCCTGGGTTCGATTCTGGTCAAGGGCATGTAACTTGGTTTCAGGCACATCCTCAATAGGGGGTGTGCAGGAGGCAGCTGATTGATGTTTCTAACTCTCTATCCCTCTCCCTTCCTCTCTGTAAAAAATCAATAAAATGTATATTTTAAAAAATGGAGATTCCTAAGTTCCACTCAAGTACAGGTGTTAAGAGTCTATATTTTTAAAAAGCTATCCAAATGAGTCTGATAATCAAACTTTCAAAATCACTGTTCTGAGGTATAATCTAGAGCCTGGTACAATATTCTCATAGCAAATGCTTCTGAAATAAACTGATAAAATTATTATTTCCCATTTCATAATTACTGAGACTAAGGAGGAAAATGTTTTTCCCTTAACTCAGAAATTGCAAAATGATTTTAAGCAAATTATTAGAAACTAAATATAGACATTTCAGCTTCAAGAAAAAATATTTTATGTTAAAATTTTCTTTTAATCAGAGATAATTCAAGTGAGACACCTTCCTAGGTACAATATTAAATAGATCCTCATGGTCAAATCTTCCCTTCCATTCCTTAAGACTTTGTAGGTATCTCTGGTTAGCTAATTTATTTATGCCAAGGTCAAGGTACTAACTAAATCACCCCTTACCTTACCTCAAGGTGATTACATTACAAAGCAAATAAAAATGTGTGTATATAAGTGTGTGTACACACACATGCATTCACACACACAGAACAACAGAAAAGCCTTTCAGTGGCCCATACCTCAAATTCTACCACACAGACTAGTATCTTCTTCACAAATTTAAGATGACTCTGACATATCATGGAGATGAAAACTGTAATTATTATATTCTAATATAATTCTAACCTCTTAGAACATTCTGTTCCTCCCACTTCCACATCTCTACTGAAAGAGAAAAATAAAGAGGAAAAAGGAAATATTTTAAATCCTCCTCCTAAAACAACTGTCTTTCAATAAATTTGCAACAGAGAAACAGAATGATTAGCTAAGAAAGGAGAAAAGAACTGATAAAAGAAAGAAGCAGCAAAATAACAGACAAAAAGAATTAATCATTAGTAATTTGTCACTCTTTAAAGTAGCATTTCCAATTTTTAACAAGTATGTATTTAATCAATATGCTTACACACCTGTAAGACTGCATCCTCATTAAGCACAGGCATAGTCTTCTTTTTACTTATTTGCTTTTGTGGATCCTCTCTGAGCTTCAACCCAAGTTGAATCTCAGGAGAGCATGTGCCTAGAATGGAATATAATCATAGTCATTCATAACAGTTTTATTGCTCTGACAATGACTCAAGGATTTAAAGATAGTAAAAAAAAGTCATTAAAGGTCATTTTGTAAATTATAATTTCCTAACTGTCACTTTTATGAATTATGGTTTTTAACTTATTAATTAGGAAGAAACATACACATTACAGTAAATAAAATAATACTTGATAGTTACTTTTTTTCAGGATGAATGATGCAAAGGATATAAATAGAAAATTATATAGACTTAAATCCCACTAGAAAGAATACTTTCCTTTTAAAAAAAATTTTTAGGTCTTTTTAAAAACCCATCATGCTAGTATATAATTCAAAAAAAGTCCAAATTTCTGTTTCAAGATGGCAAATTGAGCCCATATTTTAACTTTCTTCCCTTCCCAATTCCTAAAAAGAATCCAAAGAAATGATTAGGTTTTAAAAATCTAAAACAGCAATGGTTTAAAAAAAAAAAAAAAAAGGGGGGGGGGGGGGGGGGGGAAAAAAAGAAGATACCCTCTATAGATTAGAAGATGAAAATAGATTAAATAGAAAATAGCAGTAAACAGCTGGTCACTCAACATAGAAAAGGAGGGGCTCCTTCAGAAGTAACTACTAGTATATGGACTTTTTCCATCAGAATCCCCGAAAACTACCCAGCTCTGAAATAGCACCAACAAAGATGCAAGAGGGTAGATTAGAAGTTCACAGTGGTACTGAGCTTGCTGTTTGTATCCAAGAAGCTTAGGATGAATGTTGTAGCCAGCTACTCTGTGTAGGAAGATATATTCCTGCCCAGATATAGAAATGTACTAAAAGCTAAGGTTGGTAAAATAATGTAATAATGGCACAGAAGTAGAAATAGTCAAAAAGATCAATGAAACAAAACAAAAAAAAAGTGGGAAACAGACATATATATCTAGGAATTTAATATGTAACAATATGGTATTTTAAACAGTGGCACCAAGAAGAATTATTCAATAAATAATATTGGGAAAATTGGTTAATCATTTAGAAAAAAATAAATTTAGAACTACCTTCCCATAGGCCAAAATATTCCAAAGAGATTATTTGTAAAAGCTGTAAATATAATAAGTGGAAATAAAGAGAGAAGAAAATACTTTATAGTCTTGAAATAGGTAAACTATTTCTAAATTTGAAAAAACTAATAAACCTTAAAAAAAAAAAAAAAAAGAAGAAGAAGAGACTGCCCTAGCCGGTTTGGCTCAGTGGATAAAAGCATCAGCCTGTGGACCAAAGAGTCCCAGATTCCATTCCGGTCAAGGGCACATACCTGGGTTGCAGACTCATCTCTGGGCCCTGGTTGGGGTGCATGCAGGAGACAACCAATTGATGTGTTTCTCTCACATTGATATTTCTCTCTCTCTTCCTCTCTCTCTTCCACTCTCTCTAAAATTCAATGGAAAAATATCCTCGGGTGAGGATTTAAAAAAAAAGAAGTTAAAAAAAAACTGACTGACTTTTACTGTATAAAAACTTAAAACTTCTACAATACAAAATATATCATGAATAACATGAAAACATAACTAAGAAACTGGGAAAACCTATTTGCAATACATATGACAATTTTTGTTATATTTAATATGTAAAATGCTCTTATAAACCAATAATAAAGATTAGGAGATATATAAGGCAATTCACACCAAAAAAAAAGTATGAATGATCAATATTAATATATGCCTAAATAGTCTTTAAAATTAAAATAATCAGATACTTTTTATTTATTAGTTTTGCAAAGACTGAATATGTCCTATGTTGGTTAGAGGGGAAAGCCATTTTTCTAGGGGTCCATAATGTCAAGATCTGACACATGTCAGATCCTTTAAAATCAGAATACATTATTTGAAAGTTAATCTAATTTTAGCTAGTTATTTATTCTAAATAAATAATTAAAAAGTAGGCAAAGGTGTAAGCATTAGAATATTCATATTTGTTATAGTATTGAGAAACACCAAAAATATAATCTATTTATTAAGTAAGGGTACATTCATACAAAATAATATGTAGCAATTTAAAAGGTTAAGGTAGATAAATATAACAAAATATGAAACATATTATGTAGTACAATAGCAATTATGATAAAAGATATTTATGTTGGCATACAAAAGTCTAGAAGGATATACAAATACTAAATGCTGGCAATTGTTGGGAGTGGAACTGTAGGAAAGAATAGGGGATAGGATTTTCAATTTTCTACATAATATAATTTTTTATTTTTAAAATGTTTTATACTTTTAGTAATTAGCAAAAATAATAAAAGTCTATTTTGAAAAGGAAATAAAAGAAAAAACTTGGATAGAATATTAAAGCAGACCTCTAACTTTTTTCCTACTGGCACTTTATACATCAAAGAATACATTCTGGAGACCAATATTACTCACTGTCCCTTCCAATTACAAGTAAGAAAAACCACTCCAAGACGAAACTGTAACTTGCCATTGTGGTATGAGGTGAAGTAATGTACAGTGAAAAGACATTGCAAACTATACAAAGATCTTCATGGTGTTTAGGAAATTTTTCTTCTATACTCATTTCCAGACATCCTCCAAAATGAAAATTCTCACAAGAAGAAATAATAAAAGGAGATAACCTACCGTTTAAACACCAACTGCAGAACTGAACTTTTTAAACAGTAACAATTAGTGATAGGCTTTTCTAGACACCATTTAAATTGATCTAGAAGTGGACTCAGGAAGTATGAATTGGCAGGTGACAGGCACTTTTGAAAAATATATAACTAGACTTATTGTGTGACAATGTTAACTGCACTAATGTAATAGACTATGTTAACTAGACTTACTGTAGTGATCATTTCAAAATATATAGAAACTAGAGGCCCGGTACATGAATCCGTGCGTGAAGGGGGGTCCCTCAGCCCGGCCTGCATCCTCTTGCAATCCGGGACCCCCTCAGGGGATGTCAGGTCTAAACCAGCAGTCAGACATCCCTCTCGCAATCCGAACACTGTATGCACCAGTGACCATACTTTTCATACAGGTGAAAGGCATCTTGCTGTTTGTTGTATGGGCAGCTGCATTTTTTTGCCCTGATTATAAAAAGTAGTATATAACATGATTCTTCTGAGGCCGTAGTACAATTTTCCCTATCTTACGGGTGGAAAAACTGAAGCAGAGAGAAGTTAAGTAATTGGCTTTGTCACACAGTTATAAATGTTAGCGTCAGGGCTGACCACAAAACGTGCAAGCCAGAGTCCATGCATGTCATCACTGCATCATCCTGTTTTTTCAGTGTTAGAGTAGCCTTGCCAGGTTTTAATTTTTAAATCTAAGAGACTGTTCCCAATATATAGGGTATGGTCCCTAGGCCTGGCCAGAGATCAGGGCCATCTGTGGGGCAACCAGCGGGCACGGCGATGGGGGAGGGGGGGCCTGCTGGCACCCACCTTGGCTGGCAGCCTGGCGCCGCCCACTGGCCGGCCCCACCCCCTGATCGCTGCTGCCAGTCACCTCCCTCTGGGGGGGCAGGGGGCCAGATGCTCAATGCAGGAGCAACTCCTGCATTAAACATCTGCCCCCTGGTGGTCAGTGTGCATCATAGTGACCGGTCGTTCTGCTGGTCGTTCTGCCATTCAGTCTATTTGCATATAAGGGTTTTATTATATAGGATATTGAATCATTATTTTTTACACTTGAAAATAATATGAGGTTATATGTTACTTATACCTCAATAAAAAATAATAAAATGAAAATAAATAAAAATATATACCAAGGATATCTGCAACTTAATTTTGACTGAAAGAATCAGACTGGTTATTAAAAAGTACTATTTACTGCCCTGGCAGTTGTTGCTCAGTAGTTAGAGCGTTGGCCTGTATACCAGAGGGTCGTAGGTTCAATTCCCAGTCAAGAGCACGTACCCGGGTTGCAGGTTTGATCCTCAGCTCCTGTTGGGGTGTGTGTAGGAGGCAACCAGTCAATGTGTCTCTCTCACATTGATGTTTCTCTATCTCTCTCCCCCTCCCTCCTCTCTCTAAAAATCAATGGGAAAAATATCCTTGGGAGAGGATTAACAAGAAAAAAGTATTATTTACTTTTGCAGCTTCTAGGGTTAAGCTATAGAGTTGGGGGGCAGAGAAGAGCTATCTCAGTACTACTACCATATCTCTGTTGTAAACATCTTCCAGAAGTATAATCCCCATTGCTGTCCTCATAGTAACAGACCTTAATAGACCTCAGGGTCTATTACAGATGCCTCAAAGAAACTAACTCTGTGTAAAGTTAAAGAACAAGACTAAATATAAAAGGAGACATTAATGAAATAATAACACCTGAGAAATTAAATGGACTGCTTAGTGAAAAGAATTATTTCTCACCTTTGCATATTCCACTTATATCAGGATGGAGACTGAACTCAGATCTAAGAGATGTGTCTTGATCAAAGAGCAACCTTTCAAATACCAAAAAGAAGGTACAGATTGTTATCATGTTTCCTAAACAAAGACTAACAATTTAACTGTCAGGTTTTTTCCTACAGTTTACTGTCAATTTTATTTTGTATTGGTTTAGGGCAGTGGTCGGCAAACTTATTAGTCAACAGAGCCAAATATCAACAGTACAACGATTGAAATTTCTTTTGAGAGCCAAATTTTTTAAACTTAAACTATATAGGTAGGTACATTGTTATTAATTTAATTAGGGTACTCCTAAGGCTTAGAAAGAGCCACACTCAAGGGGCCAAAGAGCCGCATGTGGCTCGCGAGCCGCAGTTTGCCAAACACTGGTTTAGGGTGTACAGCTTAGACGTTAGACAATCATATACTTTACAAAGTGTTCCCCTCAATATTTCCAGTTCCCAACTGGCACCATACAATATTATTGACTATATTCCCTATGCTTTCCTTTACATACCTGTGACTATTTTGTAACTGCCAATTTGTTCTTAATCCCTTCACCTTTTTCACCCAATCCCCAACCCCTTCTCCCTTCTGGCAACCATCTGCATCTATAAGTCCGTTTTGTTTATTTTGTTCTTTAGATTCCGCATATTAGTGAAATCATATAGTATTTCTTTCTCTGACTGACTTATTTCACTGAGCATACTCCCCTCTAGGTCCATCCAGGCTGTCGCAACAACAAACAATCCAATTTAAAAAATGAGCACAGGCCCTGGCCTGTATGGCTAAGTGATTAGAGTGTTGGCCCTCACACCAGAGGGTCAAGGGTTTGATTCCCAGTCAAGGGCACCTACCTGGGTTGAAGGTTCAATCCCTGGCCAGCATTGTCACATGCAGAAGGCAACCAATCGGTCTTTCTCTACTGATGTTTCTTTCTCTCTCTCTCTCTCTCTCTCTCTCTCTCTCTCTCTCTCTCTCATCTTCCCCCTCCCTCCCTTCCACTCTCTCTAAATGTCAATTGGAAAAAAAATTCTCGGGTGAGGACTAACAAAAAATTAGGACAGGATCTGAGTAGACACTTCTCTGAAGAGGACATATAGATGGCCAACAGTCATATAAAAAGATGCTCAACATCACTATCAGAGAAATGAAAATTAAAACCACAATGAGATATCACCTCACACCTGTCAGAATGGCTACCATCAACAAGTGATAAGTGTTGACAAGGATGTGGAGAAAAGGGAACCCTTATGCACTGTTGGTGGGAATGCAGATTGGTAGCCACTATGGAAAACAGTATGGAGTTTCCTCAAAAAATTAAAAATGGAACTACTTTATGACCCACCAATTCCACTTCCGGAGATTCATCAGAAGAAACCCAAAAGATTATATGCATCCCTATCTATGTTCACTGCAGTGTTATTTGGAATAGCCAAATATGAAAGCAAACCAAGTACCTATCAATAGACGAGTGGATAAAAAAGTTGTGGTACAGATATAAGATGGAATATTACTCGGCCATAAAAAATGAAACCGTAACTGTCATTTTTTTATACCTAAACTTGCTAGCATTCTTTTTTTTTTTAATATATTTTATTGATTTTTTAAAGAGAGGATGGGAAAGGAATAGAGAGTTAGAAACATGGATGAGAGAGAAACATCCATCAGCTGCCTCCTGCACACCCCCTACTGGGGATGTGCCCGCAACCAAGGTACATGCCCTTGACCGGAATCGAACCTGGGACCTTTCAGTCCGCAGGCCGGCGCTCTGTCCACTGAGCCAAACCGGTTACGGCCAGCATTCTTAGTTATACCACTATTAATATGTTGGGATGTTACTTCTGAGATTAGGTTACAAAAATTCACTAGCTTCCACCTTGTCTTCCTCTTACTCTCTTGCTTCTATCTGCTCATGGAAGTCAGTTCGCCTTGTTGTGAAATGCCCTGTGGAGAAGCCTATGTGGCAAGAAGGTAAGAGAGGAACTAAGGCCAGAGGAACTAATTCTTAAAACCACCATGTGTAAAGTGGATCCTTCTCATGAACCCTTGAGATGAATGCAGCCTTGGGAGTCCCTGAGTAGGATGATTTAGTTAAGCAACTCCCAGATTCCTGAAGCACAAAAACTACAAGATAGTAATGTTTATTGTTTTAAGATGCTAAGTTTTGGAGTAAGTTATTATACAGCAATGGAAAACTAATAAAGAGATTTTAGTTACATTTCCCCAAGTGTCTCTTTTTACAGTTGTTTTGTTCAAATCAGGATCCAAACAAGGTACACATTGAATTTAGTTGCTATGTAAGTCTCTTTTTAAATCTATATATTACCCCCAACCTCCCCCACCCCTTTGCAATTTATTTGTTGAAAAAACTGGGTTGTTTTTACTGAAGAGTTTCCCACATTTTGCATTTACTGACTGCATGTTATTTAATATGTTCCTCTATCTTGTATATTTCCTGTAAACTGGTTATTAGACCTAGAGGTTTGATCTAATTCAAGTTCAATTTGGGGAAGCATATGTGTACTTCCTACAGAAGATAATGAAGTATATGTCCGGAAAGGCAGTCTTGTGCATGCAGTCTTTCAACTACCTTTTGGCCTCGAGCTTGAAACACTTTCTTACAAAGAGACAGAGTTCTCTCAGGCTGTGCTGGACCTATTACCTTGCGTGAAAATACCTTTCCTTGTTTCAGACTCAATGTGCATTCCTTTGATTTGTTAAGTGTGTGTCACATGGCACCTGGCCAATCCCACCACTATATATGTCTTCTGTGGGGAGAGGATGAAGTTCCTCATTCTGTGGCACAAGAGGGGTGTGGGCATGCCAGTGGCCATGGGGGACCAGTGCCCACTATTGAAGCCAATCTTGCTCTGTCTCTTCTCTATGTGAGTGAAGTGTTGTTCCAGCACTGTGTTTTCATCGGTGACTCTAATACCAAGATACAGTGGGGAGAAGTGTCTGGATTTCTGCTTCTGGTGATAGGCAACAGATGCCACTTGCTCAATATGATGGTTGTAACTCATTTTGTGATGTTAGTGACCATTGATGACCCTGCCTAGGTCTATTAATTATTAGGAGTATATAAAATGGCAATATTCTACTTTATTACTTTCTTCATTTATTAATTGAAATACATATTTTTAAAAACTTTCACTCATGCCTAGCTGGTGTGGTTCAGTGGTTGAGCATCAACCCATGAACCAGGAGGTCAGGGTTCGATTCCCAGTCAGGACACATGCAGGGGTCATGTAAGAGGCAGCCGATGAATGATTCTCTCTCATCATTGATGTTTCTATCTCTCTCTCCCTCTCCCTTTCTCTCACTGAAGTCAATAAAAACATATTTTTTAAAAAACACTTTCACTCATCAACTATACAATTACTTTCCATCAAGCTATGTTAACTCAGCCAAGTTACTTAGTTACAGTTTGCATAGGAAAGGCAAAATAAATGCCTGCTTCTTTCTTCCTTCCTTCCTTTCTTTTTTATTTTATTTTATGTATTTTATTTTAAAAAAATTTTTTTATTGATTTCAGAGAGAAAGGGTGAGGGAGATAGAGATAGAAACAAAAACTGCCTCCTGCACCCCCTACTGTGGACGGAGTTCACAACCTGGGCATGCGCCCTTGACCTAAATTGAACCCGGGACCCTTCAGTCCACAGGCTGACGCTCTATCCACTGAGCCAAACCAGCTAGGGCTGCTTCTTTCTCTTTCCTTATCAGTTTTCATAATATTGAAATATGTTTTTAAAGACCATTACAAACTCACTGATTTAAATCCACTGCTGTTATAGTTCTTCTCAATGTTCAAACTGTCCCATTTTTAGCTAGTGATAGCTTCTTCAAAGTGGCTCATGGGTTTTTTGACATGAACCCACTTAGATCAACCCACAATGTGACTAGATTTGGAAACAAGTCCTTAAAGAAGGCAATTGAGATTATAAGGTGTGGGAGCCGCTATAGGGTTAAGCCTCGGACTGACCTATTGGCAAAGTCACAAATAAGTCCCAGCTTAGAGGGCACAGTCCTCTTAGCATAATTAGGCTTGACCTTATAACACTCCCTAGATCTTATCTGGGAAGCTAATGGACTGAGGGAAGTGCAGCAAGAACAAAAACAAGTGAAACTCACAAGAACAGTGTAACTATGGTAACCACTACCTTGTTTACCTCTGACTATAAAATAAAGGCTCAGCTTGCCTCGGGATCTTTCTCTGTGGCCTCAGCCAGGCACAGGAAGATCCATGTAAAACATTCTTTGCCGACTCCATCCACACCTTTGGGAACCCCCGGCCCCCTGAGGCTGGACCCCGGCAATAAGGGTGGGGCCCTAATCTAATATGACTGGTATCTAATAATCGAATTAGAAGAGAGGGATACACCAGGTATGCAAGCACACAAAGGAAAGACCATAGAATTAATAAAGCTTCAGGCAGCTGGGAGACCATTTATGGTCATTTAAAGTTCCAGAAGAGAAGAAATTGGTACAGAAAAAAATATATATGAAGGAATTATAACAGAAAACTTCCCAAGTCTGGTGAAAGACATAAATTTATAGATTCAAGATCAATGAACCAAAAACAGGAAAACACACAAAATCATGCCTCAGCACATCATAATCAAACTGCTAACAACCAAAGATGAGGGGAGGAGGAAAGAAAGAAAGCAGACATACAAAAAAGATGATATACTACATATATAGGAATACTGATTTAAATTGGAGAGGGGCTTGCCCTAACCGGTTTGGCTCAGTGGATAGAGTGTCGGCTTGTAGACTGGAGGGTCCTGGGTTCGATTCCGGTCAAGGGCATGTACCTTGGTTGTGGGCACATCCCCAGTAGGGGGCGTGCAGGAGGCAGCTGATGGATGTTTCTCTCTCATCGATGTTTCTAGCTCTCTATCCCTCTCCCTTCCTCTCTGTGAAAAATCAATAAAAAATATTTTTTTAAAAATAAATAAATAAATTGGAGAGGGGCTTAACTACAAAGGGGCAGCTAAAGGGAGTTTTTCTGGAGTGATGGAACTGTCATGGATCTTGATTGTGGTGGTTGTTATAAGATTAGTCAAAATGTTTCCTGGACATCAACAAGAGCGAATATTACTGTATGTGTATTCTATATAATAAAAGCGTAGTATGCAAATTGTCCCCTGGACCGGGAGTTCTCTGGGAGTTCGACCAGGGGACGGGGCTGGCCGGGGGAAGGGAGGAAGGCCCTGGCCAGCAGCCATCAGGCACTGGGAACCCCACCAGTGCACGATTTCGTGCACTAGGCCTCTAGTACATCAACAAGCCAGAAACCTGGGTATCATCCTCCACTTCTAATGAACCACCATCTCCTGCCAAATTTACTCTCTAAAGATTTCTCAAATTTGCCCTTTTCCCTCCATTCCCATTGTTTCTTCTTAGTTGAGCTCTCATCATCCCAGTCTGTTACTACTTTGATAAGCTCTTGTAAAATGTGATCCCTTCTCTAATAGTAGGAACTTTAATCTGGAAGCTTGTTAGCAATGCAGAATCTCAGATCCCTCCAGATAACTCCTGAATTAGAATCCACATTTTACCAGGATTCCACAGTGATTTACAAGGGCATTAAAATTTTAAAAGCCCTAGTCTAGCCCAGCCAGCATGGCTCAGTGGTTGAGCATCTACCTATGAACCAGGAGGTCATGTTTTGATTCTTGATCAGGGCACATGCCTGAGTTT
>NW_005353967.1:17031627-17032983 GCF_000412655.1 Myotis brandtii
GGGGGGGGGGGGCAGGCAGGAGGCAGCCAATCAATGATTGTCTCATCATGGATGTTTCTCTCTCTCTCTTCCTCTCCGAAAACAATAAAAGTATATATCTTTTAAAAGGAGTGGTGAGAGTGGACATCCCTGTCTTAAAAATAAATTAATTAATAAATAAATGAAATAAAAGGCCCTGGTCTAGGACATGCTGGAGTCAACAAAAATCTGAAAAGGCTGCTCCTCCACCTAACATTTCACAAGGACACATGCGGGATATCTGAGGCCTTAGAAGACCTCAGCCTACCAGACTCACCGCCCACCACCCCCCACCCCAGCATCCGGCACTTCGGTAAGTGCTAACCGTACATTCCAACACACACAACACAATGCCATGTCCCACAGCCACACCCTGGCCTAGAACGCCTCCTGTTCTCCGTCTGGCTAATTCCTACCCCGTCCTCGAGCCTGGACTCAGACATAACCCCAACCAGCTCCGACGGCCACCTGGGTTGCGATGACAGACTCTCCGTGCTCCTCAACCACCCGGGGCTGCCCACACTGCAGGGAGATTGTGTGCACGTGTCCTTCCAAAGGCAGGGGCCCCAGCTCTTCTATCCTTTCCCCGAATCTAGCACTGAAAGCGACGTGTGTTCAAGAAGGTGTTGATGGACTAAACTGCTGCCTTCTTTGATTCTTAGGGAATCCCGGTTTCCAGTTTGGTGGTATCCGGTTCTCCCATCACACACTCTCCTCCCGAGAGATGATGTTGACCGTCTCCTAGACCTGAGCTACAAGCTGCTGGAAGCAAAATGCACTGCAGCTGTGTAGACCCACTACGTTTTGGCCTGTTTAAAAGGGCTTACGGCCTCAGGCTAAGAGTAAAGGCTTTTTTTACTTTTATTTTATTTTTTTAATGCCATAAAGCCTGCTCCTCTAAAGCTCGTTTTGTCTTAAGTTGGGGGTTGTGGCCTTGTTTATTTACGGGTTCTCAGCTCAGGCCTGGCGGCCTCACAAGGCCTCTACCTACGAGGGTCTGGTAATGTCTGCCCACCCGGCGCCGGTGCGGGCCTCAGGGCGGCCACCCGCCCCAGCACCGGGGGCTGATGGTCACCTGCTCCAGGGCAGCTCCTCGTCCTCCAGGTCACTCTCCGTCACTGACCCGTCTATCACCGTTTCATCGCTGTCCCAGTCTGGGGCCTGGGCGCCTTTCTCCATCTTCACCTCGCACTCGGAGTCCTTTTTTATCCTCGCTCTCCAGTTCTCCCCTTCCCGCAACAAGGAGGCTCTGTGAGCGCCTCTTTACGTTGTGAGTTAAAAACAAAATTCCGGGCGGGAGCCTGGCCTTGCACGGTGCGCTGAGGAGGGTCGTCGTGG
>NW_005353967.1:17033176-17036156 GCF_000412655.1 Myotis brandtii
GCCTGCGGGTTAGATTCCCGTCCTCTTAGCTGGCTGGGCGGTGTGGGGGCTGAAGTTGCGACAGTGAGGCCAGAAAAGCAGCGCCGCCGCAGGCAGCCCGCAGGCCGAGCGCACTAATGCCATTGGCAGGGGGGAGCCCAAGGTGGCATCACCTGCAGGGCACCTGAGGCTCGTGCGACCCAGACCCCGGAGGAGCGAACTGTCAGCTCCTGCAGGACCCAGCAGCCCCAGCCTGGCGTTCTGAGCGTCCTCACATGCACCGAAAGGTTGCCAGTTCGATTCCTGGTCAGGCCACATACCCAGGTTTCAGGTTTGATCCCTGGGAGACAACTGATGGATGTTTCTCCCTCTCCCTTCTTTTCTCTCTCTAAAATCAATTAAAAAAAAATATTTTCTTAAAATTTCCTTTTACATAACAATAAAGTTATTAAGACACAGTTCACCTGCCAGCTTGCCTAAAAAGATTTTGCCAAAACACATAAATATTACAAGAAAACAAAAACACCACCACATATACAAATCTCACTGTTGCTCTCTTAAACTATTTGGAAATCTAATAGAAAATGGCCTCCCCTGACTTCTACTCTGCAGCACTATAAATGGTTCCTCTATGGTTCTTTGGAATGCATTGTAACTGTCCCCTCCAACATGTACAGCCTTGATGGATGTTTATAAAATGTTAACCAAAATTTACACTGTAAGTCCATTATGGGAAATATATGCAACCCCAAAGAATCCTGTATTTTTCTTTTAAAATTGACAGATGAGGAAATAACCTGGGTGGAATTTAAAATTACATAAGAAGATATAGTATTGGTCCGTGTACAATAAAGGAAAGATACATTGGATTTAGCTCAAAGCTCTCTATTGCTTTGGGATAATATTGTTTATTTTATTACTTTATCTTTTTCTTAAATAAAAAAATAGGTGTGTGTGTTTCCTTAATATCTTGGTTTTGAAATTGCTATTGTTTAGACTTACAGCTAAAAAAAGTCTTGAGTAACCCAACCATCAATTATTGGTTGAGTAATAAAAACTATTGAAAGCAGTCTTTGTTTACAATCCTGGGTAATAGGTGCTCCCTCTCCTCTGTTATTAACTCTGCATTTATTGAGCACTTCATGTGAACTAAACAGAGAAGGTACAGATAGTACCTCTTGTCTTGGTCTGAGCTCCTTGTCTCAGTCTGAGTTCAGTGACAGACAAGTTAATCCAGTATTACAATGCAGTATGTTAAATGGGAGACATAAATGGTTTATAATATTATGTCAATATCTTTTTAATATGAACACGATGTAGTAATGACCTCCTTTTTTATTTTGAATATTGTTAGTTTGTGTTTGTTCTCTTTTTTTCCATCTTGATAGGGGGTTATCAACTTCCTTCATCTTTTTTAAAAATATTTTTTTAATTTTATTTTATTGTTTAAAGTATTACAGATAGTAGTACATATGTCTCCTTTATTTTTTTCCCCCATTGACCTTCCCCCGGCACATGTCCTCACACCCCCCCCACCCAGTGTCTTGTGTCCATTGGTTATGCTTATATGCATGCATACAAGTCCTTCGGTTGATCTCTAATATATGCACTTAAAAGCACAGATTTCTCTCTAAATGCCACTTGAATAATATTTCACAGGTTTGAGTATGTTGAATCTTTATTATCATTCAGCTCAAAAGATTTTTCAATTTGTGATTTCTTCTTTGACTCAAGGGTATGTGACGGTGTATTATTTAATTTTCAAGGTATGAGGCATTATTTTTGTGATTTATATCTTAATTCCACAATAGTCAAAGAATACCTGACTATTCAAATGTTGATTGACTTACTGCTAGGAAAGATAAAGAAATTAGCAGTCTTATTTTTTATTACATATTCTTTTTGTACTCCATAACCATCACCTAATATTTCTTAGTTATATTATTTTTACATTATCAAAAGTTATATTTAGGAGGAACCAAGATGGCGGCATAGGTACACACCTATACTTGCTGCCTCACACAACCATATCAAAAATACAACTAGCCTGAACCGGTTTGGCTCAGTGGATAGAGCATCAGCCTGCGGACTGAAGGGTCCCAGGTTCGATTCCGGTCAAGGGCATGTACCTTGGTTGCAGGCACATCCCCAGTGGGGGGTGTGCAGGAGGCAGCTGATCAATGTTTCTGTCTCATGATTGTTTCTAACTCTCTATCCCTCTTTTCCTCTCTATAAAAAAATCAATAAAATATATTTTAAAATAAATAAAATAAGACAAAATGGATATCATCCAGAACACAGGAAGGCTGGCTGAATGGAAGTTCTACAACAAGAAGGAAAGAGAAAAGCGCATTTGAGACTGGTAGGAGGTGCGGAGGTGTGGAAGTGTGGAGGTACGTAGGCACGCACGAAATGGGCTGGCAACTGGGTGCGCTGTTCTCTTTTTCAATCCAGAGGGAGATACAAGCTCCCAATTGCTCTGAACTCCAGTTCCGGGCGAGACTTTGGGGACCCAGACTCATATGGGGAGAAACTGGATTGTCCGGCATCAAGCAGAAACACAAGGGCGGCTTTCTCTCAGAGGTGCTCGCAGCGATCATTGTTCCTGCATGGTGCCGCAGGACACGGGGGGCGGGGCATGGACACGGAGATGCAGAGACCTCTCCAGTGCAGGGCTGACTGGCAGCCACTGCTGTTTGCTTCGCCCTGGTGATTCTCTGAGACCCCCGCCCCACCCAATTTACAACCCCATCCAAGCAGTGCACAGCAGGTTTTGCATATGAATGACCTGTGTGCTCACCGCCTAAAACCTAACAAACTGCAACTGGGTCAGAGAGCACCAGAGCTTCCAAAAGGCTTGACAGCAGCCTGCATTGCTTCACAGCAGGGCCTCATCTGGGCACCTCCAAACCCCAAACAAAGAAAAGGAATTTGCAGATGTCTCTGTAGCTCCTGCTGGGTGGCCTCAGGCAGTGGCTGACTTTGCACCTCCTTGGATATC
>NW_005353967.1:17039338-17041531 GCF_000412655.1 Myotis brandtii
GCTGACTGAAAGCCGGTTTCTGGGGTTTTGTTTAGCTTCTATATTTGCAACATAGTTGCTTAGAGTTGCAGCTCAGAGGCCAGCAAGTCAGGCGGGGAACGTTGGAGTCTGCCATCACTGGAGCAAGCAAGCCTCCCTGTTTGCTTCAGTGCATGGCTGCCGGCCGCCATCTTGGCTGACAGTTAATTTGCATAAGTATATGCTGATTAACCAATGGGAAGGGTAGCAGTCGTACGCTAATTACCATGTTTCTCTTTTATTAGTGTAGATAGTTATGCGATAATAGTTATATAATCATAGTTTTATTATAATAATTTCTGTCAATTTAGTTTTTGTTTTATATTTAAATTGATATAAATTTGCCAGTCTTTTTACCACATTTTCTCCATACTTGAGTTTTTGATTTTCATTCATTTCCTAAATCACTGAATTTTTTCAACAAGTAACATTTTCAAGAGCACTCATAGTATTGTACCCATTGAGTTTCTTTATCTTTAATATGTCTGCCTTTTGCCTTTATACTTGAAGGATAACTTGCCTGGTTTTCCATAGATTTGGATCACATACATTTTCCTTCCAAAAATGTGTACATTCCTCCATTTCTTTCTAACATTAGACTCCCTTTTGTCCTTTTAACACTATTCCAAATCATCTTTTTGTTAGCTGGATTTACCCATCTATAAATTTTTAAAAAATGGCTCATGAGTGTTATATTCCTTAAGTATTTTCATGTTTAAGAATTTCTGCTAGCTGCATTTAAAATTGAGTTCAACCTGGCTGAGTATAATATTCTTGGGTCATACATTTTCTCAGAGCTTGTAGATACAACTCCATTGTCTTTTGGTGTTAAATGCTGCTATAGAAAAATCAGAGATAAACATATTTTTTCTCTTATGATTTTGTGCCTGGGATCTGAAGAGTTCTTTATATATAAGGTTTAGCAACTGAACCAGACAATATCTTGATTATTTTTATTTCATTTTTTTCAACTATTTTCTTTTTCTTTTAAATTTCTTTATTGATTTAGGTATTAGTATGTGTCCTTATCCCCCTCTTTCATTTTCTTTTTCTATTCCATAGAGGTGGTATACCTATCACTGTTGCGCTGTTGGACCAAAGCTAGTAACCGCCTACCTCCAGATTTCTTGTCTTGATATAAGAGGGAAAAAAATGTTTAAGCCTCTGTAAGTTAAATTCTCCATTACTTGTAGTTGAAATGTATCATAAAAATGAACACTTGAAACCCATATAATCTTATTAACCAATGTCATCCCAATAAATTTTAATAAAAAGAAAAAAATGAAATGAATAATTCAAAAGCAACTCCTTCATAGATTGATTGCCCTAGTGCAGGGAAATACTTCCTGGTATGTAGGGAGTAACACAAAATGGAAAGTCTAGTAGTTATGCTGCCTTCAATTGTTTTCTAATCACTTCACATGTACTTTCACAAGTTGAAGTCCTTAATCATGGAAACCATATCTTTCACCTTATTTTAAAATTTCCACAATCCTTGCTTGAGTAGGTCTGGCCAATTAGAAAAGTACTTTGTAAATACAATATTCTTTATATGAGTCACTAGAGCTTCAGATAAGTTACACCCTCAGAATCTATATACATTTTCAGAAAATGCTATCCTTTGGAACCAAACAAAAAAACTAATGTGATTCACTAAGTGACTCATCCTAAGGGAGAGCTTATAGATGTGTGGTTGCAGAGAATATAGTCATTGGTCAAAAGATTAAATTGGATCTATACCTCACTCTACACCCAAAAATAGAATCCAAAGGAATCAGAGATCTTAATGTAAAGAACAAAAGCAAACAAGTACTAAAACACCGATGAATTCCTTTATAACCTGGGTGTGGGGAAAGCTTTTGAACTATAATTCAAAATCCAAATGTAATAAAAGACTACATTTTTTACAAAAACTTTATGTAGCAAAAATCACCAGAAGCAAAATCAAAAGACAAACTGGAAGACAATACTTGCAAAATATATCACAAATAATGGGCTAATAGTCATAACAAGAAGCACATCTCTAATATAATAGCAAAGAGAGGAGTAACAGTGACATAGATTAGAGCAGCAATTTTCAACCTTTTTCATCTCATGGCACACATAAATGAATTACTAAAATTCTGCAGCACACCAAAAAATATATTTTTTGCTGGTCTGACAAAAAAAAAAAAG
>NW_005353967.1:17041818-17042971 GCF_000412655.1 Myotis brandtii
TATGAAGTAGTGAAAATAATTTTATGGTTGGGGGTCACCACAACATGAGGAACTGTATTAAAGGGTCGCGGCATTAGGAAGGTTGAGAACAACTGATCTAAGGGAAAAGAGCTCAGGTGCCTCTGACTAAATAGTTAGGTATTGCATGTTTTAAAAATTCTTGAGGCACACCATTGTGCCTCTTGCAGCACATTGGTTGAACATCGCTGGATTAAGTTTCCTCTGCCCTCCCTTTGCTACAGGCCTTTATTATCCTCAAGTATCGCATGATGTCACTCATATGTGGAATCTAATGAACAAAATAAACTGATGAATGGAGTGAATCCAGAGACATGGAAGCATGGAACAGAGTGTGGAATCTCAGAGGGTGGGGTAGGGTGGGTGGGTGGGAGGTGATCAACCAAAGAACTTGTATGCATATATGCATAACCCATGGACACAGACAATAGGGCGGTGAAGGCCTGGGATGGGGGGCAGGGACAGGCTGGAGGGGGTCAATGGGTGGAAAAGGGGACATATGTAATACTTTCAACAATAAAGATTAAATTAAAAAAAGAAAAAAAAAAGAGAAAATCGCTGGATTAGAGCAACCTGTAGGCAAACAGGAACACATTAGCATTCGCTACCTAATTCTCATTCCTTTTAGAATTTAATAGTTAGATCTTATGGGCAGAAAGTTTGGAATGCTTAACTGTCTATTTACAGGTTCTTCCAATAGTCGAAGGTCTTAAACGTGATGGGCATAATAATTTCTACCAATATTAAAACAAAATATGCACACTATTTTTATGACATATAAAGAGATTTTAAGAGTATTTTTTACTCTGACAATTTTCCTTCCACATGATTAAAAATAAAAAAGTCTTGCTATCCAGATGGAGTTTCTTTTTTATTTTTATTTTTATTTTTTTTATTAAATCTTTTTTTTTAAAACCAAGATTATCATAAAGATTCATGGTTCTTTTTTTTTTTAATATATTTTATTGATTTTTCACAGAGAGGAAGGGAGAGAGATAGAGAGACTTAGAAACATCGATGAGAGAGAAACATCGATCAGCTGCCTCTTGCACATCCCCCACCGGGGATGTGCCCGCAACCCAGGTACATGCCCTTGACCGGAATCGAACCCGGGACCTCTCAGTCCGCAGGCTGA
>NW_005353967.1:17044571-17049672 GCF_000412655.1 Myotis brandtii
GGGGCACACTGGCTCCTGGATCTCTAAGGAGGTGCTAATCTAGCCTCTGCCTGAGGCTATCCAGCAGGAGCCAGCTGTGAGCAATGCAAGTTGCCCTGGGGCCTTGGGCCAGCTGCAGTTTGTTAGGTAATTATCAGATTGCAAAGGACCAGGACTTTCATAGGCAAAAGCCTCCGTGCATGGCCTGGGTGGGGCCAGGTCCCAGGGGATCAATAGGGCAGAGCGAGCAGTCATGGCTGCTCTCAGTCCTGCCCTCAGAGGCCCTGCTTCTCAGTGTCCTGGCAGTCGCTGCAAGCACCCTGAGAGAAAGCTGCCCTGGAGTTCCGACGGATGCCAGACAGTCCAGTTTATCCCATATGAGTCTGGGTCCCCAGAGACTCCCCCAGAACTGGAGCTCAGAGCCTGAGACTCCCTCCCGACTGAAAAAAACAACCGTGTCCTCAGCCGCCAGCCCTCTCCACATGCGCCTCTGCACCTCTGTACCCTACCTCTGCACCGCACCTCCTCTGAGTCTCAGCACGCTTCTCTCTTTCCCTCTAGTTGTAGAATTTCCACCCAGCCAGCCCTCCTGTGGTTCTGGATGATGTCCGCTCCGTCCTTCAGCTGCATTTCCAAAGTGGTTGTGCGAGGCAGCATCTCCAGTGTCCACCTATGCCGCCATCATGGTTTCTCCTGGAGTTTCTTTTTTATACTGATTTTAAATACCCTAACTTCCACAAATAATATGCCTCTTCTGTCTGACAAAGATGAGATTTTTAGATATCAGAAACATTTTTAACTCCACCTGTACAGCTTCTTGAATTCCTATTTAACTGTCCATTAGCTTTCTTGTCCTTTCTTTGAAATACTTCTGCAAGAAATGTTTGTTGATTTCACTTGATTAGACAAGTTCTTACCTAACAGTATTTATAAATCATGGTTTCACTATTGTTAGAATCATCAACAAATATATGTTGATCATTTCCCATGTGTAAGCTAGAGTACTTATGTTAGGTTTGACCAAGCAATTGAATTGCTACTCCTTCCCCGGGAACTGGCTTTTCAGGTCATTTCACTATGGACATTCCCTTTGACCACATTTCACTTGCCGTGACCACATTCCATTATCTCCCATCTGGGTATGCATAAAGAAGTCTCCACCCAGAAAAAAAAGCCGGCCGAAAGTCCTTTACCAGTAAAAGCCACTGACTCCCGTCACTGGGTGCTGCAGCCATCCAGGCTCAGCCACCTGGTGTGCAGATGATCAAATAAATTCATAATCCCTCACCAGTCTGGCCTCATGTGTTCCTCCTTCGGGGACCTAACACTTACTAGCTTAAAAATGTTGATGGCCACCTGGCCAGCGTGGCTCAAAGGTTGAGTGTCGACCTATGAACCAGGAGGTCATGGGTTCTATTGTCAGAGCACATGCCCGGGTTTCCGGTTCAGTCACCAGTAGAGGGCAGGCAGAAGGCAGCTGTTCGATGCTTCTATCTCTCTCTCTCTCTCTAAAATCAATAAAAACATTTTAAAAAAATGGTTCACTTCACTCTTATCAACTGAGACCAGGAGAAGGTTTGTTATTGAAGGAAAAAAAGTAGTACTCATACTTGGGTCAGAATTTTTTCTTCTTTACCTCCTTTCTTGGTCTTTCACTGACTCCTTTGTGAACCAGTCACCTTAGCCAAGAATCCCTAGATAGGCTGTTTCTATGTTGTGTGGGCATCTTCCCCACCCCACCCCCTTCCCCGAGGAGAGTAAATTCCTTTAAAAGAAAAAAAAAGTATTCCAATACAGCTCATACCTACTCCCCAAATGATTCTACAAAGCCGGGGAAAGGCCTCAAGAGAGGAATGGGGAACTGTAAAGAAGTAAACAAACACACGGTTAAACATTGAAAGCAGTCTCAGTGGACAGAAGAAATCTTTCATGTGTGTACCATCTCCTGGAGAGACCTTTGCTCCCAACTTTAAGAGAGACTCCAGCTACTTATTTCAGTGTAGAAAGTTTTAGGATGAAGAAGAAGCAGAAGTTTTAAGTAAAGTAGTGAAGTAAGGTGCAAAATGAAGAGGACTAGTGAAGAAGACTTTTAGCCCATGTGAGATGTCACCAGTAGAAACTTGAGATCTCCTGCCAACCTGCTCATGAGTTCCTCACTTTTAGATCTCTCATATTTTACAGTACTTTAAGATTTTTGCCTAATTAATTTTTCTGCTCCAGTATCTATGTTACCTTTATTCTCATGCTCAGAGTCTTGGGTCTACTGGCTGGAATAGCCTTCTTTCAAAGCACTTCCTCCCCTTGTTCAAAACACACCACACTCCAAACTCCATGCCCCCTTTTTTTTTTCATTGGACCCTCACTCAGAACATTTACCATGTTATCTGGAAAGGATCTATTCATGTAAATCTTCTTATGCAGCTCTGTACCTTGATGCCTAGCCCTTTGCCTAGCATAGAGTAGGTCCTCAGTGAATATTTCTTGACCAGGGATTGATAATCACAGTATGTGCCAAAAGCAAGTGACCAATTAATCACTTAAAATGTACTAAACAGCCGAGGCCTGTTTGGCTCAGTGGATAGAGCGTCGGCCTGTGGACTGAAGGGTCCCGGGTTCGATTCCGGTCAAGGGCATGTGCCTGGGTTGCGGGCACGTCCCCAGTGGGAGATGTGCAGGAGGCAGCTGATCGGTGTTTCTCTCTCATCGATGTTTCTGGCTCTCTATCTCTCTCCCTTCCTCTCTGTAAAAAATCAATAAAATATATTTTAAAAAAATGTACTAAACAAATTATCCTTGAGATTAAAATAAAAATAGAGCTCTGTTGATGTGGCTCAGTTGTTTGGAGCATCCTCCTGTGCACCAAAGGGTCACAGTTTCGATTCCCAGTCAGGGCACATACTCCGTTTGTGGGTTCAATCCCTGGTCGGGGCATGTACAGGAGGCAACAGGTCAATGTTTCTCTCTCACATCGATGTTTTATTCTTTCTCCTCCCTCTCCATTCCTCTCATTCTAAAGTCATTAATAATCCTAACTAATAAAACGATAATATGCAAATTAACCGTCACTCCATCACAAAAGATGGCAACGCCCAGTCCTCTCAGCCCCACTGGAGTCCCCCAGTCCCCGGGGGGCGGCCACTGAGAGCGAGCGCGTGAGCGGCCTGGTGGAATGCTTGCTTTGTCGCCATGGCGACGAGGCAAGCGGAGGGCCTCTGGGCAGTAGGCACAGATCTGCAGGAGGTTGGGGGGAACATTTGCGTCGTCGCCCTGGGGACAAAACAAGCCTTCCGCGCCCAGCTGCGGATGGGCCTCTGGGCTGCGGAGAGCCTCTGGCCAGTGGACGCGGAGCAGCCAGGCCCCGCAGAGAGCTACTGGCCACAGATTCATGCACAGGGCTATTAGTAAAAATAATTTTAAAAAAGTAGAAAGATTGTGCAAGACAAGAAGGAAGATTGCCTAACACTGGAAGATACAAATTTGAACACAGCTGGGAACTGTGAATCTTGATATTATGAAAGTCTGTTACAATGGAGCATTAGGAGCTTAAAAAATCATAATATGTGGTAATATAAAGCAGTGCATATTATGCTAATAGAAAAGACAGTAAGTGGAGTGGTTTAGAGCATGTGCTTAGAAGCCAGATTTCAGCATTCATATTCCCACCCTGCCACTTCTAAGCTATGGGAATTTAGGCAGGTTACTTAATTTCTCCTTTTATGTAGCTTCATCATTCGTAAAACACAGATGCTACTAATGCTTTCCTCATAGAACTGTTATGAGAATTAAAGAAGCAAATATAAATAAAGCACTTAGAAAAGGGCTGGTACATAGAACGAGCTTTATTATTGTTGTTGTAATTCCCCATCTTAAAGCAGGACCCATGACAACAAAAAGAAGGAAAAGTGAAGAGGGGAGATCTAACAGGTTTACACAGTAAATGCTAAGCGCAATGGGAATTAAGGTTGCAGTGTGGGTCATTTATTACTTTAAAAGAGGCTCTTAAAATTGTATTTCTTTGCTCAGAGGGTAAACCCACAAGAAGGCACATAGATTCCATTGATCCCATCCCTCACGCCTCTATGTCCTGTCCAGGACAAATTTTGTGATTTATTATTAAATACAAATTATTAGTTAAGTGCAGTAAAGATTCTTCTGAAATACACTTTGGAAACCATACAGAAGTTGTTTTAAGAATATAAAACCAGCCCTGGCCAGTGTGGCTCAGTTGGTTGGAGCGTCATCCTATACATCAAAAGGTTTCTGTTTCCATTCCCCGGCAGGGCACATACCCAGTGGTGGTGGGCTTGATCCACGGTTGGGGTGCATACTATCGATATCGTCCCTCCATTGTCCCCCCCACCTCCAACCGCACCGTCCCCTGCCAGTGTGGGCAGTTCTCTGAAATGTGCCTCTCCAGTGTCTTCTCTGCATTTCCTCTGCCCTCCCTTTGGTACAGGCCTTTATTATCTCTTACCTGAAGTAGTGCAATAGCCTCTCCTAACTGGTCTCTCCACACCTGGTGCTTCCACCCTCCAATCCTATTACATATTCCATAGGCCTGCCTCCAAAGCATCAAGAGTTACCCATAGTCTACTGGGTTAAAGAACCTGACACCACCAATACTGCCCTACCCCACATTTCTTGCATATCTCTCACTACGTCCCTGTGCCACCCCTACATTACAGCCAAGTCACACTCAGTACCTTTTTCAGTCACACTCAGTACCTTTTTACCTCCCTACATACGATTCTTTGTTTAATATAGAGATGACTATGCATTTTAACTATTGAAATCTTAACTATCCTTTAAGGACCATTTCATATGCCACCTCCTTTCCTGATTCCCTCAAACACACTTTATCTCTCCCTACTCTGAATACCCAAAAATTTCCATGGTATTCTGTGATTTGTGAAAATGTATTAAGAACAGGAATTGTAACCCATTCAGTGTTTAAAGCCTTGTATGTATTTTGAAACACAGACCCTAGAAAATACTACCTATTCACACGGTGGGAGTTTTTTGGGTTTTTTTTTCCATTGCTTTTTTTTTTTTTTAAATACATTTTATTGATTTTTTACAGAGAGGAAGGGAGAGGGATAGAGAGTTAGAAACATCGATGAGA
>NW_005353967.1:17049817-17051736 GCF_000412655.1 Myotis brandtii
GTTTCGGCTTCCATTGCTTTTTAAAGAGGGGGGAAGGGAGAGATGGAAGCGGGGGTGGGGGGGTGGTGGAGGGGAGGAAGAGAGAGAGAGAGAGAGAGAGAGAGAGAAACATTGATGTGAGAGAAACACATTTGTTGACTGTCTTCCAAATGAGACCCAACCAGGGCAGGAGATTGAACCTGCAAACTCAGGTACGTGCCCTTGCCTGGGAATTGAACCCATGACCCTTTGGTGGGTGGGCCGGCACTCTAACCATTGTGCAACACCAGTCAGGGCCACAGTGGGAGTTTTAATAAACCATTATCCTGTTAAATTCTCATAATCCTTGTAAAAATAGATATTATCTCCTTTTAAAAAAATGGTTAAGCAACTTGCTGTAGATCACATAGATAATAATTGAAAACACTAGGATTTGAACTCAGATCTAAAGCTTATGCTGGTTCTACTATACTCCACTGCTTCAGTATGAGACCTTTACTCATATCTCTTGACCAGATCCTTTTGGAATGCCCATTATGTGAAATGCACCATAGTTGACGCTGAGATAATAGCAACAGACCTGAAACCTTTATGAACCTTACATCTCTTCACAGAACAGATGATCAATAAATATTTGAATTGATTACAGTGAAAGGCATTTTCACAGTGAAGAAGACTGAGGTGGACTAACCAAAGATTGCAATATTCTTAGTCTGATCCAAAGGGAGAAGAAAGGAACAAAAAAGAGAAAGATCTTGTAAGTACTAAGAGCCCAGAAACTTTGTCATATTGTTAATGCCCCTAGAAGTCCAAAGGGCCAGCTGTCTCAGAATTAGTTACAGATTATACAAATGTTTACTAATATAAAATCAAATAAAGATTATGAAGGTGTTTCCACGAAGGTTTTAGACCAAGGTTTGGAAAACTTTTATTCCTAAACTTTGCTGAACTGAGAACTCCAATAAGCATATAAGTTTAAAAGCAAGCAATAAAGAAACTCTAATTGTCTGGTTTTATGTTTTGTTTTTAATTTCAGAAAGAGGAAAGGAGAGGAGAAGGGGGAGAGAGAGAAAGAGAGAGAGAGAGAGAGAGGCGGAGAGACCAGTGTTGGTTTAGGTTTTGGATATTAGTCAGCATGAGGTTTGGGTTGCACCTCGCTGCCATCTTCCCCTTTTTATATCCCCCTTTTCAGAGCCACCTCCACTTCCCCCCCATCTCTCTCCTCTAAGTGATTGAGCTTTAGATCCTCAGCCTGGCTTGCATCTAGCTTCCCACTCCACTTCTCCCAGTGCGTTCTTGGCAGGTGACACAGGTCAGCTCCGGGGTCGTAGAACACTCACTCCACCCGTCTTCGCCAAGGCAGCTTCGAGGTTTGCGCCCCCAGGGCCCGCTGACCAATGGGCAAGCCCGAGTGCTGGAACGCGACTCGCTATTGGTTGGCCGAGCCATGGTGAGAGGTGGTGCGGTGCCCGTTCTCGCCAAGGGTGAGAGCTGTGGGCGGTTGTTAAGGCGACCGTTCGTGACGCAGCGCCACCAGGCCGAGCCGCCCCCAGATGATTGGCTGGCCGATCGGACGATCCTTTCTCATTGGCCGCGGGCTCGGCTGGCTCCGAGCGTGCGTAAGCTGAAGGTTCCTTCCGCTCCCCGTCTCCGTTGACTGGAGACAGGCGGAGCGCCGGCCGCGGGGTTCGGTGACCTCTAGTGAGATCAGGAGGTGAGGCGGGCGGTGGCCGCGGAGGGGATCGGGACGGCGGAGAGCGGGGGAGCGGTGGCCGGGGGGTGGCATTCGGGCCGTGTTGGTGGCCGTTTTCGAGCTCCGCCAGGCCTTGGGAAGGGGCAGGTGGCATCTCCTGTGGACCAGACGAAGCTGCGGGGGTGGCTTTCCGGGGGGCCAGCCCTGTCCCTCGGGGACTTGGATTAGATGTCCTTGAGGCGCGGCC
>NW_005353967.1:17052007-17089695 GCF_000412655.1 Myotis brandtii
TCCTGCTCGATCTAGGCGGTGCTGGCTGCGCCGTCTCGATCATTGAGATGAAAGGGTGCCCGGAGGGTGACGTGGGAGGCCCCTCGATTCGAGAAATGCTGGGGGATGGGGGGCGGCCCGGCCAGCAGCTCGCGGAGTGCGCGCTGGAAGGTCCATCCGGTGCCGGCGCCCACGCCCAGGCGGTGCTGTTCGTCAGCACCTTCCTCAGTGATGTGGCTTCATTTTCCCGGCGCCAACTCCGGGCCGGGAAAAAACTGTGGGTCTGCAGAGATGTGTTCGCTTATTGCCAGGACAGACGGGTTGAAGATGCGGAACCCAAGGACTTAAAGGATTCTTCTTTTCTTTCTTATTCTTATTTTATGTATGTATGTATGTATGTATGTATGTATGCGTAGACTCCTTATTGCCGATGTCCTTTAGTCCAAACCTTTAGGTTTTGCGGAATTATATTTGGCTTTAATTAGGAAAAACCTACCTTGGAGGTTCAAATATCGAACAGTCAGATTTCTGCGGTAGGAGAAGGTTGCTGTGTACTCCATCTTATATGGTGGATTGAACTATTCCAGGGCTTGAGGACATGCCTTCTCAGGTTTGGTGCTGAAAAGTTATAGGAAACATTGCTTCCAGGCCATGCTAAATAGTCGTGCATAATGTCAGCATCTTCCGATGTAGAAAATGTATTTTTTGTTTGCTCGTGAATTTGTTTTTCACTCCATGCAATGAAAGACACTGTATGATTTAGAGGTGATCTAGCAAAGGCCTGGAGTGTACATTGGGGATGGATAGATTGGACTTCAAGGACCTGCTTGGTTGTAGTGTCTTTTCAAGATTTATGATAAGCTTGCCAGTGAGGGGAAATGGGAACTAGTAACATGAAGGTTTAAAAAAAATTGCGCAAAGGTTACACCATTATCATGAAAACTCAGCGTGTGGCACGAGCATTTCAAGAGAAAGTGTGTGTGTGGACGTGTGCGCTCTTTTTATTCTTGTATGATCCAGTTTATAGTCCACGGATAATCAGATATACAGGATGGGTCAAAAGTAGGTTTACTGTTGTTCGTATGGAAAAATAACACAATAATTAATAAAAATATAATAATAAGCTCTGTTCCACAGATTCACAACTGTAAACCTACTTTTGACCCACCCTGCATATCAATATCCTTTTAGGTTGATCCATATGAAATTGCTGATATTTGAAATTTGACTTTTTTACCTACAAAAATAGCAGTTTCATATAGTTCCACTTAATACGTTGTCAAAACTGTGGAGCTCTAGCTTTATAAGTGAATAAAAAGATGTGACTTACAAGCAGGTAGCATATACTAGAATTGAGTGTAGAATCCATGCTTCCTGATTTCCAGTGCAGGAAATTATTTTTTCCCTAGGATACTAGGTTGAATGCTAGATCCTGTTGGAACTAAAAATGGCTGAGAATAAGACACAGTACTACTTAACTTCAAAGAAGCAACATACACAGCAATTAATTTGAGAGCAGTGTAAGCTAGTGTATAATCAAATACTGGAATGTGTAGCACAGGTGGAGTGCTGAGGGGGAGGAAGGAATGAGGATGCCAAAGCATCCTTTTCTGCAGTTGGCCATGGTAGGTGGTTTCGGTAGCATACTGGAGTAGAGCTTGAGGATTCCATTGAATTTAAATTATCCATTCTTTTGAAAAACCTTGTGAAATGTTTGTATCACACTTCAGTCCGAATAAGCAAGGCATACATTGCCTGTTTAACTTGATGTTTAAAGTAAATTTTATTTTTATTGCAGCATGGCATAAATACTGCCTATTGAATTTGCATGAGCCGACCTGTAGCCTGCTGGTGCCACTTGCAACTGCTGATGAAGGTGTAAGATTGGATTCCATGGCATTTAAATGCTTTGCATAATCACAGAGAAATGGGGAGGGTGCTCATGAGAAATGAGTTTACAGTTATGGTTACTTTTGACACACCTTTGTATATTCCATTACTCAGTTTGTATTTCCAAATAGGTCAGGTTCTCTGTGTTTAGGTATGGTTTAAGGGATCATGTGTAATTCTTTTCCTGAATGTTGCAAAGATGACTTTACATCCAGGAAAGAAATGTCACAGAATTGACAGTGCTACCATGAAATCTTTTTGAGGGAAAATATAATGTGCCGAATATATAATTATAGGTTAATAATGCTAAACTGATTTGTGATCAAATTGGGGCCCCTTCTTGCTAGTGGCTTAGATTTTAATTCAACTGAATTAACTTTTTAATAGTGAAGGATATGTTGACTTGATAGGGATTAACCGAAATTGAAGGGTTTTGGGAGAGGAAGTGTTACAAATCATTTTAACCTGGTTTTGACTCCCCTTGATTTTTTAGATTGCTTTGCAGGTGTGTTTTTGTTTTGTTTTTTAATATAAGAAATAAGTTATGTGATAGAAGACCATCATGAAATACTAAGTCTCTTGTGAGACTTTTGGTTGTAATAAAGTAGGGTTCAAATCTAAGATATGATTAATAATCTCCAATACCTTAAGGCCAGGTCCCTGCTAATTTAATAGAAAGTATTTATGTTATTGTTCATTTCCACAATAGAATATAAACTGTAGCCTCATTCTCCACCTCATCTCCCTGTAATATATTCCCTGAATACTCTGCATTCAGCCTTTTGACTGGGGGCTGAGAATGGTGGGGGATTATGTTCAGATCTTAGTGACTTAAAAAAAGTAATCTTTATGTCTGTTTCAAGATGTGTCAATAAAATAGATGCTACTGCAGTTTAAGAATTTATTTTTAATTAAGCAGATATTTGTTGAGCAACTGCTATGTATGAGTACAAGTGCTAAGGATAAAATGAATTAAGACACAGGGGAGAAGGTTGAAAAACATGAATAAACACAGGCAGATGCATGACACATTTATATATCTTAGTGACTGCCAGCTTTTTAAAATGGAGATCCACAGTACAAAATACATGTAATGTTAGAAGCCAGTACATAGTCATGTATGTATAGTTTCATGAAACAGAAAGTTTCGAGTAGTAATGCCTACCCATACTATATTTCTTTCCCAGTGCTATATTTTTTTCTATTTTATTTTATTTTAAAAATGTTTTTTTTTTCTGACTCAAAATTGATTTCTTAATTTAATTGATCCAGTGACTTGTACTTAGAAAACCACATATGGTTTCTATGTAAAGAATATAGAGGAATGCAGTGAGAGATGTTTGCTTTGCTCTCTTTAGATAGATTTGGTCCCTTTATATTAACTAGAGGCCCAGTGCACAAAAATTTGTGCACTTGGGGGCGTCCGTTAGCCCGGCCTGTGCCCTCTTGCAGTCTGGGACCCCTCGGGGGATGTCCACCTGCTGGCTTAGGACTGTTCCCCGGGGGAGTGGGCCTAAGCTGGCAGACAGACATCCCTCTGGCAGCCCGGGAGCCCTCAGGGGATGTCCACTTGCCAGCGGGGAGCAGACCTAAGCTGCAGTCGGACATCCTTAACATTGCTGAGGAGGCGGGAGAGGCTCTCGCCACCACTGCTGTGCTGGCAGCCATCAGCCTGGCTTGTGGCTGAGCAAAGCTCCCCCTGTGAGAGCGCACTGACCACCAGGGGGCATCTCCTGCATTGAGTGCCCCCTGGTGGTCAGTGTGTGTCATAGTGACCAGTCATTCCCAGTTGTTCTGTTGTTAGGGTCAATTGCATATTACCCTTTTATTATATAGGATGCTTTCTTTACCTTAATTTTTTGCCTTTTTATTTTCTGTCTTCAATGAATGAATCATTTTCTTAGTTATCACCATAAATGTGAGATTCATTTGAATTTTTGCTAGTGTCAATCAGCTTACATTTTAAATCTTAATTTTAATGGATTTTTATGAGTAGTCAATATTCTGTATCATAAGCATTAATTTTAGAGTAAGAAGTAAGACTTGCAAGTTCCTATATTAGAGTTCAATGACTGTATTAGTTTTTTGTTTTTTGTTTTTTAAATCACAATATCAAAATTGTTATTATTTAGCCAGCAAACATGGGGAAGTTTAATCATAGTAGTGGTAGATCAAAATTACCTATATGTTCTGTGGGGAATTTTTGAATGCTATAGACACATACTTTGGTCAGCCATCCTCTTCTTTCAGTAATGTAGCATTTTGATTAGCTATAAAAGTTTGGTTTGGGAAAAGACTTTTCTCTGGTAATGACAACATTAGGAAGCTAAACATCATTTGGCTAGTGACATTATGCTATATATTGGATGGAATGTTAAAGTGTAATGGGCCCCTTCCTTTAGGAGCTTTAAACTAAGATCATTTACAGGACACTCAAGGAGTAGATTCTTTGGTATTTTTACCTTTTGCATAACCAGAATGTGGAGAATGAAGAGTGTGCTTATATGCATTTTACATTAGGATAATTAGAAAATTAATATGAATAGTTGTTTCTCACTTTTGTTTTCTGCTTTATTGCTCTCCTTGGCTCAGATAATATCAAGGGCTGAGATATTTATTTGTTTTGACCTTAAATGCCTGAATTCATACAATTATAAGAAATAGCTGTTCTTAAGTTAGTTGCTAGTGAATAATAGAGGATATAAGTGTTGTGAGTAAAGAAATAATAACAGTCATCTTATTTTGGTTTTTATAACTATTTTCCAAAATTATAAGGAGCACTATCAAATAGTGTTATTCAAATGTATAAGATACTGTGCATACAATAGCAGGGTTTATAACATTTTTTTTCCTAAAAATATAGTCAGCTGTATCCTAATTATTCATACTTGATATTCCTTTCAGGATCCAAGTATTCTGTAGCTACAATGTTGTCAAGACTTTTCCGAATGCATGGCCTCTTTGTGGCCTCCCATCCCTGGGAAGTCATAGTGGGAACAGTGACACTGACCATCTGTATGATGTCCATGAACATGTTTACTGGCAACGATAAGATCTGTGGTTGGAATTATGAGTGTCCAAAATTTGAAGAGGTTTGTGAAATTAATTCAATATTGGCTCAAGAAAATTACACTTTCAACTTCTAAAGAGTATCTTATCTTCTTTTAGAGACCATATAATCAAAAAATTGAGTAAAATATTTTAGTATTTATGAACTTAACCTCAAATTTTCATTTACTTATGTAGTATGAAAATGTATTTGACACACTCTTCTTTTGCCTTTCTCTACACAAATGGGTGTAATTGACTCTACTTGAGAAATACAGCTTTTATAACTGACTAACAATGAATGTTTGGCTTAAACAGTGGATTGTTTAAAAATTGGATTTAATTTTGTTTTTTTAATATATTTTATTGATTTTTTACAGAGAGGAAGAGAGAGAGATAGAGAGTTAGAAACATCAATGAGAGAGAAACATCGATCAACCGCCTCCTGCACATCTCCCATTGGGGATGTGCCCGCAACCCAGGTACATGCCCTTGACCGGAATCGAACCTGGGACCCTTCAGTCCGCAGGCCGACGCTCTATCCACTGAGCCAAACCGGTTTCGGTAAAAATTGGATTTAATTTTTTAAAAATATATTTTTATTGATTTCAGAGAAGAAAGGAGAGGGAGAAAGATAGAAACAATGATGAAAGAGAATCATTGATTGGCTGCCTCCTGCATGCCACCTACTTGTGATCCAGCCCACAACCTGGGACCCTTCTGTCCGCAAGCCTACGCTCTATCCTCTGAGCCAAACCAGTTGGGGCAGATTTAATTTTTGATTCGCATATTTAATATTTTTATTTGACTTGTACTGTGCCTATACTTATATTATCATAATATGTAAACGAATGATATTTTATCATAATATGCATACAAAATAAAAATTCTTATTTTTGAGTGCTTATTTTAAAAGCTATAGCTATTGTGATTTTTTTTTTTTTTTGTCTCTCCCAATAGGATGTTTTGAGCAGTGACATTATAATTCTGACAATAACACGATGCATAGCAATCCTGTATATTTACTTCCAGTTTCAGAATTTACGTCAACTTGGATCAAAATATATTTTGGGTAATCATTTCATACATTTAACTTCCTTGTGTGCCATCAGATTTTTTTGCTTGCTGTGGAAATACACCTGGTCAAATCATGTGTATGGAAATGTATGTATTGCTTAATGTGTGCTGCAAGCATTTAATAATTTACTTTCTTTTTATTGGGAGTTAGACTTTCTAGTATTTAAGACCTTAATAATTTGGAGAAAATAATAATTCTTTCAGAATATTGATAAGTCTGTATGTTTTTTTATGTGTGTAATAAAGGATGAAATTTTTCAGTTTGTTCAATTTTGTCATTTTAGGTATTGCTGGCCTCTTCACAATTTTCTCAAGTTTTGTATTCAGTACAGTTGTCATCCATTTCTTAGATAAAGAGTTGACAGGCTTGAAGTAAGTATTTAAAGCATAAATACACTTTTTTCAAAACATTTTTATATTTTTTCAAAATATAGTAAGAACTTAAAGTTGTAATATAAATTTTCAGAAGTTTTAGAAAATACAAGGAAAGTTTTCATGCAATCTTTTAGCTATTTTTAAAACTTGTTAACATTTTGGTATATATCCTTTGCCACTTTTTTAATACTTAAAGAAAACTTCTGAGATCATCTATAATAATAAAAGTGTAATATGCTAATTAGACCAGACAGCCCAACGACCTTCTGGACGAAGCAGGGGCTGCGAGGGCTGAGCCCCTCGCAAGAATTTTATGCATCGGGCCTCTAATCTATATATACTGCTTTATAACTTATGCCTACTAAATCGTTTATCAACATCTTTGCATTTCCTTAATACTAAACTAAATTATTTGTAGTGGCTGTCTAGTATTCCTCTGTATAAATACATTGTAGTTTATTTACTTAACCCTGTATGGCTGGATTGTTAGGTTATTTAATTTTTTTATTAATAAAAACACTGTTGAATGTCTTTGAAGCTAAATTTTTGTTTATATTCATGGTCATTTTCTTAGGATACATTCTTAGGAATGAGATAGTGGCTGTGTAAATTTTAAGTACTTTTGAGTGCTATGTTTTGCAAATTTACTCTCCAATATGGTTGTTTAGTTTATCCTCCCACAAGTCATGATAAATGAAAAGAAAATTATATTCTTCTCCCCCCACCCCCCCCATGCTAAATCAAGGCGACATTGTTTACTAAAGATGCTGTTTGGTATAAAATTAGCAAAAGGTATTTCTGAATAAATATATTTACACTTTTAACAAATGTTTTGAATAACTAAAATGTTTAAGCTTTGTCAAAGGAATATAGGGTATATACTTTTTGTTTTGCAAAAAAAGTACACATAAGATCATACAATGTAAGGGGGGAAAAGTTTTGTTTTAGAAAGAATTTTTTAAGCCATATTTTTCCCTCTGTTAAATGCACCTCATTATCTTGTGTGTTGTTTTTTTTTTTTTTTCCAGTGAAGCTTTGCCCTTTTTCCTACTTCTGATTGACCTTTCCAGAGCAAGTGCACTAGCAAAGTTTGCTCTCAGTTCCAACTCACAGGTAAGTATTATTTATGACACAGATGTTAATAGTATTCCTTTTTTTTTTAGTTTGTTTACATTAATAAGAAGGGTTAATAGAGTTTCTTCATAGTCTAAGATTTAGGAATTGCCTACAATTGTAAGTTCAATTATCAAGTCCTAAGACTGGTCTTCTTAAGTGGCCTAGGAATTTTCCCATTTAGCTAACAACTCAATTATAATTCCATAGCTTCTGGAATTTGGAATCTTCCCCGTTTTCCTTTTTGAAGGTTTCAGAAATTAAAGTTATATTTTGGATTTTTGGATAAGTAAGAGTACGTACCTAATAAAACACAGGATAGGACCATGGAAGAGAGTCTCAGTAGATTTATTTCTAACTCTTTTGAAAACTAGCATTATTTCCCACCTAAAGTTTTCTCTTGGTGTTCATTAGTCACTTTAAAGAACCTAACATTTTAACAATCTTTCATTAGAGTATCTGAGTATAAAATAGCATGTACTAAAAAAAAAAAAAAAAAAAAGCATGTATTTCTGCCTTGATTTTATAATTTGAGGAATAGTTATGATCTTTTGAGCCAAGGATATGATTTAGATTTTATAATACTAACATGGTCTCCAAAATTTTGCAACTAAGAACTTCTGTCAATGGTAGCCAAAATATAAAATGTTGTAAAATTTAATTATATGAGATTTAAATGGCAGGATTAATGCACCACTTCACAGGAATCTTTGCAAGAAATATCTTATTCAGTGGAAAGGGAAAGCAGGGCACTATATATGTTTTTTGTTTGTTTTTAGTCCACTGTACTATTAGTATACTTTGCATTTAGAATGCCTATTGTATCATATTGTATATTTTATTCTTTGCAAATAAGTTAGATTTCAGTGGAAGCCCTAGCATGCTCCCTAACATTTTTTAAGTTGTTTTGGGCCTTACCCTCATTGATGTGTTTGGTCTTTGTTTTAGGATGAAGTAAGGGAAAATATTGCTCGTGGAATGGCAATTTTAGGCCCTACGTTCACCCTTGATGCTCTTGTAGAATGTCTTGTGATTGGAGTTGGTACCATGTCAGGTTTGTAAGCAATTTTTAATATAGTTCAAAGTAAGTTTTTAATAAAGAGGGGAAAAAGAACATCTTAGATTGCATTGGGTTATTATTAAATCCTGACTTTTAAAAGTCTGATAACACTCTTAAAATTTTTGATTGTGTGAGTATGTGGGTATATTTGACCTCTCTGTCTGTTAGTTTTAATATAAACTTAGTAGCAGGTTACTGATTTATTTTTCACTCTTGCCCTCTTTTTCAGTGCACCTTCCTTTCCATGACTTTGTCTGTGGTGCTTTTGTTCTTTGCTTTGTTTGTAAACGAAGGCTTTTCTGGAAAGCACCTTCCAGACCCTGCTGTTGCCTATACTAAATTAGTGACTTGGTTCCTTATGTATTACTGTCATGTAGAGATAGTATAAGAGTCAGGAGTTGTCGGCCCTGGCCAGGTAGCTCAGTTGGTTAGAGCGTCTTCCTGGTATGCCAAGGTGTTATGGGTTTGATCTCCGGTCAGGGTACATGGAAGAAGCAACCAATGAATATATAAACAAGTGGAACAACAAATTGATGTTTCTTTCTCCCTTCATGTCCCTCTAAAATCAATCAAATTAAAAAATATATTTTTTTAAGTTGGGAGTTGGTTAGAGGTTAGATTCTCCTAATAGGATGGTAAGAAGATTTAGTCAGACAGTATGTAGTATATCTAGTTGGAGAGGAGAGAATTAGATGTTAAATATCAAACACAGGACTCTGTTATAAAGGACAAAAATTATGGTCTGGCTTGGAATTTTGCCAGAATGAATATATCGTGCTGTTGTGGAGGTTTTCTAAATCATTGAATAATTTTCTCATGTAGGCCAGATGTAGTTAACTCCTGTTACCGTACATTTTCTAATATCTTAGTGCCCTTAATAAGGGGCTTCATTCTTTCAGAAATAAATGATCTAAGTTGTTGTTTTTTGTTAATCCTCACCTGAGGATTTTTTTCCCATTGCTTTTAAGAGAGGGGAGGGAGGGGAAAAGGGGAGAGAGGAGAGAGAGAGAGAGAAAGGAGAGAGACATTGATGTGAGAGAGACACATCCATCTGTTGCCTCACACACTCCGACCGAAGCTAGGGAGAAACCCAGGTACAAGCACTTGACCAGAAATTGACCCCGTGATCCTTCGGTGTACAGTCTGAGGCTCCAACCATCGTGCCACACCAGCCAGAGCAAATTAAGTTTTTTTTTTTTTTTTAAATATATTTTATTGATTTTTTACAGAGAGGAAGGGAGAGGGATAGAGAGTTAGAAACATCGATGAGAGAGAAGCATCGATCAGCTGCCTCCTGCACACCCCCTACTGGGGATGTGCCTGCAACCAACGTACATGCCCTTGACCAGAATCGAACCTGGGACCCTTCAGCCGGCAGTCCCACGCTCTATCCAGTGAGCCAAACCAGCTAGGGCTAAATTAATTAAGAATAGTTAGTTGTTGTTATTAGTTGAGGTCTCTTTACTAGGTAGTGTATAAAAAATATAATGTTTTGCCGAACCGGTTTGGCTCAATGGATAGAGCGTTGGCCTGCGGACTCAAGGGTCCCAGGTTCGATTCCGGTCAAGGGCATGTACCTTGGTTGTGGGCACATCCCCACTGTGGGGCGTGCAGGAGGCAGCTGATCGATCTCTCTCATCGATGTTATGTTTCCTTTTTTTAGTTTTTTATTTCAAGAAAAACGATCTTAAATATAATGTTACCTGCAATAAACCTTAATATGTCAAGAAAAACGATCTTAAACATAATAATGTTATATGCAATAAACATTAATATCTCAAGAAAAACGATTTTAAATATGATGTTACATGCAATAAACACTAATTATTTAAGAAAAATGATCTTACATATAATATTACATGCAATAAACATCAAAATTTCAAGAATAAAAGGATTTTAAGTATAATAATATTACCAAAACTTTACTAACATAGTATGATATCACAAAAGTTGTAGGAAATATTAAAAATCTGCAAATAACAGGATTCTATTATATTCTAGAATATTTTTTCCCCTTTGGCTCTATTTTTGTTTATCAGTTCATTGTTGTTCATTATATTCCACAAATGAGTGATATTTATCTTTCTCCGTCTGGGTTATTTCGCTTAGCATGATGCTTTTAAAGTCTATTTTGTCAGCTTTTAAAGTCTGTTTTGTCAGATGTATTGCTACTCCAGCTTTCTTTTTTTCTTTTCCATTTGATGGAAAACTTTTTTCCATCCCTTCATCTTCATCCTGTGTGTGTCTGTTGTTTTGAGATGGGTCTCTTGTAGGCAGCATATAGTTGGGTCATGTTTTTGTATCCATCCAGCTACCCTACACCTTTTGATTGGAGCATTTGATCCATTTACATTTAGGGTTATTATTGAGAGATACTTATTTATAGCCATTTTAATTCTGTATGGCTAGGTTTCTCTCTTTGTTTCTTCTCAGCAATCCCTTTAGCATTTCTTGTAATGCTGGCTTGGTCGTGGTGAACTCCTTTAGCCTTTTTTTGTCTAGGAAGCTCTTTATTTGACCGTCTATTTTGAATGATAGCCTTGCTGGATATAGTAATCTTGGTTTCAGATCCTAGCTTTCCTTTACCTTGAGTACTTCATGCCATTCCCTTCTGGCCTGTAGAGTTTCTGATGAGAAATCAGGTGTCAGCCTTATGGGAACTCCTTTGTAGGTAACAGTTTTCTTTTCTCTTGCTGCCTTTAAGAGTCTCTCTTTGTCTTTAATTTTTGGCATTTTAATTATGATGTGTCTGGGCGTGGGCCTGTTTGGGTTCTTCTCTTTTGGGGTTCTCTGTTCCTCCTGAACTTGTGTGACTTTTTCCTTTACCTGGGTAGGGAAGTTTTCTGCCGTTATTTCTTCAAACACCTTCTCTATTCCTTTCTCCCTTTCTGCCTCTTCTGGCACACCTGCTATTCTATTATTGTTACATTTCACATTGTCCCACAGCTCCCTTAAGCTGTCCTACGGTTATTTAATTGTTTTTTTTTTCTTTTTGGTTCTCTAATTAAGTGATATTTTCAACTCTGTCTTCCAACTTTGATCCTCAGCTTCCCCTAATCTGTGTATTCCTTCCAGTGTGTTCTTTATTTGTGCAATGTCATTCTTTATCTCAAACTGTTCTTTTTTCATAGTTACTATATCTTTTTTCATACTGTTGAGCATTTTTAACATTATTACTCTGAACTCTGTTTCAGATAAATTTCTTATCTCTGCTTCATTTATCTCTTCTGGAGAATTCGCTAGTTCTTTCACTTGGAGGTTGTTTCTTTGTTTCCTTATTTTGGTTGTCTGCTTGGGTTTGTGCCTGTTTTAGGTAGATCCTCTATACCTCTCAATCTCTAGTGCAGAACAGTGTTAAAGGCTGTTTCTGACTAATTGGATCAGGCTAAGACTCAAAGCCTTCAGAGACAGCCTCTGTCTACAGATTAATGGGATTTTTAAAAAAATATATTTTATTGATTTTTTACAGAGAGGAAGGGAGAGGGATAGAGAGTCAGAAACATCGATCAGCTGCCTCCTGCACACTCCCCACTAGGGATGTGCCCGCAACCAAGGTACATGCCCTTGACCGGAATCGAACCTGGGACCCTTAAAAGACTCAAAGCCTCCAGAGACCGCCTCTGTCTACAGACTAATAGGATTTGACTTGATTTGCCCCTAGGCAATTGTCCTCAGGTGTGGTGAGAGTTTTTTCCAACCGGGTTGGGGCAGTTGCTTCTGCCTGGAGGCTAATTGTTATTTTAATCTCTTAAGTGGCCTCAAGGCAGATGTCTATGTGGGAAAGGTGTTCTCCGCTGTGTGAGGGAATGACCCAGCCCAGTGTCTGCCTTCTGAGCTCTAACCCGACTCCCCAGTCCTGGGTTCTGCTCTCACAGCTCCAGTCCACTTCACCCTCCCTCTGCCAGAGCACAAGGTGGATGGCTCCACAGGGAATTTTTGTGTGTTGGTCCTTTAGGAGGGTGCCTGAACTTTGTTGCCACTCCCTGGCAGACAGCACCCCACTGCTTTTCACAGCTACATGTTATGTTGGTACCCTCCTCAGTTTGGTGCTTTCTGCTGGGGAGCCCAGCTTCAGGATTAGATCCCGGAGTTCTCAGTGGCACCCCCCACGGCTGAGATATCTCTGTGAGACTTCAGTTGCCATCTGTGGGTGCCCAGCCAGCCCTTTCGCGCCTCCATCCCTCCTAACAGGCTCTATGCAGTCGCCACCTTCGGTCCTTGGGTATCAGGGTTCTCTCCTGTGAGTTTTCCATTGATTATTCAGGAAGCCTTTCCATATTTCAGTTGTAATTCCAGCTTGTTCCTGGGAGCATGTCTGTGTAGCATCCTCCTACTCCGCCGCCATTTTTAATCTTCCTCATTTTATTCTAAAAATACAATGTTTCTTAAAACTTTCTGAAGGGTCAATTTTGTTCAGTTATCTAATCTGTCATTCAACAAATTTTATTTTGCAAAGAGGTTATTTTTAAAAAATGTACCTTCTTTAAAATTTTTTTGGTTAAAGTTCTGAGTTTTTGACAAAAATATAGTCATTTAACCACCACCACAATCAAGAAAAATGTTTTTGATTAGGTGAAAACATACCTTTGATTTTATTCAAGCAAAAGTATATAAAAAGATGAAGAGGATCAGCCAGGAGCTAGTAGTAGGCCATGAAACCAAGGATTAATCATTTGAAACTTATATGGAAAGCAGTGGAAACTAATGTGGCAAGTACGGTTGTGAGTTTTGTCACAATAGGTCAGAGAAGTGGACAAAAGAAGTGATTAGATTTATAGTTGGAGAAGTCAGTCAGGAGACATTTACAGCTATACAAATATGGTATAATAATCAGAGATTTGGCTAAAGGAAAAAAAATAATAATAAGGAAAAGGACAGGTTTAACACATTAATCTGTAGGGTTAGGAAATAACCCTTTAGAAAGCCATTAAAAAGGAAAAAGTCTTTGCTTTCTGGAATATATAGATAAGTGCTCTTTGTATGGTAGCAATGCCTGGAGAACCTATGGCAACAGCAGTAGTTACTGTTGTACAGAGGGAAATAGGAGATCGCCAATATGTAAAAAGCATTGGTTAAGTATAGTTTTCATGGTCTTGGGTTTGGAAAGATTAAATTTGACTGTTATTTAAAACATAGGTTATTCATAATCCTTTTGTTATTGCCATTTTGTATTCTCTTTAATTTCCATATTTGGGAGTAATTGCTATAGATTTTTTTTAAATACAATATATGCTCTTGTTTTATTATTTAGTCATGATTTATTGCAATTCAGAAAATAAAATAAAACTGAGGTTTTTGTATTATATTTGTCGGCAATTTTTGTAGGAAAAGGGAATTTTTAAATTTATATTTTAAAACATTTTTATATTTAAATGAGTGATGTTTTGTATTTGAAAAGTGAGGGAGTAGGGATTTGATTATATAAAATCTTTTCCAGCTCTATAATTTTGTTACCTTCTATTTGAGAAGATTACTAAATAATATCTTAAACATTTTGAGTTACCTTTTGGCATCATATCATTTTTCAAACAGAGCAATAAAATTAACCAAAATTATAAGAACATCAATAGGTACTACAGAGGCTAGATTGAAATGAGAGTTCAGTAGTACACATAAAATACTTACTATGAAAAAAATATATTTATTATGATACTATATCAGGAATCACTTAACTGGCAGCAGCATGTTTTACATTTAAAAAAAGTCTTTGGGCCCTAACCGGTTTGGCTCAGTGGATAGAGCGTCAGCCTTCGGACTGAAGAGTCCCAGGTTCGATTCTGGTCGTGGGCATGTACCTTGGTTGCAGGCACATCCCCAGTAGGAGGTATGTAGGAGGCAGCTGATCGATGTTTCTCTCTCATCGATGTTTTTAACTCTCTATCCTTCTCCCTTCCTCTCTGTAGAAAATCAATAAAATATATTTAAAAAAACAAAAGTCTTTGGTCCACAGGTAAATTGCTTTTATGTTAACAAGTAGAATTGGATCAGTAATATAAAACTGAAGGGTTTGCTCCATTAGATATCCTTATTTCAAAACAGTATTTTTAAAAAGGAGATTTCAACTGTATATTAAATGCTCCCATAATGCCTGGCGTTGTGATTTTGGGGACATGGGAGAAGACAGTTAATTCCTCTGTGCTCTCAGGCCTGGCATCACCTCTGAGTTCCTAATTCTTTTTCCAGTAGATGACAAGGAGATAACATACTAACATTTTCATATATTTGTCTAACTATGGGAAGAGTCCTTGTGATGTATACAGCATCAGAAATGCACATACTTCATTAATTATACATTTAATTTTTCTCTTTCCAGGGGTACGTCAACTTGAAATTATGTGCTGCTTTGGCTGCATGTCAGTTCTTGCCAACTACTTCGTGTTCATGACTTTCTTTCCAGCTTGCGTTTCCTTGGTTTTAGAGGTAACTGCAGTTCTTACTACAACATTAATAGACGAGTAATACTTCTCATTGTATCACTTCATCTAAATAAAATTAATACCTTCTAATGTAACACTGACTTACTTTGTAGCTTTCTCGGGAAAGCCGCGAGGGTCGTCCAATTTGGCAGCTCAGCCATTTTGCCCGAGTTTTAGAAGAAGAAGAAAATAAACCGAATCCTGTTACTCAGAGGGTTAAGATGATCATGGTAATTACATCGCTTTCTTCCTTCACTATCTTCTGTTCCAATGTCATACTCTGCTTTTCAGTTTTATTTTTCTTTTGTCATCCTATAATTTTTGGCTTTCTCTGATTTTCCTCTTCCCTTTTCTTAACTTGTTTCTCAGAGGCTCCTGGTCTTTCTTAGTGTCTCTCCCCTAAACAGATTTTTCAAGTTTCCCCACTTATCTCTCACTGAAAACCTGTTCTTCGGAATGTGTTCAGTAGTTCAGTGAGGCCAATACTTTAGTCATGTAGCAAGCTTGGGGCTTTTCATTCCTGTACGGGGAGGCCAAGAAAGATAGTATATCTTGTTATTCAATTGCTAAGGATGAGAAGCTTAGGTTTTATTGATATATAGAAGATACATAATTTTTTAAAAACTTTATTTCAGTCTCTAGGCTTGGTTCTTGTTCATGCTCACAGTCGCTGGATAGCTGATCCTTCTCCTCAAAACAGTACGGCAGAAAATTCTAAAGTTTCTTTAGGATTGGATGAAAATGTGTCCAAGAGAATTGAACCAAGTGTTTCCCTCTGGCAATTTTATCTCTCTAAGTAAGTTCCCTGAGACCTACTTTGTTGTATATTAATCTTGGTACTCTATGCTTCTGAAAGTTTAGGTTATGCCTTTATATTTTTGAGTAATTTAATTTGCTTTCTTTTATTTAGAATGATCAGCATGGATATTGAACAAGTTATTACCCTAAGTTTAGCTCTCCTTCTGGCTGTCAAGTATATCTTCTTTGAACAAGCAGAGACAGAATCTACACTTTCATTGAAAAACCCCATCACATCTCCTGTAGTGACCCAAAAGAAAGTGCCAGGTGATTGCTGTAGACGTGACCCTATAGTGGTCAGAAATAACCAGAAATGCCATGCAGTGCAGGAGGAGACAAGGATAAACAAAGAAAAAAATGGTAATTTCTTAGTCTCTTCATTTTCTATTCTTAAAATGCTGATTTGTCAAGAAGTTGAGTCAGTTTTAAAACTTAGGTTCGGTGTAGTGAATTTTCTTTTGATCTCTTGAACAGTTGAGGTTATAAAACCCTTACTGGCGGAAACTGACACCTCACACAGAGCTACATTTGTGGTTGGTAATTCCTCCTTGCTCAATACTTCACCGGAACTAAGGACACAGGAACCTGAAATCGAACTTCCTAAGGAGCCTCGGCCTAATGAAGAATGTCTACAGATACTTGGGAATGCAGAGGTGAGGAAAATAAAATAAACTCAAAGCTTGATATTTGCCTTAAGAAAAGGAGTTTTTTTAGTAAAGGAAGGAAGGAAGTTATAGCGACTAAGTACCTACTAAGTTCTAGGCACTCGTTGCATGGTTTGCAGGTATTGATCTTATTTATGCCCCACAGCCTGTGAGATTAGTGGAATTATCCCCATTTTTTTGATGAGCAAGCTGAGGCTCCAGGAGGTTTAAGTATTCCCCAAAGTAATACACCTAGGAAATGGTAAAATTGGGTTCACGGGTTCAAGATTTACTGGCCTAAGAGTCAGCAGTCTTTCTACTTTATTACTGCTGTGACTATTGTATTCTCATATGTGTGGTGAGGCCTAGAAAAGGTTTAACATAGAAATGAGCCTCAAAAATAGAAGAAAACTTTTTGTTTTTAAAGTAAGCTTGTTGCTCATGAGGAAGTTTATTTTCCTTTCTGAGATTTTAACACGGTTCCCACCTACATGATCATATGAGTCCACTCATGCTTTAGTGGGATATTGTGTTCTAGACATACCTGCTTCATCTGGTTCATTAATTTATGTACGAATGAGTGAGAATAGAGTTATGTTTGTTTTCTTTACCACTTTCCTTTCCCATTCCTATTAACATGCATATCAATATCTCAGCTCTCTTCCTGTATTTAGGGTTAGCAAAACCTATAGGGTAAGTGTCAGAATTTTTAAATTATGGATATTTTCCCTGTGGACCTTCCTTGCTAAATTTAGTGTTTTGGTCTTACATTTGTTTAATTGTCACATTTTTATGGAGAATTGTCTTTCATTTTGATAATCCTATTTGTTCCTAAATTATCTTTAGAATTCCATAGTCCTTTAGGTTCTCCTCTTGTGTTAGTTCTATTGAGAGTATTATTTGCATTAAATGGTTTATTTAGTATGAATAATATGAAGTGCAGTTCTTCAGTCTTTTGTCATCACTCTCCCTCAACTCCCTCCTGTTTTTATTTTTTCATTTCTTTAGAAAGGTGCAAAATTCCTTAGTGATGCTGAGATCATCCAGTTAGTCAATGCTAAGCATATCCCAGCTTACAAATTGGAAACTCTGATGGAAAACCATGAACGAGGTGTATCTATTCGCCGACAGTTGCTTTCCAAAAAACTTCCAGAGCCTTCTTCTCTCCAGTATCTACCTTACAGGGACTATAATTACTCCTTGGTATGTTACTTTCTTGATTTGAGAAGGTTTGCTTTGTAACTTTTTAGTTTTATAGCTTTAGTCTTTAGCTTTTTAGTTTTGTTCATATATATATATATATATATATCTTTATTGATTTCAGAGAGGAAGGGAGAGGGAAAGAGAGAAACATCAATGATGAGAGAGAATCATTGGCTGCCTCTTGCAGTCTGCTACTGGGTACCAGGCCCGCAACCCAGGCTTGTGCCCTTGACCAGAATCGAACCTGGAACCCAGCAGTCCACAGACTGACGCTCTATCCACTGGGCCAAACCAGCTAGGGCTAATTTTGTTCTTGACTGGTCTTTTATATTTACATAGTTTTTATAAAATATTTTCCTTTTTTAGTAATTTTACTGTAATTTTGTATTCTGCTTATGATATAGGTCATAGAAATTAAAAATATTCTTCCTGTTTTATAGTCATTACTCAAATATTTTAGTATCTTAAAGACTATTTATTTATTTATTTATTTATTAAATCAGAGCTGAGATTTTCTTTTTAAATATATTTTATTGATTTTTTTACAGAGAGGAAGGGAGAGGGATAGAGAGTTAGAAACATCGATCAGAGAGAAGCATCGATCAGCTGCCTCCTGCACACCTCCCACTGGGGATGTGCCTGCAACCAAGGTGCATGCCCACAACCAGAATCGAACCTGGGACTCTTCAGTCCCCAGGCCGATGCTCTATCCAGTGAGCCAAACTGGCTAGGGCTCTTAAAGACTTTTTAAAGAGTAAATAAAATTTTGTTGAAAATTACACTAAAGGGTTAAGTGAAGAAAGTTATTAATGACAAGAGTGTTATATTTGCAATACAGATTTTCACTAGGTGTCTGACTTTACCTTTTAGGTGATGGGAGCTTGTTGTGAGAATGTTATTGGATATATGCCCATCCCTGTTGGAGTGGCGGGACCCTTGTGCTTGGATGGAAAAGAATTTCAGGTTCCAATGGCAACAACAGAAGGTTGTCTTGTGGCCAGCACTAATAGAGGCTGCAGAGCAATAGGCGTGAGTTGGCATTTATATATTTGCCTGTTTTAGGCTACACTCTAGGCAGGTGATGGGAAGAGATTGGGGACAATAAGGGACACCTTTTGGGATAAGCAGAAGTGTTTTCAGAATTAACATGTGCTTCTGTAACATACTCTGCATAGCTTGGTGGGGGTGCCAGCAGCCGCATCCTTGCAGATGGGATGACGCGTGGCCCAGTGGTGCGTCTGCCCCGTGCTACTGACTCTGCAGAAGTGAAGGCCTGGCTTGAGACACCGGAAGGGTTCACAGTGATGAAGGAAGCATTCGACAGCACCAGCAGGTGTGTGTGTGTGTGTGTGTGTGTGTGTGTGTGTGTGTGCGCGCATTTATGTTCATTTCAGAAGCAGTGCCATCTTCTTTGATCACTAAACGTAATTGTTAGCATATTGCCAGCTTAAAATGATCTAAAATATCTACCTTAAATTCATTCATTCAACATTAATAATATTAATGCTTGGTTTGGGGTAGGGGATCAGAATGTTAATCCTAATGAATACCTCTGTAGAGGTAACTTAGAAAACTATAGTGTGAGCTGGTAAGTTTGTGTGTTGATTTTATAACGCTCACTTCGATCAGACTATTATTTGCCCTACAAGAGCTTTGACTTAGCCTTGCAAGTAGGCAAAATTGCCTGAGAACATGATTTTGGAAGCAGGATAGAAGTAAATATTTGTATAGTAGATTTTCTTTGAATACAGAAAATTAAATTTATAATGAAGCATAAACAGTACAAATGATAACCTTGCTATAGTTCAAGCTTATATGTTTGTTTTTGTTTGGACTTTTAAAGTTTATCTATGATGAAACGATTGTCTATAGCCCTCCCTTCTTGCAGCATATAAGAATGAGAGAGTTGATAGTAGTATTCTAATATAATGTTTAAAGAAGAAAATCCATTAATAAGTAATCTCCATGGGGTTTCTCTTACAAATAAAATGAACCAACAAAACTAGATTTTTAAGATAACTTCCAACTTCTTAAAAAAAAACTTGCTTCTTTTGTTGACAGGTTTGCACGTCTACAGAAACTTCATATGAGTGTGGCTGGGCGTAACCTTTACATTCGTTTCCAGTCCAGGTCAGGTGATGCCATGGGGATGAACATGATTTCAAAGGTGAGCATGGGTCGACTAGAACAGAACTTGCAGGAGTGTCCCAGCAAAGGGGAGCTCAGAGACAGAAGTGGGGCCAGCCTCGCTGTCTATGTAATGCCCTCCTATACTTTGAATATTATACCACATACATGTGCTACTTACTCAAAGAGTTAATTGATTGACAGATTTTTATTGAAAAGTAAATACTGATTCATGTAACTCATTATGTAAATCAGACATTTATTGATTGGTGGTGTTTGTTTGTATTTGATATATTTAATTTAGATTTGGCATTATACACATTCTGGGTCTATTTAGAGGGCATGGGCAGTCTAGGAGTTAGCACTTTAAAACTTTGTCTTATAAACCTTGAAAGTTGACCTCTTCTGGAGACTTTAAGTCTTGTGTTTAAGAGGCCAAGCTCATGTACATAGTCCATTTATTTTAATTATCTCCTATAAGAAGCTTGTGTATGGCTTACATTTTATTCTACTGGTATTTGTTATTTACCAGACACAAATGTAACATGTTAAAGTTAGTTAAGTTAGTAAAATTTATTTTTTGGTTTACTTGTTTGTAAGTACTATTTGGAAAGAGAATGGACAGTGACTAAATGCATACCCTTTAAAAATTGCCAATAAACAGTATACAGAGGTTCCTAAAACAATTAAAAATATAATTACTATGATCTAGCAATTCCACTTCTGGGTATATATTCAAAAGAATTCAAAGGAAGGTCTCAAAGAGATAATTGTACACCCTGGTTTATGGCAGCATTATTCACAATGGCAAAAGGGTTGAAGCAGCCCAAGTCTCCATTGATGGATGAATGCATAAACTAAATGTGGTGTACATATGCAATGGAATCTTATTTACCCTAAGGAGAAAGGAAATTCTGACGTGCTAGGTATGCATGAACTGTGAAGTTCCCTTGCTAATTGAAATGCTCCGGTTACAGAAAATAAGTCTGTATGCTTCCCATGTAGGAGGTAGACTGGTAAATTCATAAAGATGGAAAGTAGGATGGCGATTGCCAAGGGCTGAGGAGAAAGGGGAATGGGAGTTATTTAATGGGTAAGATAAAAAGAGTTCTGGAGATTGGTTGTACAACAATTGGATATACTTAAAACGATTAAACTGTAAACTTGAAATTAGTTACGGTGGTAAATTCTGTGTTATATGTATTTTAGCACAATTAAAAACCATTTTTTTAATTTCCCACAAGTATGTTTTAGGTTATTGAGGTGTGAGTTAACTGCATTAATTTCACTTAATTGGAAATCATTAGAAGTCTTATTTATATTTCATATAATATAAATTCCATCAACTTTCCATTTACAGCAAGATTTAATGTCTGACCTCTCCTTCCAGGTTTAGTAAACTGGGCTTTTAGTAACAATTTAACAACCATAAGAAGGAATTTATTAAACATTGATCATGGGTTGGGTAACTTCCTCCCCAGTGATATGAATATGAGTATTATATTTTCATTGAGTATTTTTTAATATTCTCATCTACATTCTAATTATCAGTCACTACAAAGAAGTTTGTTTTCATACCTAGAAAGAACCATTAGGAATCTATAGCTGATTGAGAAATTACTTTTGTGCTCAGTTTCTTTATAGTTATTGTATTAGAAGTTAAGATTATTATAGTTACTGTACTTAGTATTAGTACCAGATACAAATAAAGCCTCTGATCTGTAAGTAACTGTGCACTTTAATGTAATATTTCTTTGTTTGTTTGTTTTGTTATTGTTAATAGGGTACAGAGAAAGCACTTTCGAAACTCCATGAGTATTTCCCTGAAATGCAGGTCCTGGCAGTTAGTGGTAACTATTGTACTGACAAGAAACCTGCTGCTATAAACTGGATAGAGGGGAGAGGAAAGTCTGTTGTTTGTGAAGCTGTCATTCCAGCCAAGGTTGTCAGAGAAGTGAGTGATTGGATAAATGTTCTATTAGTTTTATATAAAAATTGGAGAAAGGAATGGTAACATTCTAAGTTTAATATATGGGGGTACGTTTTCATTAAAGATGACTGTTTTATCATATCTTGCCCATCTGTCCATGGCATTCACAGGAGCTGTTACTCTTTTTATTGAGAACAGGGCTTGAATGGGGCCCCATCTAAACTTCCTTGTTTTCTGGAGGCACAGAAAGATAGATATGGGGGACACACCCCTGAATCTTCTGGGGGAGATGTAAAATGTGCACAACTCTGTTTTCTAGGTGTTAAAGACTACTACGGAAGCTATGATTGACGTCAATATTAATAAGAATCTGGTGGGCTCCGCCATGGCCGGGAGCATCGGAGGGTACAATGCCCATGCGGCCAACATTGTCACTGCCATCTACATTGCCTGTGGGCAGGTGAGGGCTCCAGCCGCCACTGCTTTTCTCTTTTGTTCTCAGTGAGAGAAGTTTATATTTTTCCTTTTTCCCCCCCCCCAGGATGCAGCACAGAATGTTGGTAGTTCAAACTGCATTACTTTAATGGAAGCAAGTGGTCCCACAAATGAAGATTTGTATATCAGTTGTACCATGCCATCTATAGAAATAGGAACTGTGGGTGGTGGGACCAATCTGCTCCCACAGCAAGCCTGTTTGCAGGTATGAAGTGACCTCAAGTCTAATTCTCACTGAGATTCTGTGTTTCTACCTGACACTGCATATGACTCACCTCTATACTTTAGTTGGTCTTTTCATTCTTTTGTTTTCCAGCAGCCTAGTCCAAGTACGTATATGTTCAGGCATATGCTTAAATAGAGAAAGTAGATTAAGAGGCAAATAAATGTTCATGTACTCTGAGTAAGTACACTGCCAGCCAGGCCGTGGATGTATGTTAACTATGGTGTATACATTGTAAATCTTGGAAGTTTAGTGGAGTCTAGTTCGATTCTGCTGCCATTGTAGTTGCCCTTATTTAGTTGATTGAGTAGGAAATTGTTGCCATGACTTGAAGGGTGAGTCCTGCTGTTTCTCTCTCTCTGACTGCAGATGCTAGGTGTTCAAGGAGCATGCAAAGACAATCCCGGGGAAAATGCCCGGCAGCTTGCCAGAATCGTGTGTGGTACAGTAATGGCTGGGGAATTATCACTGATGGCAGCATTGGCAGCAGGACATCTTGTCAAAAGTCACATGATTCACAACAGGTAAGACTTAAAGATTTATTTAACATGTTTTCCTTGTACTCAAAATATGCATTAGAAAAACCTGGTATTCAGCCATGGCTAGTTAGTTGGAACATCATTAGTGGCTCAGTTAGTTGGAGCATCGTCCTGTGCACTGAAGGGTCATGGGTTCAATTCCTGGTCAGGGCACATTCCCAAATGTGGGTTCAATCCCTGGTCAGGAGGCAACCGATCGATGTTTCTCTCTTTCTTTCCCTCTCCCCTCCCCTCTCTCTAAAATCAATAAACATATTCTCAGATGAGGATTTAAAAATAAATAAATAAATAATGAAAACCTAGTACTCAGCTACAATATTTCTAACTTAAAATTCTGCATTCTTGATATTTTGTATATCTCTTTGTCTTTTTTCCCATAGGTCAAAGATAAATTTACAGGACCTCCAAGGAACTTGCACCAAGCAGGCCGCTTGAATAAATAGCCTGACGGTTCTGAACTGAAATACGGGTGTTGGGTTCTAATGGACTAACATAAAATCTGTGAATTAAAAAGCTCAATGCAGTGTCTTGTTGAGGATGAATAGATGTGATCGGTGAGACGGCTGCTTGGTGTTTGGCTCTTTCAGAAAGGTCTGAGGTCCTTCCCATGCAGCTTCCTCAGCTCTGAAGACAGCTTAGTGCTTTCCATGCTGTGTTCTTTGGAAAGATCTCTACATGGATATTATGCTTGAAAGCGTCACAGATGGTCATCAGCAGCTCACTTCTGAAAGAGAGCACACGCTGGAAAAAAGTGTTTTCTTTTGATGAAATTCATGGAGTTCATGGTGTGAGATTGGCCCTTCCCCCCCAAAACCCCCCACCACCAAGGGTTGAAAATGGGTTTTTAAATTACACTGTAGCTGACAAAACTGATTTCATAGTTAATTTATTAAGCCTGGGTTGTAGAACTTTAAGAAATAAGAGCTAAGTTTATTTTTTGTAAACTAATACTTCATTTGGTGCTGGTCTATTTTGATTTCTTTTGGGGTAGCCAACATGATTCTTCAGAAGATGACCTGCTTTCTTCAAGGGAATATTACTCTTATTCCCCAACTACAGAATCATGTGCTAAGCAGTGCTAAATAGTTCTCAATCAAGAAAACAAATCACTGCATTTATACCTCTGCAGGCTATTTGCTCAGAGAGATCTCTTGTCGAAATGTAAATGTTTGTCTAGATTGGCTATAACATATCTTTGAACATAAGGCTTTAAGAAACAGAATTTTGTGCTCTTTATTAAAGATACCAGAGCTCTTAATTTTGCTTAGACTAGTGATTTTCAACCTTTTTCATTTCATGGCACACATAAACTAATTGCTAAAATTCAATGACACACCAAAAAATACTTCTCTTGCAGATCTGACCCAAAAAAAGGTATAATTATGATTTGTTCACATGAGACGGCTGTTATTGTATTGGCTATTGTCAATATTTTATTTGGCAATCTAAGGGAAAAGAGGTCAGTGCCCCTGACTAAATAGTCCGGTACTGCATGTTTTAAAAATTCTTGTAGCACACCAGTTAAAAATCGCTGGCTTAGATAAAGATGACTCTGTTTAACAACATACAACTCTGTGACCCCTCTCAAAACTCAGAGAGTGGAAAATAAGTTTGAAAGAAAAATACGATTTCATTCATCAACTTTAATTTCTTAAAAGAAAAATTTATTTAGCTGAAAATCTAGTTTCTTGTAAAGAATTGTATAAAATCTCCATATGTTGTAATAGAACCTCATGCTAGGAATTTATTGAAAGTGTTCAATAAATAAATAAAAATCAACTTGTATACTGATAAAACACTCTAAGCTTAGGCCAGAGACAATAGTGTTCTTTAATGTTGCCAGGAAACCCTGGCATGCTTGTGGAGCCTAATGCAAGGGGAAGTCAGGTTTCAGAGCCAGTGAAGGGAAGGTGCCGTGTGAATGGCCCTGGAAAGTGCTGTGTTCCTGTGGCCAGGAGGTTGGTGACTTCATCCAGGGCTCTTGGATGGACCCATAAAAGCTCTTAGCTTTCTCAGGGGGTCAGCAGAGCTGTGGGATCTTCATTTTTTTAATGTACAAGTTTTGTATAAGTAATAAAGAACTCTTTATTTTGTATTACACCTAATGCTTCAAGTGTTGGTCTTGGAGAGCTGATGGCTTGTGTAGAAGATGGACTCTGAGAAACATTCCAGCAATGCCGTGGCAACACGGAGAGCCTCTGAATGATTGTGTCTGCAGTGTTGTGGAAGTTGTCTGTAAACTTGAAATTGCTTCTGACCTTTTCATAGACGTGGCAGTGAAAAATACGTTGCGTCTTCATTTTGGTGACTATAACCAATATTGTCTTGCTAAATTAATGTTTTGTACAATTACTACATTGTATACATTTTGTTATACTTTTTTCCAGTTCCAGTAAATTATGAAAAGGAAGTTAATACTGTGTAAGCAGTAACCTTTTTTGTTTGGATTAACCCTCAGCCTGAGGCCTGGAAGCTTGTAAAGTCTGGCCAGGGTGGTAACCTATTTCACGCTAGGTGTCATGACCATTCATTGTTCTCCATTGTATTCTCCAACTCTGCAGCGTTAATGGCGGGCTGCTGTTGCATGTATATTAAAATTATCTTCCTTATACTTAGAGAATTGGATTAGTTGAGATTTATCATTTCAACTCAACCACTTTTGGATATTGGGGTGTGAGGGTTAGTTGAGAGGAAGAGGGCATAAAGATTGGGCAGCCAAAACCAAATAGCCATTGCAGGTGTGCTTTTAAGCTGTTATCAGCTGAATTGGAGAGTATAGCGTTGGCCTCTTTAAAAACTGATTCCCATTTATTTTCAATTGACTACACTTCTGCTGTAGTTAAGAGGTTAAAAGTATGTGTGAGCCTCTAAGAACAAAAAAGCCCATATAATAGAGAATCAGTTTGAATTTTTCTTCCCAGATGACATGTGATCACTTGTAGAGCCAGTCCCCCCCTCTACTCCCCAATTCCCCTCCCAGATTGGAGCAAGTTAGATAGGCAACAGTGAAGGATTTTCATCCCCTTTCTGTGGGGGTGATTTCATGAGCAGTGATTGCATGTGGCAGGACAGGACTTTTTCTCATCTTAGGAAAGGATAGAGAAATCAAAAGGAAACATTCACACTGTTCAAAGGTCTGAACTCAAATGAGGATGCAGAGCTGCAAAACAGCAATACAAATCCACTGTATAGAAGGTGAAACAAGCAGTAAATTAGCTACAGAAAACATTTTTCAAGACCAATGCTTCCCTAACTATTCTGGCCAAGACTAATTTATTAATAAACTTTCCACAGCAAAGATAATGGATAACCTGTACAGTGAAAACCAGATGTTATGTTGTAACATTCCTATTTCCCCCCCACTGTAATGGAACATGCTTCCCACACTCCCATTAGTTTTCTTGTCCTCCTGAACAAATGTAAGAGCAGCTGAGGGAGGTATGGGCTCTCTTGCATCGGGTAACAGTTGCCTCGCTTGTGCTAACAGCTGCAGTTAGGAGGTAGAACACAGAAGAGTACGTTAACTCGGTGCTTCTCCAACTTGAGTATGCAACACACTCATTGGGAAGACCTGTCAAAACAAATTGCTGCCCTAACCGGTTTGGCTCAGTGGCTAGCCTGTCGGCCTGCGGACTGAAGGGTCCCAGGTTCGATTCTGGTCAAGGGCATGTACCTTGGTTGCAGGCACATCCCCGGTAGGGGGTGTGCAGGAGTCAGCTGATCGATGTTTCTCTCTGATCAATGTTTCTAACTTTCTATCTCTCTCCTTTCCCCTCTGTAAAAAAATCAATAAAATATTTTTTTTAAAAAACACAAAACAAACAAAAAAAACAAATTGCTGAGTTATCCCCAGGGTTTCTGATTCTCTGGGTCTGGGTGGGGCCAGGACTTGGACAGTTCTATTGATGCTGCTTCTGCGCTAACAGTTCTGGGTTTCAGTATGAGGTACCTGGTATTACTGAGTGAACAGTATTAGAAAATCATGTTCATTCAGAAGCACACAGTTGGAAACCTCTGTGGAAAGATCAAGTGTTGGTTAATAAGAATTAGAATTGCCCTAACCAGTTTGGCTCAGTGGATGGAGCGTCAGCCTGCGGACTGAAGGGTCCCAGGTTCGATTCCGGTCAAGGGCATGTACCTTGGTTGTGGGCACATCCCCAATGGGGAGTGTGCGGGAGGCAGCTGATCGATGTTTCTCTCTCATCGAAGTTTCTGACTTTCTATCCTCCCTTCCTCCTGTAAAAAAAACACACAATAAAATATATTTTTTTTATAAAAAGAATTAGAGCCCTAACTGGTTTGGCTCAGTGGATAGAGCATCGGCCTGCGGACTGAAGTCCCACGTTCCATTCTGGCCAAGGGCATGTACCTTGGTTGCAGGCACATCCCCAGTAGGAGGTGTGCAGGAGGCAGCTGATCGATGTTTCTAACTCTATCCCTCTCCCTTCCGCTCTGTGAAAAATCAATAAAATATATTTTTAAAAAATAAAAAAAGAATTAGAATCCCTAGAGCAGCGGTTCTCAACCTGTGGGTTACGACCATCGGAAAACACAAATAGCATATCAGATATTTACATTACGATTCATAACAGTAGCAAAATTACAGTTATGAAGTAGCAACGAAAATTATTTTATGGTTGGGTGTCACCACAACACGAGGAACTGTATTACAGGGTCGCGACATTAGAAAGGTTGAGGGCCTAGAGAGATACAGTAACTGACCAACTAGAAAGTATATTTGGATTTGGTGTTACCCTGCCCTCCACCTATGACCATCCCTCCCTCTCAAACAACACTAAAGGTCTGCATATCTTTAATGAATGGAATGACTGCCCCAGACAGACATCTACCCTGTGTTGATTATTAAATTCCTTGCTTTCCTATCACTTGAAATTTGAAAAGGTAATCAGGACTTAGTGAATAGGGTAGGGGTAGGGGTAGGGAGTGGTTGAGGGAGCAATTCTGTTTCCACTCTAAAATCACCTGGGATTGTATGTTGAAAGTGTTGGACACCATAAAGCAAATGCAGAGGCTTGTTAGTCCTAAACAATGTGTTATGGATGAACCTACTCCAAGCTAACTCCCAGCTGAAGATCACACAGGAGCCTCTACCTCTCTGACCATTTCATTGTTTGGACTTGGGCTGTAGCCTCAAAGGGCTAATGAAAACAAGTTTTGGTGCACTTCCTGCCTCTCTCCTGATATATCAAGTATACCTTGCGAGAACCCGACCTCATTTTTAAACTTATATTGCTCTTCTTAGTAGCAAAATACACTCATCTCTGGCCATGGCACCTTCAACAGACATGGATGCTCTCACACTGCACAACCCTTGGGAAGTAGTCAAGGCTTACTACACTTGGCTTGTACACTTGGTGTAGCCTGGATAATTGCAAAACTCTTGAGGAAAGGGCCTACCGAGGCCAGAATCCAAATATTTTTTCTTTTTAAAAATATATTTTTATTTCAGACAGGAAGGGAGAGGAAGAGAGAATCAATGATCGGCTGCCTCCTGCACACCCCCTACTGGGGATCAAGCCCACTACCCAGGCATGTGCTCTTGACCAGAATTGGCCCCGGGACCCTTCAGTCCGCAGGCCAATGCTCTATCCACTGAGCCAAACTGGTTAGGGCCAGAATCCAAATCTTGAACACCCCATCAGAAAAAAACTTTCAGAAACACCTCTAATAAATGTGTTTCTTTTTTTTTTTTTTTTTTTAAGGGCTGATGGCGATTATGGTATGTTCAAGCCTTTACAAACAGCCTTTATTTTATTTTATTAAACATATATTTTATCGATTTTTTACAGAGAGGAAGGGAGAGGGATAGAGAGTTAGAAACATCGATGAGAGAGAAGCATCGATCAGCTGCCTCCTGCACACTCCCCACTGGGGACGTGCCCGCAACCAAGGCACATGCCCTTGACCGGAATCGAACCTGGGACCTTTCAGTCCGCAGGCCGACGCTTTATCCACTGAGCCAAACCGGTTAGGGCATAAATGTATTTCTTGATAGATTATGTTGACATGTATATTATCCAACAAAATCAAAATATATAAATAAAAGTTGAAGATTTTTCTGTACTCCAGTGGTAAATCTTGCCCCCATTTTCCTCCAGACTGAGGCCTCTTCAAGACAGGGACAATGTCTTGTTACTTTAGTATAGCACCTTAAAGTTAAAGGTACTTGATGTTGAATACATTAATATAATTAGGACTTATTCCAACATAAAAATAAGTCATTTACAGTGTTGAGGGAGCTGGAAGTCTTAGAGAGCTCCATTTCAGTCGTGCCTGTCACTACTAACTGTGAGACCTTAAATTATTCACTTCACGGTTCTGTTTCCTTATTTGTAAGAGACAGTTGTCCTTATCTTACTCTACACACACTATAAAATGTTATATTCTCTCATATGTGTACAGCATTTTATTAGCCGAAGGTGAAATATGAGGCATTTTTCTCGTGGCTGTGATAAGGATCTCATGTATAGTTTAGGAAACAGCCTATGCCTTCCACAGAGCATCCTCGGGGTTCTGGGCAGAATTGCTTAGCCATTTGCCTCTTTTTATCATGTCTCCTCAGGAACTGCAAAGCTAACTAGTTAACTCTTTGCAGCCCAGACCCTGTGGGCTGTCACAGCATTTGCTTTACAATTCCTTGCACGTTTGCCACAATCCCTGGCTGGGAGATTCAGATCTTTTTATAAAGCCTAAATCCTAGGGGAAAAGATAAAGGTGTCCCTCTTCCTGGATCTCATCCTTTTGAATTTAACATACTGTTCTTAGCTCACCCTCCTCCATTTATTCCTCCTGTTGTCAAATATGTACCTTCTCACTGAAATAAAAATCTCTGCCCCTTTCAGTCCCATTTGCTTTTCACAACCTATCCATTTTTTTTTAAAGTGAGGGTTTGCTTTTTTAATATATAGTTGACATACAATGTATTAGTTTGCGGTGTACAACAAACTATCAATTTCCCCCCCACTAATTTGCTGCCTCAAATATACATTCCATTGAAACTGCTAGTTGGGCTGATAAGCTTATTATTACAGCTGCTAGATTAGTACAACAAGCAATATTATAGTACATTACTTTGGCCTCTTATCCGCAGTTTCATGTTCAGTGGTTTGTTGCCTGCAGTTCAAAAGTATTAAATGGAAAATTCCAGAAATAAACAATTTAGTAGTGTGATGAAATCTCATGCCATCCTGTTTTCTTCCACCTGGGACATGAATCATCCGTTTGCCCAGTGTATCCTCGTTGTATGTTACCTGCCCGTTAGTCACTGGATGGCTGCCTAGATTATCAGACCACATTCACATAACTTTTATCTATATATATAAAAGTGTAAGCAACCGTCCGACCTGTAGTTATGATGTGCACTGACCACCAGGGGCAGATGCTCAACGCAGGAGCGGAAACCACAGGCATGTAAACATGGAACAGACTGATGAATCTCAGAGGGGATGGGGGAGGTTGGGAAGAGGTTAACCAAAGATCTTATATGCATACTAGAGGTCCAATGCATGAATTCATGCAAGAGTAGGCCAGCCCCCACAGCCCTGGCTTCATCTGGAAGGTGGTCCAGATGGTAGATCTGCTGTCCAGCTGTTTGATTTGCATATTACATTTTTATTATTATAGAGGCCTGGTGCACAGATTCGTGCACCGGTGGGGTCCCTTGGCCTGGCCTGTGCCCTCTCGCAATCCAGGATCCCTCGGGGGATGTTGGAGAGCCGGTTTTGGCCCAATCCCTGCAGGCCAGGCCGAGGGACCCCACCAATGCACGAATCCATGCACCTGGCCTCTAGTATTTTATAAACATGGTAGTAACTACTAAGCAGCTACAGTTTGAGATGCTATCACTTCCATTTCTCAAGTTAAAAACTCCTGATTTCCCCTCCTCATTTCTATCATTAGCATGGGAATTATTTACAAGTAAAAACAATGGTAACAGTTGATTTATCCCACATCCAAACAAAACCGGGCACCAAGTCCCACTGATTTTTCTCAGATGTGTAAAAGAAAAATGTTCAAAAAAGCCCTCAGGGACTCCCATTGCTGGCAGAACAAAAATCAACTACTTTGCATAGCCTGCAATGTTTCTCCCCAGAGAACGTCTGTCTCCTAGTTTTCTCCCTTGCTGCAGTCCTGTAAACTAACCCTGACAAGCCAAGGGACTTGAAGCTTAAAGCCCGAAGTATTTGCCACCTTCTTATCATTATTCCTGTCTTACTCATTCTCATGTATCTAGCACTCAATAAATGAGAAATGACTTATTATGGCTAAATTCATGTAGTTAAATATGTGTGGATTGGCACTGTAGTTTCATTTTAGAAATTTCCAACTATATATGCTTCCACTGTCTAGCAATTAAAAAAAATTTTTGGACTATGACACATAGTAAAAAATTCATTTTAAATTGTAACCCACTATACACACATATTTGTACATATGAAAAAATATTCACAAAGTATTTACCTTTATTACATTCTATGTACTTGATTATTCCATTCTGTTTTAAGAAAATAATTGGACCATAACTCACTAACAGTTTTCTTGATACCTAGCTGGGCTACAACCTAGTTTGAAGAACAATAAACTGGAGTATTTCAAGCTCTTAACTACTCAGAGAATTATGAAGGACAGTATCGTGGGGTGAAGAAAAACAATCAAACAAGCACATTTGTCCATAATATTTTAATACTTTTCCACTTTTAAATACTGGTTTTAATTTTGCGATTGTAACATGGAAGATCCAACTTTATTATTATTATTTTTTTTAAAAAAACATCATCAGGATCATAAAGCTATTATAGAATAGTTACACTCTATACACTCCCAAGGTACTTTAAAATGATTATGTTTTGAGTTTGTAGATGAACAATAACGATAATCCACATACATTGTCTGTATAACTTGGACTAAATACTGGAGAAAATGTTTAATTGGACAAACAACTGATAAGTTTAAAGATAACCAGCACAATTTCACGAGAACCAGCTCAGCCCTACTAAAAACTTCTCAAAGCAATCGACACTGATGTTGTATAGGTGTACAAATTAGTTGATGAAACTGAACAAATGGGAAACCTATTCCTCCTTTGCCTTATTTTGTATTCTTACACCTCTCCCAGTCAACCTCCTCCTAGGTCTGGCTGCCCCTGTGGCGATCCCAAACCAAGAGCTGCTATGATCACCCTCCACCTCAAAACCACGAGTCCTGAATTCTAACTGAAACACTGTGCTTTCTCTTGAACTGTAGAGTGGGCACTCAGGGAACAAAATCCCTTATCACCAATATTTTTAAAGTTTCTATCATAGTACAAAAAGAGTAACTGAGTAGAAAAAAGAGTAAAAAGATAATTTTTTTTGGTTTGGGGAAGAGAAGTAGAAAATAACTATGGATGAGAAAACATCATGTATATTCAGAGTATGTAGGAATTAGCCACACGGAATTCTAGAGGGTCTGAAAATTGTCTAAAGGGCTAGTACCTATCCAAATTATAACCTGTTTTAAATTCTTTTCATACTCTCCTACTCATTTCTAAATCTGGTTGGACAGGATTAACTCTAGTAAAGTACCAGTGCAGTTATCTAAAGGTAAAATGTATCTTTTTCTTTTCCTTTTTAATACAAATATTTTAGAGTAATCATTTTATTTACAGAATTGCAAAAGTATATCATTAACATTTAGTGCAAATGCAACTAATGATAATTAGATTTAGATACTGCTTTGTAAACTTTCCATACCTTTGTAAAACAAAGCTATTTAATTTAGTTACGAAAGAGTTACTTGTCTGTGTTCATGATAGTTACCAGAAAAAAAATGGCAAACAGAGAAACATTTATAGTGGGCATACAGAACTTTTTTTGAAGATTCCATCAGCATCTATGGTGAATATACCTTCCCTCCCCAACCCTCCCATACTCCCACACCCTGACCCACAGCTGATTGTAAAATAAAATACACATTTGAGGTATAAACTTTTCTTTTTTAAACATCACAATATAAAATGTTAACTGGTGATGTAGTAAACTGATAGAATTTGTCTTATTTGCCTTACTAGCATTACCACCATAGGCACTTTTCCACGTAGTCAAATTATGAACAGCATTTTTCTATAATAAGGCATATTCCATGCACATAATTTAGAGAAAAGTAAATTAAAAAATAGAAAAGATTTATGGAGCATGAAATCTGCGTGCATGTAATGTAAGCATATGTTTTATATGTATTTCCTCTCTGTACAGAATAATAAATACCACTATATTTGATGCAAGTAATTCACCTCCAGGATTGTGCATATGAAGTGACCAGACTAATCCCATCATTAAATTATCACCTTGCATTTATCATTAAGACTCCAATACCACATATGAAATATATACAAGACATGTTCCACGTGACATGACTTTCTGCTTTACAAAATGGGTTGGATTTCTGTGTTTCTACAGAGATGAGTAAGTCAGCAAAGCATCTACAAAATGCCTCTGATTTATGCAAGCACGTTTGTGTAGAAACATAATGAAGATTTTGAAGTGGGCAGTCATTTCTACTTCGATGAGTATAATTCCTTGCCTCAACTTCATGCTTCACGGTTTTTCACAAAGGCCTAAAACTAATAAAACTAAAAAAGGATTTTACATTTAAGTTCTTATAGCCACTAAGGAAAGAATCTCAGTCTGAATCACATGGAATATGTTAAAGCTCTGCTGAAGTTTCTGATCAAAAGGCAAACAGAAGCACTGCTCACATTTCTATGCGTATCTTGCAATATATCTTTTAAACTAACCCAAATTAGAAAAACTAAAAAACATACCGGTTACTGAGTCCTAAAAATATTGAATCAAATGTCAAACTCAGTCTGATTCGCTTTCACAAGTAATAACTGCATATCCTTACAAATTTCATTAAAAATTCTGAGTTCATTTTATCCTGACCATTTTCCCAGAAAGCAGTTTATACCCACAAGATTTATACAGATGTTTCTGTTCAAAGGCAGGCAGAACCAATTTAGAAACTGCCAAATTCTGTTTCTAACAAACTGAAAAAAAAAAAAAAAGCTATAGTGTACAGAACACAACTAAAAATACAGGAACTATAAAGATAACTGGGGTTGTAGGAGGGGGGAGAGGAATAAAGCTTTTCATTCTTTCTCCATCAGAACAAAGGTTCTTCACGGGAGTAAGAATATAGAAAAGGCAAAATCACAGGTTATTAACAGCCCTCAGTTATTAAGAGACACTTTACATTACTACATGAATCAGTACAGAAATCAGCAGCAATGAATTCTATGATTATACAAGCAAAAAAAAAGGTTGAAAAATTCTAGACACAGACTGAACTGCAGGCCTGAAAAAAGAGCCCCGTCCAGGTATTTGGTGCACAGAAAGCACATGCCCCATGAGCATTCCACTTTCGTGCTTTTCTTTTGTGCACAAAACCTGATACAACAGAGGATCTTAGGCTGGACCATATACTAAATTAAAAATTCTGAAAAAGTTTCCAAAAATTAAAGCATCAATTCCTAGTTGTGATTCAAAGTTGATTTTTCTCTCTTTTAGGAGCAAGCAAATAAAAATATAGCCATGTACATGTATTTTTACATGTATTTATAATTATAGCTGAGCATGGAGGTCTAGCGGTAGACAGCTAGGGTTAGACGTTCAGCTTTGCTATTGCAACATTTCTTCATTTTTGTACACAAAGTCAAGGTGTTGGGCCATAGACAAGGCTGTAGATCCTACGTTCCAGCTTAGAGCGTTCAATTTGTGTGTGTGTGTGGTTTTTTTTAAGTTTTCCCTCCAACATGGAATGTCACACAGCCTTGTTTCAGTCACTGTAGGAAAGAAAATGACAAGTTAAAAATTCAGCAATATATTGCTAACAACGGCAAGACTACCAGAATAGATTCCCCCTACCCTCTGAATTCATGGAATGCATAGATTCTCTCTTAAAATTTATCTTTAAAGGATTTTCAACTTTAAGAATATAAAACTGTTCATCAGAAGGAACAGAAGGTATAAGGAATCTCTGAAAGCTAGAAATGTAAAAGGGTAATGTACTTACTACAGGTAAACAAAGAGGGAATCAATCAAAGGTCTCTGGATTTGTACCCCACAAACTGGCATTTCCTTCTTAGTATTCAATAAAAATTATGCTATGTAATTTTTCAAGAATTTTAAAAATTTACTTAGGCTATGAAAAGACTTAAAAAACAAACAGGCACAGACATCATCAAATGTGTTTAAGAAATCTGACTACGAGTTTTGAAAATCTTTGGACCTTATTAACTTTATGGAATTTCTCTAAAGACGATGCTGATTAATGACAGTTATTTCTCCATCACCGAAGTTAAGCATGTTAGTTTTCTTAAGGTTACAGTGCTAGAATCCACTTCATAGAGACATCTTCGTTATTATGAAACAAACATTACTTTAGGTGAACAAAGATTTTTACCACATGTTAAGGTTAGAATTTAGGTTGTCAGAAAGAAGCTCAATCTGGATTCAAGGCCAGTGCTAATTGTTGGCCAGTGAGTCTTTTTTTTTTATTTCTATCTTTACATACATACAGAAAGGTCCACAAACAATGCTACCTCCTCCCCCTTGAATTTTTTCCCCAAGGGATTTCAACCACTTCCCTCCTAGGTCCACTAAAGAAGAATGAGGACACCGCCCCCCCTTCCCGCCACACACAGTCAGTCAATAAAACAATGCTCCAAATCAAACAGTTTAGAGGCAAATGCTAGTAATGTGTGAGTGTGTATATTTGAAATGTTTAAGAAATTAGTCCTCTCAAACATAGTTGAGAACATGTTCTATACAGGGGTGGGCAAAATAAGGTTTATAGTTGTTTGTATGGAAAAGAATACAATATTTAATAAATATGTAATACAAGAATAAACTATGTGTTTTGCATACTCCCAAATGTAAATCTACTTTTGCTTGACCCTGTATATAACTGCATTCTGATTTTATCCTGCTTAATACATGGTTATATTTTCTGCCCTGCAAGTAAGGCTGGGTGTGGGGGTGAAGAGAGAAAGCAGATAGAGTTGAATACTTAGTCTTGGTTAGAGCAAACAGCAACTTTTTAGAAATCTTTAGGCAAGGTGACAAGTCTACTGCCATTGTGTGGCATCAGGTTTCTGGTTTGACAAATATAGTAAAGAAATTATGTGTCCAGATCTAGTCATAATAATCCTAAGTACAAAATAGTCTAAAAATAGTCAGCACATTTATGCAACGCACTTATGCCTGAAGAAAGAGAATTCCTCAAAGGTCAGGCTGTATTCCAAAACACTAAGCATTCAGATCAGTAAGGCCAGAATCTGTTTAACATTTTCCGGTCACCTTTTTCCTGGGAAAATCTAAATATCTAGGACAGGGGTCCTCAAACTACAGCCCGCGGGCCACATGCAAATACAAATACTGTATTTGTTCCCGTTTTGTTTTTTTACTTCAAAATAAGATATGTGCAGTGTACATAGCAATTTCATCGTTTTTTTTTTTAACTATAGTCCAGCCCTCCAACGGTCTGAGGGACAGTGAACTGGCCCCCTGTTTAAAAAGTTTGAGGACCCCTGATCTAGGACATCAGTGCAATAATAACCCTTGTGTTAGCATCTGATAATAGATTTAGCTTTTCAGGTCTTTTTAAAAAAGACATACTATAGCCCTAGTCAGTTTGGCTTAGTGGATAGAGCGTCAGGCTGCAGACCATTGGGTCCCGAGTTCGATTCCGGCAAGGGCATGTACCTTGGTTACAGGCTCCTCCCTGGCCTGGGCCCTCGTCAGGGCTCATGCAGGAGGCAACCAATCGATGTGCTTTTCCTCACATCATTGTTTCTCTCTGTCTTTCCCTCCTGCTTACACTCTCCCTAAAAATCAATGGAAAAATATCCTAGGGTGAGGATTAACAAAATAAAACAAAACAAAAAGATATACTATAGACAGCTTCAGAAACCAGATTTAATTAAAGACATCAGTCATATGATTGACTATATTATTTTTATCTACTCAAGAATATAAATTTCTCAGCCAATGATTTAACATTCAGTATAGAAAAGAATGAGAAGATGTTCATATATACTTACTGCCTGTAACTTATACTTGGGTAATATCTATTACAAATTTTTTTTCAATTGATTTCAAAGAGGTAGGTAAAGAGATAGAAACATCAATGATGGAGAAACCAAGATGGCGGCATAGGTAAACACCGGAAATTGCTGCCTCGCACAACAACTTCAAAAATACAACTAAAAGACAAAACGGACATCATCCAGAACCACAGGAAGGCTGGTTGAGTGGAAATTCTACAACTAGAAGGAAAGAGAAAAGCACACTACTGAGACTCGGAGGTGCGGTGTTGGAAGTAAAGTGCAGAGGTACGGAGGCGCACGTGGAAAGGGCTGGCAGCTGAGGACGCGGCGCACGACGTAAGGGCTGGAAACTGAGGACACGGTTGTCTTTTTCAATCAGGAGGGAGTCTCAAGCTCCTGACTGCTCTGAACTCCAGTTCCAGGAAAGTCTCTGGGGACCCAGACTCATACGGGGAGAAACTGGACTGTCTGGCATCGGTCGGAACTCGAGGGCGGCTTTCTCTCAGAGGTACTTGCAGCGACTGCTGGGACACTGAGAAGTGGGGCCTCTTAGGGTAGGACTGAGGAGCAGCCAGTTGATCCCCTGCCCCACCCAAGCTGTGCGCAGAGGCTTTTGCATATGAAAGGCCTGGCCCTTTGCAATCTGAAAATTACAAAATTACCT
>NW_005353967.1:17091304-17106114 GCF_000412655.1 Myotis brandtii
GGTGGGAACTGGGTGGAGGGGAGCTATGGGGGGGAAAAAAGAGAAACAACTGTAATAATCTGAATAAAGATTTAATTAAAAAAAAAAAAAGAAACATCAATGATGAGAGAGAATCATTAATTGGCTGTCTCCTACACTCCCCACACTTGGGGATCGACCTGCAATCCGGGCATGTGCCCTGACTGGGAATCAAACCATGACCTCTTAGTTCATAGATCAACGCTCAACCACTGAGCCATGCCAGCCAAGCTTCTATTAAAAATTTAAATGCTGCCCTGGGCAGTGTGGTTGGAGCATCGTTCAATGCATCAGAAGGTTGTGGGTTTGATTCCTGGTCAGAACACATACTCAGGTTGTGGTCTCAATTTCTGGCCAGGGTGCATGCATATAAGAGGCAACTGATTAATGTTTCTCTCTGTCGCTCTCCCTCTCCCTTCCTCCCTCTCTAAAATAAAAAAAAAAACAAAAAAAAAAACATAGCCTTGGGTGAGGATTAAAAATAAATTTTAAAGAAAAACATTTAAATGCTAACACATATTGAGAGTTCACAGAAACAGAATTATACAAATGTTCTCCAATGGACCAAAAGACGCTCAAACTCATTCATAATATGAGATATACAATTAAAGCTACATGGCAAGAGTACATTCAAACAATGAGATACTATATAGCCTTAAAAAAAGAGGCTCCCCATTGAACTGTAAAAACCTTCAAGATAATAAAGTGCAAAAACAAGATGCAGAACGGTGTTTATAGTATGCTACATTTTCTTCAACAACAAAAGAGTATCTGTGGGAAGATTATAATTTTATTTGCTTATTCAGGCATTAAAAATACAAAGAAACTAGTAATATCAGTTAATACACTTTTCTGTGTGTGGAGGGAGGACAAAACTGAGTGAATAGGGGATAAATTTTACTCTATCTTTTCATACTTTTGACTTTTGAACCATGTTAACACATCACTTATTTACAGATAATTAAAGATTCTGGCTCCTTGCACAAAGATGTTCAATGCAGCATTATTTGACAGTAAAAATATGAAACCAAAACAGATGTTACCATAGAGACTAGTTAATAAATTGTGCAACATTTATATAACATTTTAAAACAGTGAGATGGTTGTATATGTCTCATATCTTTATATGGAATAATAGTTAAAATTTATTATTAAGTAGAAAAACAAGCTGCAAAATAATATAAATGTATTTTTTAAACAATTAAAAATACATATATGTAAGTACATACATGTAAAAATCTGGAAGAATATATCACAAACCTAACAGTAATTTCTGCAAAGGGAAAGATATAGGGAATTTGTACTTCTGAAATTCTGCAGTTCTATAATGTTGAAATTTCTTTAAATAAGCAGGTATTATTTAACATAGAAAGATAAAAATGTAAGTTTTAAGGCTATAAAAACAACAACTCTTTATCTGGGAACATCATAAAACACAGAAACTACTTTCAACAGTTAACTAAATTTTAGTATCTGCAGCAGGGGTGGGGAATGTCTGGCCTGTGGGTCGTATAAGGCCCACAAAATCATTTGGTCTGGTCCTGCCAAGGCATTAGGGGTGAGTAAATTAAATGTTTGACCAAATATAGCAGGCTAATTTTTAGGCTGATAATTTTGTTTGGCCTGCAAATGATGTTTTAATATCCAAATGGGCCTTGGCAGAAAAAATGTTCCCCACTCCTGGTCTACAGAGTCATGTTAGTCAAAATTTAAAAGGATAACATCTATCTTCCAGTACCTGTTAATACTAGAACAAAATAGGTTTTCCTGCTGTTTTCTCCTGGACGTAAGAAGTAAAACGTTTTAGAAACTTTGGATACTCTCGTTTTGCCACTGCCCTTAACACTGAGGCTGGTGCCCATCCTCCAGGGTTCACTATGAGTTAAAGAAAAATTAAAATGTTAAGATACAATTCTCCAAATACACATGAAGCACTCATTTTGTTCCTTTGCTTTAAAAAATTTCATGATGTTGGAACAATTGGCATCTCTTAAAAGTCTTGACCATTAATCCTTCATATTAACTACCAAACAAGAACAGAGAGCAAATAAGAAAGCATTTATTACCTTTCTAAATTGTTCTTACTTCCCTAAAATATATTTAAATATTAGTACAGCTACACTTTAGGTTGAGGCAGATCTTTTCATTAAACTATACTATAATCAAACTAGAGGCCCAGTGCACGAAATTCATGCACGGGTAGGGTCCCTAGTGGCTGCTGGCTGCCAGCTGAGGCCCTTCCTTCATTCTGTGCCGCCCCCTGGTGGTCAGCGCATGTCATAGCTGGCGATGGGACTCCCGGTCAGTTGAACTCCTGAAGGGACACTTTGCATATTAGGCTATTACAGGGGTGGGCAAACTTTTTGACTCGAGGACCACAATGGGTTCTTAAACTGGACCGGAGGGCCGGAACAAAAGCATGGATGGAGTGTTTGTGTGAACTAATATAAATTCAAAGTAAACATCATTACATAAAAGGGTATGGTCTTTTTTTTTTTTTAGTTTTATTCATTTCAAACGGGCCAGATCCGGCCCACGGGCCGTAGTTTGCCCACGGCTGGGCTATTATATATATATATAGACTAGAGGGCCCAGTGCACAAAAATTCGTGCACTCAAGGGGAGAGGGGTCCCTCAGCCCAGCCTGAACCCTCTCGCAGTCTGGGAGCCCTCAGGGGATGTCTGCCTGCTGTGGAGGTTCCCACCACTACCGCTGCGCTTGCCAGCCGTCAGTCCGGCTTCTGGCTGAGCAGCGCTCCCCCTGTGGGAGCGCACTGACCACCAGGGGGGCAGCTCCTGCGTTGAGCGTCTGCCCCCTGGTGGTCAGTGAGTGACATAGCAATCGGTCGTTCCGCTGTTCCGTCGATTTGCATATTAGCCTTTTATTATCCTATATAATAAAAGGCTAATATGCTAAGTGTCCAGTTGTATAGTCTTCCATTCAACCAATCAAAGTGTAATATGCTAATGATATGCTAAGGCCGCTCAACTGCTCGTGCACTGACCACGAGGGGGCAGACAGTCGACCAGTCGCTATGACGTGCACTGACCACCAGGGGACAGATGTTCTGACTGGTGGGTTAGCTTGCTGCTGGGGTCTGGCTGATCGGGACTGAGCGAGACAGGCCAAACATGCCTGGAGTCCTCCCGCGGTACCTCCCCCACTGGCCAACCTCCTGCATCCCTCCCTGGCCCAGATCGTGCACCAGTGGGGTCCTTAGGCCTGGCCTGCGCCCTCTCGCAATTTGGGCTTAGGGACCCTCCTCTCCCCCCGAGTGCACGAATTTTGTGCACCAGGCCTCTAGTATGGGATAATAACTTACTCAGGCATAACTATCTCTTTAAAGAACACTAGCAGTTATGGTCCTGTATAAAGAAGGTATGAGGATTTGGATTTCAATAACTACTACAAGTAGGAAATGGGTTTAGTAATAAGGAACCAAAGCAACAAGGCTGTCCAGCAGCAAGTCAATATAAAACAAACACGTAAGTAGCAACTAATAAGGATTAGGGACCAATCAATGATGAAAAAAATGAGCAAGCCTGACAATAAGAAAAAGAACCGCTAAAAGAAAAAAGAAAAAGAAAAAGAAAAAGAACTGCTAATTTCCTTTCCCACTGTTGCTTACATTTCTAATTCTACGTATATTCTTTTAGGTAAATACTTAATAAAATGGTTCTTAAAACCAAGGATATGTGATAGTGATCTTAATATAAAGTTTTTAAAAAAATATATTTTTATTGATTTCAGTGCGGAAGGGAGAGGGAGAGATAGAAACATCAGCTGCCTCTTGCATGCCCCCGACTGGAGATCGAGCCTGTACCCAGGCCATGTACCCTGACCAGGAATGGAACCATGATCTCCTGGTTCATAGGTTGATACTCAACTACTGAGCCATGCCAGTTGGCCTAAAGTTTTAAAATTTACCTATCTAGTCCAAGCTTCAAAAATTCTGATATAGTAGTTCTGGGGTGGAAGGCAGGTATGTATATTTCCTGAAAGTTTGATATACATCTTTCCAAATTAAAAATTACTAATCTAAAGGATAAAAACTCAAAAGGCATTTGTAATGGTATTTGTCCAAATGGTTAGTTATCATGTAGATCACACTAAGAACATCCACATTACCAAATAGCAAAAACAAACAACGAAATACATACCATTTGCTACATATGTAATCTTGCATAAAATGTTGTCCCTGCTAATCTTCTGGTTTCCTTCTGGTGGGCTAACCAAGGTTTGACAAATCATAGCGATATTTATTTTGGCACGAACACATCGATTGTTCAGCTGCCAAAACAAAAAATAAAAATGAAACAGCAGTATAGCAGATACCCAGTATTTTGTAATCTCTACTAGTCTAATAATACTATACTAAGTAGGCTGAAACCTCAACTCATCAAAATATTCAACAAAATCTTACAAGGATCAAACAACACATGCCAAACTGATAAGATTTCTCCTCCTTTTACGTAGTAAATGGAGCTAAATCGAGGTAGCAACCAGAGGTTTTGCCAGTAGTTGATCATGACTTAAGAGGCAACTGTGAGTAGTAGTCTGCATATACTACCTATCAGTGCTGTCTCACCTCATCTCAGGAACAAAGGAAAAGAGACCTGCTGAAATGTTCACAGCCATGACTACTGTCCTTCAGATAATACACAGGCTATATTATTCTAAGAAGCCAAAATAACACAAAATCTAAGAATTATCAACTCTAGTATCTGTGTGTGTCTGGCATGTGTTTATCATTTTTGTACTGCATGTATAGTTAGCTTTATATTATACAATTGTACACATTTATACAATGCACTTACAGGAGCACTATCGTGATCCACAGAAAAATTACAAACTATCCAAGTTTCAGGGTCATTTTCAGTCAAGGCTGGTATCTTTCGAATGGCAGAAAGATATAATACATCTCGCTGAGAAGCAGGCCACACTCTCTGTGGAAGAAGTAAAAATCATTTGAAAATTTGAACAATTCTTTATTCATTTGTAATATGTAACTAACAGAGAAACAAATGTAAAAGCAATAAATATCTTAGTTGAAGGTAAAAATCTGTCAAATTTTAAATGAAAAGCATCTGAGAACACCCACCAAAGGATTAATTATGGACAGTGAGTTAATGGCTTTGCAGAACTATAGCAAAGGAATAGTGTTCTGCTATTTTTATTTTTTTATAAATTGTAGTAATTTGCTATTTAAACCATTTTTAAGTATACAATTCATTGCCATTAATACATTCAGAATGTTATGTAAGCATTACCACATTTTCAAAAAATTGTTATCATCCCAAATAGAAACTCTGTACCTACTAAGAAATGACACAGCATTACACCCCCTTCCTCAAACCCTGGTAATATCCTTCTTTTAACTATAGTATTAAACCTCAGCTTAAATTGTTCAGAGACTTTAAGCAAAGATTTTAGGGAAAGAAGACTACTCTTTTGATATTATAATCACACTTGAAGAATTCCAAATCAGGTAGACAGAATCTTTGAGTTTTATGGTATACAAGGAGAAACATATACTGTTGGAATGATATGGTCCCTAGGTCTCAGAAAACTGGGGCTTTTGTACTTTTAAATGAAAGAAAATATGCCTTGTCTTTTCTGATTGTTGACTATAAAAAGTAGCCAACAACTTAGTGTCAACACAACACAAATCATTTGCAAAGTGAAATGGTTTATATTTTAAAGATACAAAATTTCATGCAGTCAACAAAAGTAGTGTTGGAGAAATGTGTGTGAAACTAGTAATAAATGAAAGTTTAATCATGTTAGAATGATATTTGATATTTAAATACATTTAAAGTTTTAGAATAATATTCATCTTACTTTATTCTACTCTCTTCCCCTTCTGAAAATTGCCAAATAGTATTTCAAATAAAGAATAATAAATTAATTATTATTAATTAATGTCAGTGTGCATCATAGCACACTATACCGGTTGCTATGATGCACACTGACCACCAGGGGGCAGATGCTCCAACCGGTAGGTTAGCTTCTAATAAATGCAAATCCAAAAGGAGGATGAGAGAAATTTAAAGAATGAGATGACTTAAATATTAGAAGATGAGTAGTCCTCTTTAAGACCATATTATAAAAGAAGCCAAATCTAAAGAAAAAAGATGTACATAGCGTTATTGGATTTTGTTGAAAAAGAAATATGCCAGGATTTTTTAATTCAAATAATTATAATTGTAACTTACATTTTGTTATGTATGATACATTATTTTAATAATTTTTAGTTTTATTTTTCAAGAAATAAACCTAATACAACCTATATAATCCTCCCTTCCATCTATTATTTACCAAGTGAAATATTGGCAGATTGTTTTCCTGGATCAATTATCATCAAATAATAAGATTCTTCTGATTCTAAATTATTGGCCATTTATCTTTATTCTAAATTATAGAGCAATTAATTGATATTTTAACATCTACTAAATTTCAGATTACACTTAAACCCTGCACAAATCTGTATGTTGAAATAGAATCTTCATTTTTACACATTTCTTGAGCAGCTACCATGTAAAATGAAGCCTAGCTTATAGTCATCCTATATAATAAAAGCCTAATATGCTAAGTGTCTGGTTGACCGTTCAACCAATCAAAGCATAATATGCTAATGACATGCTAGGGCCACTGAACCGCTTGCTATGACGTGCACTGACCACCAGGGGGCAGATGCTCCAACTGGTAGGTTAGCTTCCTGCTGGGGTCTGGCTGATCAGGAATGAGCAAGACAGGCCAGACATGCCCTGGAGCCCTCCCGTGGTCCCTCCCCGGCTGGACAACCTCCCACGTCCCTTGCCAGCTCCGATCGTGCACCAGTGGGGTCCCTTGGTCTGGCCTGAGCCCTCTCGCAATCCAGGACCCTCTTGGGGGATGTTGGAGAGCCAGTTTCGGCCCAATCCCGCAGGCCAGGTGGAAGGACCCCACTGGTGCATGAATTCATGCACTGGGCCTCTAGCCTATATAAAAGCCTAAGTGACTGTTACAGTGGAACAACCAGTTGCTATGATGCACACTGACCACCAGGGAGCAGACGCTCAACATAGGAGTTACTCCCTGGTGGTCAGTGTGCTCCCACAGGGGGAGCGCCACTCAGCCAGAAGCTGGGCTCACGGCTGGGGAGCGCAGCTGCCACAACGGGAGCCTCTCCCAACTCCGTGGCAGCTGGCGCAGCAGACCAGGATGAGCGTGAGCAGCGCCCGGCCCCAATTTGGGCTCCTCCCTGGCCGCCTGCCGCTTGGCACACTGTTACATCCCCCGAGGGGTCCCGGACTGCAAGAGGGCGCAGGCGGAGCTGAGGAACCCTGCCCCCAGTGCATGAATTTCGTGCACTGGGCCTCTAGTTATATATAAAATGCCTCAGGTGAAAGACTGAGTTTAAGAAATACAGAGCAAATCTCAAATATTTTCACATATTCAGCTCAATTAAAAAGTCACTTGAACCCTAGCTGGTTCAGTGGATAGAGCGTCAGCCTGCAGACTGAAGATCAATCCCAGGATGGATTCTGGTCAAGGGCACATGCCTGGGTTGCAGGCTTGATCCCCAGTAGGGGATGTGCAGGAGGCAGCCAATCAATGATTCTCTCTCATCATTGATGTTTTTATCTCTCTTTCCTTCTCTTACTCTCTGAAATCAATAAAGATACATTAAAAAAATAAAAGTCACTTGAAAAAAAAATGAAGTACTTATTGAATCATTATATTTCCTATATAACATAATATTACTTTTTGTGGATCTCTTCCAAGTTTAATTTATTATTCTTTATTTGAAATACTATTTGGCAATTTTCAGAAGGGGAAGAGAGTAGAATAAAGTAAGATGAATATTATTCTAAAACGTTAAATGTAGATTAGCAAAGGAAGAAATGAAAAGGGAACCAATTTAAATGACAATGCTTCGGTGTGCTCTGGTGTATGACCAACTTCTCAGTAGTTATGCTCAGCAACTTTTCATTGTTTTTAGATAATCCACTTAAGATCATTTTCATATCTATTAGTCTTAACACAGGCAAATAACATACTTTTCCACTTCTTATTATATTGATGTCATAGGAAACTATGATTCACTTTCATATTCGATAACTATCAATCTCCTATAGACTAGCTGCTAGAAAAATATTTGCATTCCTGAATTATTAATAAAGCCTTTAGATCTTTTCTGGCATTTAATTTCCTGTCAAATTTTATTTTAGACAATTTATATGTCTGTTTGAATTATAGTGAAATCCTTTAGGGATGAAGAGATATTTACCTTGTGTGTTTGATAAATGATGATTGCATTATCAGCTAATGTTTCCACCACATGAAAGTTTTCTATAGTTGCTGAAATGAAGGGAAAATATTAGTAGCCAAAAAGACACTGCTTTTTCCTAGAAGGTGATTAATTCACTTATACTGAGAGTCAATTACAAATGAACATTATAGTAGAATGAACAGGATTCTGCCCCACTTGGGCTAAGTTCAAATGAAAGGTAGTTAATACCTAGTATTAGGGCTATAGATGGTGGCTGTGGGAGCTGATCACCAGGAAATCTTATTTTCCTTTATCCAACATTTAGCTTCCACAGCAAGAAGGCGATTCTATATCAACACTGCATTACTCAGGCACAAATTATTCCCTAACACTATGACCCCTCCCTATAATCCCTAATTTACTGAAGCTGAATAAACTGCTCTATCTAGGTTTAGGTAACTGTATTTATTGGGAAGATTATCAAACTGTCATTGATATACGTCTTATGATGTCCAAAAGTATCTATTTATGCAATCTGGTGTCTAAGGGAAACACCCCCTGCCAAAGTAACTAAACAAACCACAGCAGGATTCATGTAGGATTTACCAGGGAAACAAAACAATCTAGGAGAAAAGTAGATAAAACAGAAACCTTAGTTTTAGTCCTGGCTTTTACACCTACTAGGTCTGTGGCCTTTGACAAGTCACTTGACCTATCTGAATTTTACTTCATTACCTATCTATGCAAAATTGTTGAGGTATTAAATCAAATGCTAAAAAATACTGCAAAGCATTTTATAGTGTGAAAAACTTTATTTAAATATAAAGTATTATCAGTCCCCTATATGATTCTCCAGATATTTTCTACATTGACTTTGCAAACTAAAGATCATATGAAGAAAATCAGATTGGATTTGATATTAAATTCTAAATAATAATTATATTAAAATACATTAATAATAGCAGCTTACTTTCCCAATCATTGCGAACGTCAACATTCCAGAAGTAATTGCAGACCTCGTGTCCTGTAACTCCTTTAACTGCATGGGTAGCTTTTAAAGGATCCAGAACAATCCCATTTTCTTCTACTTCTCTCCTATATACCTATACAGGACATAATTAAAAATCTGTTTAAAAATCCTAAAGTAAACATTTGAAAGCATGTTTGCAAATTTAACAGCTTTTTAGGATTTACGAAAATCTCTTTATGGAACATAAACATTCTGTTAAAATTAAGTTTAAAATTTTATATTATTAACACATTAAAATATTTAAAACTACAAATCCAAGGTAAATTTCAACTATGAAAAAATATGCATATATGATGAATGACTAATTACTGTGAGTTATTAAAAAATGAATGTATCAATTTAAATCAGGCATTATTTACTGAACATTCTCAAAGACTGTTCAACATGGCAAAGAAGGACAAATAAACCTGGTTAAAACATAATCTCTTTAAGGATACTGATTTAAGGTGGCTGTGTTCACTGATATATCCCCAGCATCTAGCATAGTATCTGAAACCCAGTAAAGCAACTATTTGCTGAATCAATGATTGAAAACTAAAATGTAATAAAGATCTATGCTCTCTTGCTTTAAATAATAAGGTTGTGTACTGGAGTGCTGATTAAAACTAGTTATTTCAAAATTATTGTGGGCTTGCTACTTTAGAGAACTCTGTAATAAGTTCTTTTTTAAATCCTTACCTAAGGACATGATGAAAGAGAGGGAGAGAGAGAGAGAAAGAGAGAAGAGACATGGATCGGTTGCTTCCCATATGCGCCCCAACCAACTGAGCCACCTGGCCAGGGCCTGTAATAAGTTCTTTTGACAAGTGATTAAACAATGTTACCAAAGGAAGAATCAGCTCTCAATTTATGGAGTGCCCATGGAGCCAGATACTACTAGTTATTTCACATGAAGTTTCTCTTTTACAATCTCTCTCCCCAAACTCCATTCCCTACACACTTACTTATTTGCTATTGGGTCTGCTATTTTCCGAGTTATCTGAAATGTAACTCTGTAGTGTAGACTTTTGGTTCTTTCTCTCACACTTCACGTAGGCTATTAAGATTATTACCAATCTTCTATAAAAAACAACTTGACTTTTCTACTATGGTTACTCTTTTAGGTAGACTTTCAACATCTTGTACCTGACTTTCTCAAGTGGTTTTCTTGGTCTCTTGCTGCTTCCCTATCAGCTTACTCTTCTGAAAATGCTACTTTGCATAGTGGCTTACCTAATGCTACAAAGGGTAGACTATTCTCTTTAGTGGGTTATATTATAATCCAGCCCTAATTTCTTTCTAATGTTGTGGGTTGTAGGAGCACTTATTTTCTACTTAGTCCCTTCGCTTCCTGGAACTTCCCTAAGGGAGAAACAATGACTTATCTGCATAGTGAGTACAGAGGGAGAACTAAGCAGATGTGGCTCAACCCCTTCTGCAGAGAGCATGCATCCTGGTCTGCTTTTATGGCTTGCTCTTGTGGGAAAGGCCTCTGATTATACAGGTATCTCAGAAACATGTTTAGAGGTAACATATTAGCAAGACATTGTGACAGTTGGTCTCCATGTTGTAATCCAATCAGATCATCAGAATTATAGCATTTTGGTATCTCATTTGCCTGTCTCTTCTACCTTATTTCTTACTAGAGGCCCGGTACACGAAACTCATGCACTGGGGAGGGGGGGGGTCCCTCAGCCCAGCCTGCACCCTCTCCAATCTGGGACCCCTCAGGGAATGTCCGACTGCCGGTAAACTGGCCGTCGGACATCCCTTCCACAATCCAGGACTGCTGGCTCCCAACCGCTCGCCTACCTACCTGCCTGATTGCCTCTAACCACTTCTGCCTGCCTGCCTGATCACCGCCTAACCACTCCCCTGCCAGCCTGATTGACGCCTAACTGCTCCCCTGCCGGCCCAGTTGCCCCCAACTCCCCTCCCCTGCTGGCCTGGTTGCTCCCAACTGCCCTCCCTCCCTGCAGGCCCGGTCACCCCTAACTGCCCTCCCTGCCAGCCTGGTCACCCCCAACTGCCCTCCCTCCCCTGCAGGCCCGGTCACCCCTAACTGCCCTCCCCTGTTGGCCTGGTCGCCCCAACTGCCCTCCCCTGTCAGTCTGGTCGCCCCCAACTGCCCTCCCCTTTTGGCTTGGTCCCCCCCAACTGCCCTCCCCTGTTGGCCTGATCTCCCACAACTGCTGTCCCCTGCCAGCCTAGTCGCCCCTAACTTCCCTCCCCTGCAGGCCTGGTCCCCCACAACTGCCCTCTCCTGCTGGCCTGATCACCCACAATTGTCCTCCCCTGCCGGCCATCTTGTGGGAGGGCGTGATGGTCAATTTGCATATTACCTCTTTATTATATAGGAGGATTTGTTCCCTATTCAGGAGGAGAGGAAATTCCAACACTTAATATTGCACCCCATTTGCTAGAATAATTCTGGTCAACATAGTCTATATAAAACTCCTGAACAACAAATTAGCTTTCAACAGTGAAATCAGTCAGACAGAAAAAGACAAATACCGTATGATTTCACTTATACGTGGAATCTAAAAAAAAATAGATGGCCCTGGCCAGTGTGGCTCAGTTGGCTGAGCGTTGTCCCGTGTACCAAGGGGCCCCAGATCCCTGGTTCGATTCCTGGTCAGTGCACATACAAGAATCAACCAATAAGTGGAACAACACATTGATGTTTCTCTCTCTCTCCCCCCCTTATTCTCTCTCTCTCTAAAAAATCAATAAATTAAAAAATATTTTTTAAAAGAGAGAAATATCCAAATAGAGAGCCATCAGTTAATTGTGGCCTGTTCATATTTAAACCACAAAATTTTATTTCTCCATGGCTTAGGCAAAACAGAATGGTTTGTGCATAGATTTGATCATAAAGAAATTATATAAAAGCTAAACCAGGAAAGCAAAAGGACATTTTATTTATTAATATCTGGTGCTTCTTTGATCATATGTAGTAATGTGTTTAAAAGTAATTTTTAAATGTTATCCTTATTCATATCAATGACGACAATATGACTGGAATAGAGGTGCAATTAGCAACCTATAACTTTTCACTGAGAATTACCTTCATTTCTCCTTCTTCTACAACCAACTGCCAATTGGCATCTCCACCTACATCCTGTAATGAATAAGTCATGTGGTTCTGCACCATCTCTTCAACCTTGAAAAGAAAAAAGCAAAGCTATAAGAATCTGCCTCCAATTAATAGCTATGACATAATCTCTAAAAAACAATGATACTCACTTTACTTCAGTTCTGAAATGATGCTCTTAAGAGAGCTGAGCAACCAAATGCACAAAAGTTAGTAGGTATGAAGAGTTTAGTCTACATTCTAGATATAATATCTAGGTTAATGACAGGAGGGAGAAATATGGAAAGATGCTTCAATCAAATAACATACTGTACACTGGGCCTAAGGTGCATCAAGTGACCAAAATAAGCATTTTCGGGGGGGGGGGGGGGGGGGGGATTCTTTCCTTTACCATAACGCGCTTCCTAACAGAGATGAAGTCTTAAAGCATAAATTTATTCAACTCTAAGGATAAAAGGAGCATGAAGAGACCATCTAGTCCAGTGTTTCCATATTTAAGACTACAATTGAGATACTAAATACACCAAGATTTCCCTACAAAAGGTAATAAAACTTGGGATATTTCACTGAAATGATAAAAAGATTGTTGCTGAAGGAACTGGCTTCTTTACCATCTACTCAGACACTTTATCTAAACTCTATTTTCTAAATTTTTACTCATTATTTTGTTTTATGTAGTAAATACATTAGAGAAGGCAGGAAGAATTAAAAAATATGTACACTGTACTTCGATTAAAAATGTATCCCTAAGTTTAACTACATATTTTACATAAAGTCTATGGTGTTCATTAGGGATAAAAAACAAGAACCAGGTTTACACATATTTTTAAAAAATATTTTTTATGGATTTCAGAGAGGAAGGGAGAGGGAGAGAGAAAAACATCAATGATGATAGAGAATTATTGATCGGCTGCTTCCTGCACACCCCACACTGGGGACTGTGAGCCGTGACCACCTGGTTCATAGGTTGACACTCAGCCACTGAGCCATGCCAGCCAGGTTACAAATATTTTGAAATGAACAAATACAAAATTAATGATTTGGGGGCAGAAACTTAAAATTACTAACCCTGGGGATATAAGTTTTATACACAAAAGGATGTGATCAATATGGTATTGTGGCTGTACTTCTGCGACATCAAGCTTTCTAGATCTCAGAATGCATCTTTGGTTACTGAAAGCAGGATGCTGTAAGTATCTCCTTAATTGGCAGTGATCACAAAAAGGTTTTTGATAAAAATACATGCTGAGATTCTATAATCTATTTTTGTATTAAATAAACACTAACATAACATTTTATTTCTTTATTCATTGCTGAAAACAGTGTGAATGGTGTTGGGTTGCAGACTTGAGAGAAAATTTAAAATGTGACTAATATTATAAAACATAACTTCAGGAGCTGCCTGGAAAAACCTGTGTGCCTCTGTAACTTTGAAATATGCTTTAGAAGGTAAGGATGACTAATGTGGGACTCCAAGTTACAAATACATTCAAACTGTATCTCATTTCCAAAAGAGAACAAAGAAAGTTCCAGTTAGTATCCATAAATAAAAAAGCCACAGTAGCACTGCACTCATTGTCTGTTTTACATCCTGATATGGAAAAATGTTTACCTTTATTAGATCCTAAGATCTTAAAAATCTTTAGATTTGATATGTACTTTTTAGGTCGGACACTGGGAGTTAAGGACACCTTTATTTAAGATTCGAGGCAAAAAGAAATGTTTCCCCCAACTAAGTCCTACTTATAATGGATTACTTGCGAAAGAAGAATGTGAAGGGTTTTATTCTAGTAAAAACAGAGTTCTGTTTAAAAAAATATTTACCGCCATTTAGCTCTTTTGTTGGAAAGTATGCAGGTAACTGTGTTTTTGTTTGGGAGGTTATTCCTGAATTAGCAATTTCAAAAGTTTGAAAAGTGATCTATTTTGGTCCAAAAGAAATCAGATTCCACAAATATAAATTGACAGAAGGTAACATAAGTTACAGTAATGCAAAGTCAGTCAAAAAAGTCACAGAAAAATTGCAAAAATGCGAGAAGCAAAAATACCACTTTTAGTGTATCAGACTGGCAAAAATTAACTAAATTATAATATTCAGTGTCAGTATAGTAAAAGAAAACTGACCTGGGAATACAGTTGGTTCAACTTTTTTAATGAACAGTTTGGTAATCTAATTTAAAATTCCTAAGTGTGCATGCCTTTATCCTAACAATTCTAAGAATATATTCTAAGGAAATCTATATACATAAAAAGGCAGCTACTGTAACGGCCATAACAACCTAACAACCAGTTGCTATGACACCCACTGTGGCCAATGAACCGGCCAGATCAGGGGGTGGGGCCGTGAGGTTGGCTGGCCTGCTCCTGATTGGACACTCCCACCCTGATCAAGAGCTGGGCCTGCCGGCCAACCGCCCCCCCCCACCCCCGCCAGG
>NW_005353967.1:17106325-17126181 GCF_000412655.1 Myotis brandtii
CCCACCCACCCCATTTGGGGGAGGGGCCAGCCAGCCCACTGCCCCTCCCCATGGCCAGCCCACCCCCAATCGGTCCCCCAACTCTAATTGGGGGCAGGGCCCGCTGGCCAATCGCCCGTGGCCCTTTCCCCCAGCCGGCCCAGCCCTGATCGGAGGCATTGATCCAGGTCGGCCAGCAGGCCAACCTCCCACCATCTCCTCCTCCCGACAGGCTCAGCCCCAATTTGCCCTGACTGGGGCCAGGCCGGCCAGACCCCACCTGTGCACGAATTCGTGCACTGGGCCTCTAGTAATTTAATAAGTGTACAAAAATGTATATATAAAGATGTTATATATACAAGAATGCCCATGCAGCACTATTTATAACAGCGATAAACTTAAAATAAACTAAATATTCAGTATCAGGTGAGAAGGCAAACCCAGTATGCAATCCATAAATAGGTAAGTAGATACAGACCTTTATTTATTACTGATGGGAAGATGGACCTAATTATATGCTTAAAAAATAAAGCTGGTTACAAAATAGTATATATAGATTTAACTACTGTAGTAGGAAAAGACAAGGTATGTGTATTTATATGAGCCTGATTATTTATTTTTATTTTTTTTATATATTTTTATTGATTTCAGAGAGGAAGGAAGAGGGAGAGAGGGATAGAAACATCTGCAATGAGAGAGAATCATGGATCGGCTGCCTCCTGCAAGTCCCCCACTGGGGATCGAGCCCACAACCCGGGCATGTGCCCTTGACCGGAACTGAACCCGGGACCAACGCTCTATCCACTGAGCCAAACCGGCTAGGGCCTGATTTTTTATATGCATGAGAATATCAAGTGGTATAGTATTTTACTTTTATTTACTTTCTAGTTCTGCTACAATTAGCATGTATTACTGTACAGTAAAAAAGGGAGGAGTAAAATAATTACCACAACAATGAATTATGAACATAAAGTAGAAAAGCTTTACACAGAATTGTTTTGCAGTGATGTTCACTATAGATTAACCTGCAGCTGTACTGCCCACCCTTTGATGTTATTTTTTCAAAAGATGATTTTTTTTCTCTCTTTCATTTTGAAATGACATCTTTAGTTGGAAACTGTGTAATGCAAATAAATGTGACCAAAAGATTCATTTATAAATCCAAGTCTTTTCTACTTTCTGTACACTTTGATTTAGAGCTACTTCATTCCCAATTTCTGCCCAGAAGATAGATTCATGATTTTCTGTTAATTCCCTAGTAGTTTCACTTATTTTACTTGAAGTTATTTTTCAGGGCATCTCATAATCCTATGTTTAATTATCCTATCCAATCAGGATTATGAACATAATTTCAACAAGAACAAAGCGGTCATGAGCTGAGACTTGTACACAGATGCCAAAGCTAATAAATCAATAGCTAAATGCCAAAGCCCAAGTTTGCTAATGACACCAAATACTTTAGCAAGGGCGAGAAACACTTGAACCTCAATGTTATTTGTCTTCATTTTTGCCCCTTTTGGGAATATGACAGTACAATAATCAAAAGCTAAAACAGAATCTGATCAGTCACATGCATCACATATTAGGAAAAAAAAACCCTTCAGAAAGACTTCTCAACTTACAAACAGGAGATACACAAAAAATTAGGTAAAGAATTAACCTATGACTTGGCAGAAATCTTGTAAAAAGCTGGGCACCTACTTCTCAGTGACATATTCACCTGTACTTGAAGGCTTTCAGCTCTTCTATAGCTCTCTACAGCCAGGGTCCTGATCTGGGTTCTGAAGCCCCAATTCTTAGGCACTTATCAGTGGCTTGTATTCTTTTCTTGCTCTTACATTTTCTTTCATCTAGAGCCTGTATATTCCTATATTTTAAGGGAAAATGGTGACCAGTACTGATGGGTTTTAGTTAGTTTTGGCTCCGGGTGATTTCTGATAAATTGATACATCTCTTTCTCAAAAATGTTTAAGAAGAAAAAAGCTGCAAAAGTCTGAACAACACAATTTGATTTTAGACTTATTGTTCTTCACTGCATAGCTAAAAAACTAATGTAAACTTTATTCATTTGTGTAAACTAATAAGAATCTGTTATAAATTATGCATTTTAAAAACTTTTATTGAAATACTCTGATAAGAGAAAAAATGATGTAGATAATACTGATTAACTCAAAGAAATTATGTTATTATTAAAAGCTCACTTACTGAGCACTGACTACATGCCAGGCCCTAGGTAGACCTGAGTCCTAGCTAGATCACAGAAGTGCAGCTAACCACAATTTAAACTTGGGTCACTTTGGGAATTCAAGTTCTTAAAAATAAAGTAATTTAATCCAATAAAATTCAATCACCAGAGAGATACAAAGTTGAATTGCAAAGATAAAAAAAATTTTCCCCCAACTAATGCTGATACTAAAATATATTGTTTTAATGACTTTATTATGAGAGCAGAGACTGCAAGCATCTGGCTTCCTGTCTTAAATTTCTAAACCCTTACTGATGATACCAAATAATCAATTAAAACCAATTTCCATAAATTTAGTATAGAACAGAAGTATTAATTTATAGTATCAAACGGTAATGTGCATAAGGAAAGTACAAGCTGTTCAACAAATATTATTTAAAAAGTTATTTCCCTGTTGAATATAATTATATTTTAAATTAGATTAGAAGTGAGGCTGCTGAATCCTGCTTTTATGCTATAACCATGTCCATCAAAGTTGCTGAATCCTGCCTGAATAAATCAGATATTACATAATACTTTAAAACTATGTACCTTCAATTGTTTCAATTCAATTTACAATCTTTCAGGAATACCTCCTATATGGCAAAATTTCAAGCTATTCACAGTAAAAGATACAAAGGGCACATGCAAGCTTGATAGAGGAACTACTTAGTAGAAAAGGCCTTTTTAATGCTTATAACTATTTAAAATTCAGAACGAAAACAAGTGGCCTAACCAAAAGATTTCTCGGAACTGGGAAAGCAGGCTGAAATATAGCACAGAAAGACTCAAGTCCACTCTATACATTCATACAGTACCTGGGAGCTGAATCTGTGAACATCGTCAGAGGCACTGACTAGATCAATGGAAGACATGGAGGAAGAGCGACTATAGGGCTACCAGAGACAGACAAAGAAAAAACCAAGTAATCAGAACAAAGGCACAACAGAGCATTCAGTACCAACTTCCAAACACAAGATAAAGAGAGAGAACAAAGCACTATATGAAACAAGCTCAGCAGCAAGTGCTGAGTCCATGCACCTATTATGTGTTATGCTCTAAAATCTTTCTAAAATGAATGCAGCGCTTTCAACAATGTAAAATAATACCACTTAAACCCAAAGAAAAAAGAAACTTAATGTAACTGGCTATGCTTTTGGCTATTTTGGACTAGTCATTCCCTGTTACCCCCTCTCCCCCACCTCCTTTCCTCTTAAATGAAAAAGAAAGAACATAATCATAAGAAGATTTCTGTTTTGGAGGATGCATATGGAAGAAAACATATAATACCAAAAAAATCTCATTACTTAAGTTCAAGAAAAGGAAGGAAAACTTATACAAGATAGTTCCATCAACAGTGAAGAACAATACAGCATACACTTGGAGTAAACTCTGACATTAGGCTTACCTTTTGGACAAATCTATGAGTCCCCACAGAAGAAAAGGCATCTCCAGATGGCATGGATGTAGGCCAATGTAACCTGACCTTTTCGCTCTGTGACTAAGAAAACATATAATGTTAAGAGGCAAAGGCTTTTAAGTGTATTTTGCAGCTAAAGAATGGTTAATATAACCTATAACCTGAAACTATCAACATTTAACTACTGAACACTTCAGTACTTATGTAGTAGGCAGTTAGACAGACATGAGAAGAGCAAGATGACAGGCCAACTACAGAAGGTCACCAGAGCAGAAAGCCCCAGGTACCTAGCTATGGGCAAAACTGGGAAACCAAGGACCTCCATCCCCAGGGTAACCTTTCCTCCCTGGAGCATATCACTAGTCATGTGGGTTAGACCCCCTAAGAGGGACAGAGAACAAGGGGACAGGAGAATAGCCTCATAAGACTCCCATACAAGCCCTTGCATGATTTCTCCCTTAAGGATTAAGCCCCAGGACAATGAGGTTCTGACCCACATCAAATAATCTTAGGAACAAAGCCTTGGGTCTGTTGACCATGGAGACAGCTTAGGTTAAACTAGGGATGATATCAGATGTGTTCAGCTCCAGGCCCAGAAAAGCAGCAAAACCAGACAAGCCATGTTATAGCTGACATCAGGACCAGCTGCATTGACTAATGACCCCCTGCCCTGGTGCTGACCAATCCCTGGAGACCACAACCCTGAAAGGACACATCTGTAAAGCTGATGAATATTCTATTGGGATCCTCCCTGAAACCTCCAGACAAATACCCTCAAGACTGATAACCCAGTGCTGCTCTCTCCATGGAGCACACCTATGCTTTTCCCCACCCCCAGGTCCGCCTTCCTTGCCTTTCTTTTTCATAAGCTGCAAGGGTATTTATTCTTTTGCCTCTGTAACTTGTTTCCTAAGCCCATTTCTTCTGACTCACTTCTTCTAGCCCTGTGACTTTCTAAATAAACTTTTGCGTGTGTTTGAGTCTCAGCTCTGAATTCTTTCTTAGGCAGAACTCAAGCAGTGAGAACTCAAGAACCGAGGTTGTTGAACTGAGGTCCGGTCTGACTACACCAAGCATGCCAAACTCGCAGCCCACAGGTCACATGTAGCCCACGACGAATATTTTTGCGACCCAGCCAATATAACCGAATGTAAGAAACGTTTTAATAAAAATTTCGTAACTTAATTTTTACAATATCCTGTTATACATAATCTTCTATATATATAAAAGGCTAAAAAGCCTAAGCAACTGGCCAACCTTCTGGTAGCTATGATGCGTAATGACCACCAGGGGGCAGACACTCCAACCAGTAGCTATGATGCACACTGACCACCAGGGGGCAGATGCTCAATGCAGGAGCTGCCGAACTGTGGTGACTTGGCAGCTGTGGTTCTCGGGTGATGCACCTGGAACCAGAGAGGAGGGCCCTTTGTATTCAGCATGTCTCTATTGAAATAATCCTACGTTTCTATGAAAATTGAAGCTTTTGTTTTTGTGTGGCCCACATAGACTTAAACCTTATTTGGCCTGTGTTAGCCTTTGAGTTTGACATGCTTGGACTATACCAAGCTAACACCTGATGCTGTTTTGCCACCAACACTTAGAAATATTTGAATCATGAAACTACTCTGACATTTACTTTATGTGTCCCAATTCAATCTCTTCTTTTGGACCTGACAGTTACTAACTTAGCCCAGGGATCATTTTTTTTTAATTTTGCTCCTAGTCGGACTCTCCGATGCCAACATGACATCATTTACCATAAATCAATCTTAATTTAATATTGATTTTCTTATTCAAACTCTGCCCAAATTATTCCAATCATTCCACCTCATAAGGCTCCTGCAGGGCTGTATCATTTGAATCACTATCAGTGTTTGCTTCAGTCACGTCATGTCTGTCTTTGCTCCTTTCCATAAAGGTATTCATCTTGTCTTCATCTAATCATTTCATTCCTGTTAAGCTGCCACTTAACCTCTTTCTCCCTCCTCAGCTTCCCTAGTTTCTTCTCATTCTATAAATATCTATTAAATGTAATGTACCAGAAACTTTGCTGTTTTGTGTGTGTGCTCATTTTCTAACTATGTAGAAGACAACTGGTTATTTCTATTCAATACGATCTGAACACAATGGCAAAGATCTCATTTCTCACTCACCACTTTTTTCTATAGCTTTCCTTATGTTGGCAAATAATGTAAAACAAATGTAAACTCAAAACTGTGTCACTGAAGACTACCTATGTAGTGGTTGTGTTGTTGAGAGCCCTGTGTAATATCTAATGCATACAATGAGGGAAATGATCTGAACCTTTGGAACTGATTTCATGGATTACTGATGCTTACTCCTCTATAGCATTAACATACTGTAATCATCTGTCATAATGACACGCCTAGTTATTAGGCAAGGAAAGTTACGGGTCTGTTTAATGCTTGTTTTGTAGAGGATCTACCAGAGTACCAAAAATAGTCTGAAATGAAATGAGTTGATAGTCCCATGAATATTTCTTTTCTCTAAAGCTTATAGAAGCTTTCATTGATTCTCTTTAACTCCAACTCAACCAATGTGTTGATATTTAGAGTAGGATTTTAGAGCCAGAGGTATGATTTGATTCATCTTGTCTAAGCCCTTGTTTCACAGATCAGGAAACCAAGGCCCAGAAAATTTAAGTGATAAGTTTATAGCTTCATAGTTAGCTAGTGGCAAAACTAAGACTAAAACAAAGTTGTCATGACCTCAGTTCACTACTCTTTCTATGATAACACATATTAAATAAAAACAGAACATACACACAAAAAACAGTGTAGGCGAAAAACCCTAAAAAAACAAACACAATGATGCTGCTTTGGGTAATACGTTTGGCATCCAAAATTAGAAGTCATTTAAGAACTGAAAGTTCCCACTCTTATTGAGTGCTGTGTAGCATCTTTTAGTATAAAAATAAGCAATAAGCTTTATAAACTAATGTTACATGAACTTTTTATCATGAGTTATAAAAAATAATGAAAAATGAACATGAAAAGCAGCCACTATTACAGGTGATTTACCTTCAAGTAGATAGACTAATAAATGGGCATAATAGCCATGACTGCCTTAGCAATGGCAGGGAATGAACATGTCAACTTTTTTTATGCAGGTAAATCTGTAGTGTACAACTGATATACATATCGTTTATTTGTAAGATGCTTCAAGTCCTGGGAAAAGTAACTAAAATTCACCCTTAAATACCATCTAGTGTTAATACTTGGCAACTGCATTGTTGCAGAATTGAAGGCAAGGGATCAAATTAATCTTGAAATTAGAGTTAAACGATTTAAGATATGCTTAGTTCCACTTCCACAGGAGAATCTGGGCATAACTACTGTGAATTTAATGATGATAAAACACTAAGCAAAGTTAAAAGTGAGGAAGCAATTGAAGGTTAAGATAGTGAAAGCAATAAAGGAGTTAATAATAAAAACTGAATGGTACCAAAGGAAGAAAAATAGATTCTTGGTAATCTTCCTTTTGAATTTATATGGCACTTGGTGGTAAAAAGTTGTTCAAAGAGACTGTTTTACTCAGAGTAAATATATACTTGATATTAACAGGATCATGATAAAGTTGGATATTTCAAGGGCAATAGAAAGAATATTTTATTTTAACTTCATGTTAATTATGCATGCTTTATTTTTTATTTTTAAAAAATATATTTTACTGACCCTTTACAGAGAGGAAGGGAAAGGGATAGAGAGCCAGAAACATCGATGAGAGAGAAACATCGATCAGCTGCCTCCCGCACACCTCCCACTGGGGATGTGCCTGCAACTAAGGCACATGCCCTTCACTGGAATCGAACCTGGGACCCTTCAGTCCGTGGCTGACGCTCTATTCATTGAGCCAAACCGGCCATGGCTGCATGCTTTCTTTAAACTATCATTGGTCTTCTTTCCATTGCTTGGAAATTGATCAATGGAAGAACTGACATGAAGATTCTCCTACATTTGTGACTCAATGCAGACACAGTTCATTTTCTAGGTTATCAGATATTTCAGTTTTCAAATTCTATTTATATAAAATACCATACATCAAGAAATACCTAGTGTTAAATTTTTAGTGACAGATATACCTGTTCTTCTATTTTATCTTGTCTGTCAAGAGCAGCTTCAACAGCATCAAAGAACTCTTCTTCATTAATCAGACTGTTTGGACCTTCCTATTTGAACACACAGAAGAAAAAAAAAAGCTGGTTTAAGAAAGTGGAAAACACTGATAATTCTGGCATTAACTCTAGGGAAAAGTTGAAAAGTGATTCAACAAACATTTCTGAACCAGTTAGTACACTAGGTAATATATAAAATATGAGTAACATATGCTTTGTGTAGAATCATGAGTATAACAATCACTCAGTACTCATATACTTACTGTATATTGACCAATATTGTATTAGGGCAATAATCTAGAGCAGGGGTCCTCAAACTACGGCCCGCGGGCCACATGCAAATACAAATATTGTATTTGTTCCCGTTTTGTTTTTTTACTTCAAAATAAGATATGTGCAGTGTGCATAGGAATTTGTTCATAGTTTTTTTTTAAAACTATAGTCTGGCCCTCCAACGGTCTGAGGGACAGTGAACTGGCCCCCTGTTTAAGAAGTTTGAGGACACCTGATCTAGAGTAAGAGGTTGGTGAACTATGGCCCATAGGCCAAATCCAGTCCACTGCTTACTGTTGTATGGCCTGTAAGCTAAGAATTTCATTTTTTAAATGGTTGGGGGAAAAGGAATGAATAACAACATTTCATGACATGTTGGAATTACATAAAGCTAAATAAAGTTTTATTGGAATATAATCTTCATTGTATTCATATGCATTGTCTATGCCTGCTACAGTGACAGAGTTGAGTACTTATAACTTAAATACTTGGCGACAGAAACCGTATAAAATTGAAGAAAGGTAAGTACAAAGTTGCAGATCTACAGGCAATGAGCAGTACAGACTGGGTACTGAGCGGGATCTTCCTAAGCAAATAGAAGTAGTTCATGGAGAAAGAAAAATTGAGCTAGCTGATGCTTGAGAGCCTGGTTAGATTGCAGAGCAGTGGTTCTCAATTGCCTGGAGAACTTGTTAAAATGAAAATACCCAGGACCCCATACACAGAAATTACTTCTCTGCAGGTCTTGGGTGGAGCTGGGAATATGCATGTTTAATAAGTCCTCCAAGTGATTCTCATGCAAAGAGAACCTCAGCTGTATCAGAAGATAAAAGTATAAAAGAATAATAGCAAAATGGAAACAAACAAGGTATGTTCCTGCTGTGATGGAATAAATAAGTGGACTGTAAGTTGAATAATGGCTTTACATTATGGTAAAAGTAGAGGCTGAAAAGGTACACTTTGGTTTAAGGCTCCCTAAATTTTTTTTAAAAAAATATGTTTTTATTGATTTTATACAGGGAGGGAGAGGGAGACAGAAACATGGATGTGAGAGAAATATCAACATCGATTGGCTGACTCCTGCATGCCCCCTGCTGGGACCAAGACTGCAACCAGGGCATGTGACCTGACTGGAAATTGAACCAGCGACTTCTTGGTACAGAGACTGATGCTCAACCAGCTGGGCAGAGCTCCCGCCCCCACCCAATTTATTTTAATCCTCACCCGAGGGTATTTTTCCATTGATTTTTAGAGAGTGGAAGGGTGCAGGAGAGAGAGAGAGAGAAACATCGATGTGAGATATATCGATTAGTTGCCTCCCACACAAGATAGAGCCGGCAACCGAGGTATGTGCCCTTGACCAGAATCAAACCCGGGATCCTTCAGTTCGCGGGCCAATGCTCTATCCATTGAGCCAAACCGTCTAGGGCTCCTAAATTTTTAAATATAAAAATAAGACACATGAATGATTGTTGGTCTCTCTATAATCTTACCAGTTAGACTGATAACCCAACGTCATCACTACTCCATGAAAAAGTATCTAGCAACATTATTCCATCCCTGTCACAATGTGGGGTCACACAGGAAGGGTGGGAGAAAACCCCTTGGCACAGGCATATGAGGAATCTTGATTTAATGCAATAGTTCTTTTGGAGTTATGAGGACTCTCTCATAACTCATTTCAAAAGAAAAAAAAATCCACAGAAACTTTTTATTAGACTTCAACATACACACAGAATAGTGCATACTTCAATGAATTATCACTAAGTGAATTTAAACATGTAATGACCTGTTGGATCAGGAGAAGAACAGTAACAGCATTCTAGAGGCTATCCTGAAGGATTCCCTGTATACAGTTAAAACATTTCAAAGGCACTTAAATAGTAGTAGTATCACTTTGGTCTTTGTTGATGTGAGAAAAATAGAAAATATCCAAAATCTACTCTGAACATATTTTCTGGTGATTTTTGAAAACTCTATTGATCATAACCACACCTACACTTTTAAAAATTATAATACGCATTCAACCTATGCAATCATGTCAGCATCTCAGGAGTCTCCCAATTGGGAAATTCAGGATTAAAAAGTTCTGCTTTTGGGTGGTGAACACACATGTAATATACAGATGATGTATTAAACAACTGTACACTTGAAACCTATATAATGTTATTAAGCAATGCCAACCCAATACACTTAATACAAAATTTTTAAAAATTCTACTTTGATAAGTGAAATGGGCAAATAAGAAAGGTACATTTTTCCTTTGATGGCAAATCTGAGAACTTAGTAATTGTATAAAATTTCTTTTATTAAAAAACAACTTAAAAAAACCCACTTTTATTTCACCTTCTTACCAAGGAAAAGAGCTATTTGTTGCTAAATCTATGGGACACACTCCACAGTCTTGACCTCACTTGCCCTATTGGCAGCATTTCTAATGACTCTCTTTGCAAGGCTCTCTGCCCTTGGATTCCTAAGTTCCTAGTTCCCCTCTACTAAGTACTCTTCTTGGGCTCCTGTGCAAACTCTTCCTCCTTTGTCTATCCCTTAAATGTGGGTGTTCCTTAGGATTCCACACTTGCTTTCCCACAGCATTTTTATTCATTTCTAAGAGTTCAGTCATCATCTGATAATTTCCCAAATTCATAGCCTGTCCATTCCTTTCCTATGTGGTGTTAGATCTTTACATCTAATAATATGTAAGACCTCCTCAGATGAATGTCTCAACTCATGTGCAACATGTCTAAAACCTGTTCTTCCTCTACCTGTGCACCAACAGGACGAAGGCGGAAATCTGGGCCTGTTCCTGGATTCCTCCCTTTTCCTTCATTCAATCACCACACCCTTCAATTCTACGTTCCAAATACCTCATTTTTCCACATCTATTCCTACTGTCCTAGCCTATCTAATTTAGACTATACTCAATTCTTATCTGTTATACTGAAAAAAATCTCCAAGTCCCTGTCACAACTCTCAACTTTAATGCACTCTCCTCACTGCAGGAAGCAAGAATAATTTTTCTAAACTGTAAATCTGAAAACCCAATTTGCTTAAAACCCATTCCTGAGGATCTGCACTGTTCTCAGACCTTTTTATCCCTCCCTCCTCACAATGGGTTCCCTGCTCCATTGATAAGTTACTCTGGGGCAAAATGCTTTCTCTTGCTTTAGGTCTCCAAATGTTTTCTTTTCTTCTAAGCCCCTACAAGCAACACTCTTTCTAGGCTATTTGCCTGGTTGACATCTACTCAACCTACTTATTCTTAAGGTTTCAGCTAAGATGCTGTTTCCTTTAGGAAGCCATGCCCACCACTGTTAAAAGTGCTTTATAATATATATTATTCTATTTGCCTGCTACTTAGTCTATATTACCATTAATATATACTCAGGAGGGGCCCTCAGGCAGGATCCTTGTCTGCCTTGTTCCTTGCAATCTCACCCCACCCCACACCTAGCACAGTGCCTTGTGCTATAAGTCTTAAGGAATGGATTTAAGATTATAAAGTAATTTCTGAGGCTATAGATGACAGAAACATTTAAACTTTGTTCAATAATTAAAACATCATAAATGTTGGATAAGAACCAAAATAAAGTCACATTCTGAATTAGTGTCATTTTAAAATCCATGCAAACATAGTACTGACACAATATAGATGGTTCAAGACTCTAAAACAGTGATGGCGAACCGGTGACACGCGAACTCATTTTTTGGTTGATTTTTCTTTGTTAAATGGCATTTAAATATATAAAATAAATATCAAAAATATAAGTCTATGTTTTACTATGGTTGCAAGTATCAAAAAATTTCTATATGTGACACGGCACCAGAGTTAAGTTAGGGTTTTTCAAAATGCTGACACGATGAGCTCAAAAGGTTCGCCATCACTGCTCTAAAAGGAAGGGGGAAAACATAAAAACAGGCCCTAGTTTATTTAAAAATTGCATATTTAACTTCATATCACAAGGAGTTGGTGAGAAAAGGCTGAAGAACCCTTAACTATGTTCTTCATTAAAAGAGGGCAGTACAGGAGTAGAAAAGAATGATTTATTCAACAACACCATTAGAATAAAAGATTACCATATTATACCATAATTTTAAAAAATCCAGGTATATTAGCAATATATTTAGAAAAGACCGTTAAAAAAGAAAAAAAGAAAATACAGATAATTATTTGAGAATGCTTTTTAAACATGATATCAAATGTAGAGATAAGTGTATCAAAAAAACTGAGAGATTACATAAAAGCATAAAACTTTTTTTTAAAAATATATTTTTATTGATATTTTACAGAGAGGAAGGGAGAGGGATAAAGAGTTAGAAACATCGATGAGAGAGAAATATCGACCAGCTGCCTCCTGCACACCTCTTACTGGGGATGTGCCCACAACCAAGGTATATGCCCTTGACCGGAATCGAACCTGGGACCCTTCAGTCCGCAGGCCAACGCTCTATCCACCTAGCCAAACCGGTTTTGGCAAAAGCATAAAACTTTTATAGAGCAAATTTTAAGTGACCAATAAACATTTCTTTAGAAAAGCCTAAATCAATTACATCCATAAATAAAGCAATTTTTTTAGATTTGAAACTAGTAAACACATATACCTAGCACAAGGCCTCTCTTCCCTCCATCCCACTCTTATTCCCTGAAAGAAAACTGGTTTGACAGAAGTGGAAGTATATAACTATACTTATATATTGCTGGAAGGAAATAAATTAGTACCATATATTGATAAATTAAAAACATGGGCTTTTTGTGTATTTTTCTATAATCTTCCTATAAGAAACATTTATTTTATTTATAATATGAAAAAAAATAAGGTAACCTATTTGCAACAGCAGGGATGGAACTGGAGAGCATTATGCTAAGTGAAATAAGCCAGTCAATGAAGGAAAAATACCACATGATCTCACTCATTCATGGATAATAAAGACCATTACAAACTTTTGAACAATAATAGATACAGAGGCAGAGCTGCCTCAAACTGATTGTCAAACTGCAGCGGGAAGGCCAGAGAGGGTTGGGGGGCAGAAGGGAGGGGAGTAAGAGATCAACCGAAGGACTTGTATGCATGCATATAAGCATAACTAATGGACATAAGACACTGGGGGGTAAGGGAGGGCAGGGGATTGTCAAGGGGGGGGGAAGGACACATATGTAATACCCTTTGTAATACTTTCAGCAATAAAAAAAAAAAAAAAAATAAGGAAACCTAAAATGGCAAAACAATATGCTTAGCATCAGAATAAAAATAAAAATTATAATAGTTTATATTTCAGTAATTTAGTTTATTAAAACCCCAGAGAATAGCTAATTATATAATTTTTATACATTCTAGAAGAAATGAATTGACAGCTTAATAATTAAAGAATATTACAGCTCAAGTCTCATCATCATGATTTCTACATTTGGAAATCAATTCCAGCAAAAAAATATTTATCCAATAGCAGCTGAGTTTTTTTCTTTAATCAATTCCAACATTAAATATAGTTAATAAAAACTTTTTTTTCTCAATCAGTTCCAACATAAGAAATACTCAGTCAATATTAGTTTTTTTATTCCCTTCTAGAATAAAAATGGCAAGATTTTTTTCTTCTATTTTCTTAAATATAGTCTAACTATAATTATTTTAAAATATATGTATTTTTTATTGATTTCAGAAAGAAGAAGGGAGAGGAAAAGAGATAGAAACATCAATGATGAGAGAGAATCATTGATAGGCTGCCTCCTGCATGCCGCCCACCTGGGACTGAGCCTGCAACCTGGGCATGTGCACTGACTAGGAATCGAACTACAGTGACCTCCTGGTTCATGGACTGATGCTCAACCACGGAAGCATACCAACAGGGCTAACTATAACTATTTTATAATCCTATCTCTATCTCAATGGTACTCCTTGCCACTCTATTTAAAAAATGTTCATTTTACCCTGGCTGGTTGGCTTAGTTGATTGGAACATCAACCTGCACACCAAAAGGCTATGGGTTCAATTCCCAGTCAGGGCACATACCTAGGTTGTGGGTTTGATTCCCTGTTGGGGCATGTATGGGAGTCAACCGATTGATGTTTCTCTCTCACATCGATGTTCTCTCTCTTTCCCCACTTCTTTTCTATCTAAAAAACAATAAAAACTAACAAACAAACAAAAAAACACACAACAAAAACATATCCTCAGGTGAGGATAAAAAATAAAAAAAAGGTTCATTTCAGGAATATCAACAATGTTAATGACAATTACCATATATATTTCTTATATATTTTTCTATAAAAACGTGATGAAAAATAGTTTATAAAATTTTAATTATGCATGTATATGGAAGGAAGATTTTATTAATTGCTCAATAAAAAAATGAGGAAAGAAGTTGGTTTCACACATTCCAAACATAAAGGCAAGGTAATTATAATAGTTCATGCTCTACTGTGGATAAGACATCATAGTATATTGCACAAACTAAAATCTTTTGTCTGTATAAAGTATTCAGGTTTTCCCTCCATAAATTGCTTTTATTTAAAAAAGTTGAGTTAGAAGATAACATTAAAAATTATCATCTTCACAGGGGAGATTAACACTTGTCTTATACAGTGGACAGGCAAAATAATAAGCCTTTTAAAGCCTATACTAAACTTTGTAGGCAATACCAAAAATTCTATTTCAAAGTAAGCCTAGCATTTATATGATATATACATTTAATTAAAATAAACATAGAGGAATTATATATTTAGAACCTTTAAAGGTTACAAAAGTATAATTTAAAAATTAATCACTTTTGTGATAGGCATGCCTATGTGTTTTCCTTTCTAAGATCAAAATGTTACTTCATACCTCATAATCAGGTCCTCCAAAGTGGGATTTTTTCTTAAGTTCTATCATGGCATTTTTGTATCCTTCCTCTATTCTTCTTCTTTTCTCCATTTCCTATTTTCAAAAGAGAGCAAGTGAAAAATCAAAATAAAACATCCACCCAAAAGTGACAATATTATGTGCGGACAAGGGTGAACAGCAACGGGAATTCTCATCTATTGCTGGTGGGAGTTTAAACTGATATAACCACTTTAGAAAATTGTCAATATCCACTGAAGCTAAGCATATACTCCCATGAATTAACAATTGTATTCCCAGGTATATGCCCAAGAGAAATGAGTGCATATATCCACCAAAAGATATGTACAAGAATGTTCCCATCAGCTTTATTCATAATAATAAAAATATAAAAACCTAAACTTCTATCAATAGAAAAAATAAATTAAAGTCAAACAATGAAAATTCATCATACAATGAAATACTATACAATAATAAAAAAGAATAAACTACCACTAGATGTAACAACATGAATCTCAAGTCATGTTAAGGGAGAAAAAAGACAGACACAAGAGTGTATACTGTATGATTTCATTTATGATGTTCACGAACAGATAAAACTAATCTATGATCATGTAAGTTAGAATTGTGGTCACCTCTTAAGGTGGTGGTAGGGGAATGAAGGAACCTTGTGCTATAAAAGTTCTTTCTGTATGTTGATCTGACTGGTGGTTACAGGGGTATATACAAATGTATAAAAATCATCAAGCAGTACACTTAAGATTAGTGTACTTCACTATATGTATTAACATATCTTAAAAAATGAACAAAACAAAAACACACAGCACAGCAATATTAAAAAGACTTAGGGAAAAGTGAAAAAGCATGCTAAGTTACACATATGTGAGTCTACTAATGTAAGCAAACATCTTAAATGAATAGAATATTTTTAGGCAGTGTGGTTAGATATGATAATTCCTTAGTGAAGGTTAAAGAGACTAAAGAAAAAAGTTTTAAACTAGTCTAGATGAGTTGAATGATTCTCTTGAACCATTAGTCTAATAGATTTAAGGGGTTCTCCTGTTTTCTCAATACATTATTTTTTGTGTGCATAGGGAATCTTCTAAAAATTCAATTTGATCCACATTGGTATAGAGTTGAAATCTTTCAATATAGAATAGTTTGACTCCTGAATAATAATGAAGTGGTTGTACCTTAAATGGACGTTTTTATTGCCTGTTTTTAAAAGATACATATTTTGTCAGTCAATATGGCTACTTCACTTGAGAATTCTAAACAATTCTCTTTTCGTCTAAACATGGGGACCGTTTTAAATACACAGTGATATTCAAATTCTATGGCCATTCTGCCATTACATCAGTGTTGACATTGTTTTCCTAGTGTCCTGCTTTAATTGATAAGACCTTCAAATTCTACAAGCAATATGACTCCCACATGAAGAAGATTCTGACTGGCCCTAGACAGTTTGGCTCTGTGGTTAGAGTGTCAGACCTTGGACTGAAGGGTCTCAGTTTCTCTTCCGGTCATAGGTCTCAGCTGCAGGCTCGCAACCAATCAATGTGTCTCTTTCATATCAATGTTTCTCTCACTCTGTCTCTCCCCCTCCCTTCCACTCACGCAAAAAAAAAAAAAAAAAAATCAATGGGAAAAATATCCTCGGGTGAGGATTAACAAAAACCCCCCACAAAACAACAACAACAACAAAAGATTCTGACTGATGTCTAGCCTAGTATCCAGAGCTGAAATATAGAAAATAGTAAAATTCTTCTAATTCTGCTACTTAACACCTCTGGACAAGTCTCCGGGGCACAATTCCTCTTCTATAAAATGGTGGCATGTTTCAGTTCTAACATTTTACTATTTTACTGATGTTGAATTATAAACAGAAATACTAAACAAATTCACTAAGCCATACTTTACACTAGAAACTAAATATACATATTGTAATATTATCAGTGTTGCAATTTAAACAAAGGTCGAAAAAGTGAACAGTAAGCAAATGTTTAATGAATAATATAATGTATGTTGAATGATATCTCAATGACCTTGGAAAATACACATGGTTATAAATGCAATAAGTTAATATTTAACTTTATAAATTTGTGTTTAAGTTAGTTTATACAGCCTAAATGCAGTTTCATATGTCATACAATAAAGCTGGGTAATATTAAATGGCTTATCACTTCCATTCCAAAGCATTGCTGTTATTACAAAAATGTTATTAATCAAGAATGCATATTGTACAGTTACTGAATATTTAACTGATGAATCTCATTAGGAAAATGAGGTTAAGATGCCTGCAAAGTTTCAGAAGTACCACCTACTACTTCTATCAACTCCAATGCATTTTTCCCTAAAAAGTTAGTTTGGATTAAATATTCAATCCATATATAAAACTTAAATGATTATTATTTAACAGAAAGAAAAATAGTCTTACCTTATCCATTCTCTTTTGCCAGCTCTCCTCACGTTTTACCATTAGTTCAATACAATGAGAAAGTGTAGCAAGGATTCCAGCAGTAGTTGCTTTAAAAGTTATTGCCTCCCCTTTAAAGTCTATACCATTAATTCCTTTCGGTGTTACCTGTGGAAATACTAAAAAAGACAGTTTTCCACTGAAAATCTTCCTAATGGAAAAATAATCCTTCACAATTTAAAATTAAAACTTGTTTAGAAAACTAGCAAATCAGCCCTGGCCAGTATGACTTAGTTGGTTGGAGTATTGTGCCATATACCAAAAGGTGCAGATTCTATTGACAGTCAGGGTATATACCCAGGCTGCAGATTCGATCCCTGGTTGGGGCATCTGTAGGAGGCAACTGATCAATGATGTGTCTCTCTTTCTCCCCCCTTCCTCTCTCTAAAATATAAAGTAACAAACAAACAAACAAAACCCTAGCAAATCAGAGCAGGCTTTCAGAATATAATTTCCTTCCTGTTGGCCAACATTTAAAAATTTCCATTCATACTCTATCAGCAAAGAAGCTTGTGGCAGCATATGTACTTTCAAGTCCTTTTTTCTGGATTCTATTTCCTGAAATCTATTTGCTGTGCTGCATTTAGTGAATAAAGTAGTAGGAGAACATATACAAAACTCTAAGCGACCAGTCGACCGTTTGACAAGTTGCTATGATGCGCACACAGGAGCTCAACACAGGAGCTGCCCCCTGGTGGTCAGTGCGCTCCCACAGTGGGAGCACTGCTCAGCTGACAGATGGGTGCCAGACGCCGGGCTCACGGTTGGAGAGCACAGCTGCAGCAGCGTGAGCCTCTCCCGCCTCTGCGGCAGCGCTACCAGGCAGTAGCAGGTGCAGCAGGGCCAGGATGAGCGGGAGTGTATGGTGGCCGGCCCGGGCTCAGGCTCCTCCCTGGCCGCCTGCCACTTCACACACTACTACATCCCTCGGGCCGAAACCCGCAGTCTAACATCCCCTGAGGGGTCCCGGGGTTGCAAGAGGGTGCAGGCCAGACTGAGCAACCCCACCAGTGCACGAATCCATGCACCAGGCCTCTAGTCCTATATAATAAAAAGGGTAATATGCAAATAGACTGAATGGCAGAACCGAACCAATCAAAGCATAATATGCTAATGATATGCTAAGGCTGCTCAACCGCTCGCTATGACATGCACTGACCACGAGGGGGCAGAAGGTCAACCTGTCGACCAGTTACTATGATGTGCACTGACCACCAGGGGGCAGACTGTCGACCGGTTGACCAGGGGGCAGACGCCCTGATCAGAAGGTTAGCTTGCTGCTGGGGTCCAGCCAATCGGGACTGAGCGAGAGGGGCTGGACATGCCCTAGAGCCCTCCTGCGGTCCCTCCCTGGCTGGCTAAACTCCCGCGTCCTTCCCCAGCCCCAATCCTGCACTGGTGGGGTCCCTTGGCCTGGCCTGCACCCTCTTGCAATGTGGGCTGAGGGACCCCCCCCGCCCCCGAGTACATGATATAATAAAAGGCTATATAATAAAAGGCTAATATGTAAATTGACCTAACGGCAGAACAACCGGTTGCTATGACGTGCACTGATCACCAGGGGCCAGACGCTCAACGCAGGAGCTGTCTCCTGGTGGTCAGTGCGCTCCCACAGGGGGAGCGCCGCTCAGCCAGAAGCTGGGCTCACAGTTGGTGAGTACAGCGGCAGTGGCAGGAACCTCTCCCGTCTCCACAGCAGCGCTAAGGATGTTTGACTGATGGCGGGGAGCGGGCCTAAGCCGTCAGTTGGACATCCCCCGAGGGCTCCTGGACTGCGAGAGGGTGCAGGCCGGGCTGAGGGACCCACCCCGAGTGCACAAATTTCATGCACCGGGCCTCTAGTACTTTAATAATAACACTTTGACAGTTTGCAGGACCTAATTATGACAAGACCAATGCACACATTAAATAATTTTTTAAAAATATATTGTTATTGATTTCAGAGAGAAGGGAGAGGGAGAGACAGAAACATCAATGATGAGAGAGAATCATGATTAGCTGCCTCCTGCATGCTCCACACCGAGGATCAAGCCCACAATCCCCGCATGTGCCTTGACCAGGAATGAAACCATGACTTCTTGGCTCACATAGGTCGATGCTCAACCACTGAGCCACACCGGCTGGGCTAAATAGTTTTTTATGTTTACATTTCATAATATTAATTCAGAGTTAGCTTTGAATGAAATGAGAAAAAATTTTAAAATTCACAAGATGCAAACAGGAGAACATATTATCTTATACTATTAGCTAATAAGAAACCACTGCAATAGAACTCATAAGTGAAATGGTACTTCCAACTTTAAAACCTCATATGTAGATATGACAGTAAAGGTATCTACACTAATAAAAGAGAAACATGGTAATTGGCGTACAACCGCTACCCTTTTCATTGGCTAATCAGTGAGTATATGCAAATTAACTGTCAGCCAAGATGGCGGCCGGCAGCCAGGCACTGAAGCGAGCATGAGGCTTGCTTGCTGCAGTGACTGCGGACTCCAACGTTCCCCGCCTCACTTGCCAGCCTCTCA
>NW_005353967.1:17127343-17134578 GCF_000412655.1 Myotis brandtii
GGGCCCCGGGCCGGGCGGGGGCCCCCCCCCCCCCCTGCCCCCTCTGAGTGCACATTTTTGTGCACCGAGCCTCTAGTAATCTATAAAAGAACAAATTAATAAACTACTTCATCAAAATTTAAAATTTCTGCTCAAGGCATGGTTAAAAGAATACAAATTGCAGTTATATGCAATTAATAAATCTAGTTATCTAATATATAACATGGCTATAGTTAATATACTGAATTGAATACTAGAAATTTGTTAAGACAGATTTCAGTTGGTTTCATTACCAAAAAAGATAACTATGTGAGATGATGTTAATTAGTTTTCCCCACAGTAATCATTTTGCTATCTATACCAAATCATTACATTGTACACCTTAACTGGGAGAAAATCTTTGTAAAGCCTATGTCTGATAAAGGACTTGTATTCTATATACATATATATAGAATATACATTAATATAAAACATTAACATAGCCTATACTATAATATAGTATATTATAACCTCCAAAACTCAACAGTAAGAAAATATATATAATCTAATAAAAAACTGAACAAAAGATTTAAATACACACTTCACCAAGGAAGAGATAGAATGGCAAATAAACGCATGCAAAGATGCTCAATACCATTAGTTACTAGGGAAATGCTAGTTAAAAACCACAGAGGGATACCACTATACACCTATTAGAAAACTGAAATTTAAAAAGATTGACCATGCCAAGTGTTGGTCAGGATTTGGAGAAATTGGGACTCTCATATATGTCAGGTGAAATAGACTTCGGCAGTTTCTTGAAAAGTTAAATGTACTCCTACCACATGATTTAGCAATTCCACTCCTAAGTATTTACCCCAAATAAATAAAATATATGTCCATGAAAAGACTTGACATGAATGTTCACAGCAGCGTTATGTATAATAGCCAAAAACTATAATCAAACCAAATGTCCGTCAAAAGATGAGTGAATACACAAATTGTGGTGTATCAACACAAGGAAATACTACTCCCCAATAAAACAAATAGCCCTAACTGGTTTGGCTCAGTGGATAAAGCATCGGCCTGCGGACTGAAAGGTCCCAGGTTCGATTCCGGTCAAGGGCATGTACCTTGGTTGCGGGCACATCCCCAGGAGGGGGTGTGCAGGAGGCAGCTGATCGATGTTTCTCTCATCGATGTTTCTGACTTTCTATCCCTCTCCCTTCCTCTCTATAAAAAATCAATAAAATATATTTTTAAAAAAACAAAAATAAAAAGAAATCATATACTGATACATGTGATAACAGTGATGAACCTCAAACTAAAAAAGAAGCCAGGCCAAAACCCACCACAAACTGTGTAAGTCCATTTGTATTAAATTCTAGAAAATGCAAACAAACCTACAGTGATAGAAAAGAGATCAGTGGTTGTTTGGGGAGAGAGGGGGTTAACAAAGGGGATGGAGGAAACTTTTTGAGGGTGATGGACATGATCTTGATTGTGATGATATCATAACATCAAAACTTGCCATATTGTACACTTAAATAAGTGCAGTTTATTGTATGTTATCTCAACAAAGCTGTTAAATATTATAAACTATTGTTTTTATTAATAATCAACTTACAGATTAAAGTCATTTGTGTCCTAAATAAGACCATGTGTGCAACTGTAATAATGGGTTCTTCCTGTTGCATTTTCCTACCACTAATGATGTTGAGGGCCTTTTCATGTGCTTATTGGCCATTTGTGTATCTTCTTTGGAGAAATGTCTATTCAGATGTTTTATCCATTTTAAAACTGAGATATTGTTCTACCATCAATTCGTTAAGAGTTCTTTATATATTTTAGATACAAATCCCTTATCAGACATGTAACTAGAAAATGTTTTCTTCCATTTTATGGGTTATTTTTTTCAGTTTTTGATGGTGTCTTTTGAAGCAAAGATAAAGGTCAATTTATACTTTTCTTTTTCATTTCTAACTTTTGTTGTCTTATCTAAGAAGCCTATGACTTAGCCAAGGTCATTACAATTTATTCTTATATTTATTCAAAGATCTTTATAATCTTAGCTCTTAAATTCATTTTGAGTTAATTTTTGTATTTGGTGTGAAGTAGGGGTTAAACTTCATTTTCCTGTATGGATATCCAGCTGCCAAGCATCACTTGAAAACTATTTTTCCTCATTGAATTGTCTTAGCATTCTTATAAAAAACTTATTTACTTGTTTTTTTACAAGAATGTAAGGGTTGCTTGCCCTAGCCAGTTTGGCTCAGTGGATTGAGCGTCAACCTGCAGACTAAAGGGTCCCAGGTTTGATTCCGGTCAAGGGCACATGCTCAGGTTGCGGGCTCGATCCTCAGTGGGGAGCGCGCAAGAGGCAGCTAATCAATGATTCTCTCTCATCATTGATGTTTCTATCTCTCTCCCCCTCTTCCTTCCTCTCTGAAATTAATAAAAAATATATTTTAAAAAAAAGAAGAATGTAAGAGTTTACTTCTGGACTCTCAATTCAATTCCACTGATCTAAGTCTTCTCTCTTTATGCCAATACCTTACCTCACTGTTGGATCTGTACTGTTATGAAATCAAAAGTGTAAGTCCTCCAACTTTCTTTTTTAAGACTATTATAGCTAGTCCAGGTCATCTGCATTTCCATATGGATTATAGGATCAGCTTGTCCATTTCTGCAAAAATCCTACTTGGGATTTTGGTACGGGCTGCATTAAATCTATAGGGCAATATGGGGAATACTGAATTCTTAACAATATTAAGTTTTCTGATCCACGAACATGAGATACCTTTCCATTTATTTAGATCTTATTCAGTTTTTCACATTGCTTTGTTACCTTCAGAATGGAAAGTTTGTGCTTCTTTCGTTAAATTTATTCCTAAGTACTTAAATCTTTCTAATGCTATTATAAATGAAATTGGTTGCTGGATTTAATTTTCACATTGTTCATTGCTAGAGTATAAAAATATAATTGATTTTTTATATTGATTTTATACCCTAGAATCTTGTTGAACTTATTACCTCTAATACTTTTTTAGTGGAGTCCTTATAACTTTTCTCTACACAAGTTAATGGCATCTTCAAATAGAGATAGTTTTAATTATTCTTTTTAAATTTGGATGTCTTTTATTTCTTTTTCCTGCCAGTTGTTCTGTCTAGAGCCTCTAATACAATTACAATGTTGAAAAGTGGCAAGAATAAAATGCTGCCCTGGCCAGGTAGCTCAGTTGTTTAGAGCAGTGATGGCGAACCTTTTGAGCTCGGCGTGTCAGCATTTTGAAAAACCCTAACTTAACTCTGGTTCTGTGTCACATATAGAAATTTTTTGATATTTGCAACCATAGTAAAACAAAGATTTATATTTTTGATATTTATTTTATATATTTAAATGCCATTTAACAAAGAAAAATCAACCAAAAAAATGAGTTCGCGTGTCACCTCTGACACGCGTGTCATAGGTTTGCCATCACTGGTCTAGCCTAAGGTTCATGTGCTATTGGGAAGAATATATATTCTATTGTTGGGTGAAGTGTTCTGTAGATGTCTACTAGGTCTGTCTGTTTATACTACTCAAGTATTTTATTTCCTTGTTATCTTCCTATTTGTTCTGTCCATTATTGAAAGTTGGGTACTGAAGTCTCAAACTATTAATACTGAATTGTCTTTTTTCTCTTTTCAATTTGGATAGTTTTTGCTTCATATATTTTGGTGCTCTACTGTTACATGCAATTATGTGTATAACTGTTCTATCTTTTTGATGTATTGACCCTTATATCCTCATAAAAATCTTCTCTTTGTCTCTAGAAACATAAATTAAGATGATATAGAATATAACAAGAAAATTTACATTATAAGTAAACAAGAAATTTGTTCACTGAAAATTTAGGGAACAGTGCTTCCACCATGACCCAGAACTCTTGAGGTCTTTAACTAAGGAAGGTATTCGCTTATCCAAAAACTTCTCCTCCGGTCTTCTAAAGGCAAATTACTTTGCCTTTCTTTTCAGGTTAGAATCGTTGGAAGTTTTACTCTTGCTCTATTCTATCACCTCCCCCTCCCCCCCTCCATAAAATCCTATTTTTGTAATGTTTACTAGCTAGTTCTAAATTTTTAAGACTTTAGCATACTCAATACCACAATATGTGATTTAGACCTAATTCTTAATGATGGCCTTAATGATGAGACTCATTATAATTATTTGAAGATTCCATTATCTTGTAGCCAATGTTTCCAGAATCCTAGCACCAAGACCCTGACAGTATTTATGAGATGATTTATATAGTCTAATTCCAAACTATGATCAATAGTATCAGATTTAAAGATTACATGTTCTACTTATTTTATCAGATTATACACAGTACTTCTAACTTACTTCTAGAGGTTAACCATAGGAAGATACTTTCCACCTATGATGATTAACAAAAGTTAATTTCCATTAACCCTAAGGAAGGAATTTTTTAAACAGTGACTTCCACAAGTGTACTGAAAATGTGACTCATTATTTTTAAAAGTATGCAGACAGCTTGTGTAGGATATTTCTCTAAATGACAGCAACACCCCTATCTTCCATTGCTGGTTTCAAGCCTCTCTTCAAAAAAGAGATGTTGGGGGCTTTCCTCAATGTCTGGAGGTCTAGCTATCTGTTTACATTAAAGAGTTATGACCTGTAAACCCTGTATGCAATAGCAGTTTATTTTAACTAGTGGAATTCATCAAAGGGTGACCTGGTAGCGAGACAGCTTTTTCATAATGGGCCCCTGAAAATCTCTATTTATAGGTCTTTCTCTATGTCCACTCAATGTCTCCAGAGCTTTTAACTTTGTATCAGAAAATATATGTCTGGTTGACAGGCATTCTGCAAACAGGGTTAGAGAAGGGAGCTAGGGATTGCATCTTTCAGTATGTAAACTTACATTTAGTCCCTGGCTACCAGATTTCTTGGAGATAAGCAGAATAGTGATACTCTTAGATTTCAATAATCAATAGGTACATTTCCACTTAATCACTTTATTGATAGACTGATATACCTATCTTTTGCTGTGCCAGGTATTCCTGAATCTAACTCTTCAGTTCAATTTCTACAGGAAATAAGCTTCCATTCTCCTTTGCAAAATGTAGGTGTGGTAGTTGAGTATACTATGTGGAATGGAAGACTAGATCTGTTGAGTTTTACAACTTCTTTCAATAATTTTTCCAATATGCAAACAAAATATTTTTCTATTTAAACAGATTCATTGTGAAATTAAAATGCAATTGGGAAAAAACCATCCCAAATTAAACGTTTAATTCCATAAAAATACATAAATCTACATGATTCAATAAGGTTCAACAATGTAGTCCAAAGTTATAAGAAAACTTTGTAATAAGCTAGTATTTTGTAAAATTGGGAGGGAGCTAGGTTATAAGGAAAAAGTAGAGAGCCATGATGAAACTAAGAAATAAAAAGGAAAAGTGGGGTGGGGTGGGAGAGAAGCATTACATTTTAGTGCCAATATTCAGATGGAATATACTAATATGATATTTGAAATAGAAAAGTATTCCCATGCATGTAAAAGTTGTTTGTTTTTTTTCTTAATCCTCACCCGAGGATATTTTTTCCATTGATTTTTAAAGAGAGTGGAGGGAGGGAGGGAGAGAAACAGAGAAAGAAACATCGATGTCAGAGAGACACATCGATTGGTTGCTTTCTGCAGGTGCTCTATCAGGACCAGGGACCGAGCCTGCAACTGAGGTATGTGCCCCTGACCGTAATCGAACCCAAGACTCTTCATTCCACGGGCCAATGCTCCAACCACTGAGCCAAACCAGCCAGGGCCACCCATACAACAGTTTTAAAAAATTATTTGAAAACATTACACAGCTACAGATTACTTCATAGTCTTTCATAACTTCAGCAAAAATAAGCACAATTAGAGTTAACTTATTTTTTTCCACAAAGGCTTATTTGTAACTTTAAAAAATTTTAGGCATCCACTCTAGCTTTTTATTAGGACATGTCAAAACAGAACACTGACTATTAATCACAGGTTTCTGGTGTTTAAGATTCTACATATGAGTGATGCCATGTGGTATTTGTTTTTAGCTTAGTTCTCTTAGCACAAAGCCCTTTAGGTTGGCAACTGTCACAAAACAGAGGTTTCTAATGAACAATTCAGAATTCCATCTAATGAGTTAGCTATTCTAAATAAAAAAAGGATCAATTAATAAACTGGTATATGAAATAAACCACTTTGTTCCTGGTCTATAAACAATTGTGCCGTGAAATCAGAGCTATTACAATAATTTTCTTTTAATAACACTGATTATATACTTTTCAACACCAGTTTATCAAGTGGAGAGAAAAAAAGGGAGTTCCCCCTCAACCCCAAGAAACATTTTCAGTTCTAGAAAATGATTCTACCAAATAACACTGCAATAAGTGGGCCATTGTCTGGAATTTAGAATGAGTCTTTGTTAGATAATTAGGAGCCATTATTATTTAAAGTAAGAATATGTCTTTTTTCACAAGAAACTTTCATTTCCTTTTAAAAAAATTACTCACTGAGGGCTCTGGTTAGAGTCCGATTCCCTGTCAAAGACTTGTACCAGGGTTGCAAGTTCTATCCCTGGCCACAGTTGGGGGTACCAATTGATGTGCCCCTCTCACACAGATGTTTTTCACTCTCTCTTTCCTCCCACCTCCATCCTTCCCTTCCACTCTCTCTAAAAACCAATAAAAAGAATACCCTTAGGTGAGGATTAATAAAATAAAACAAAACAAAAAAATAGCCAAAAAGTCATTTAGATAATTATTCTTGTTATATAATTAGTGATTATATAACTTTAGAAAGTGCACTTTATCCAGCGGAGGGAGGAAAATGTACTACTTACATTTTTCCTTATTGCCATTGGTATTATGCAAGAAGTCTCCATCAGAACGCGTTGTAGGAAAGTCATCTTCATCATCTTCTACCACTAAATAAAATATATTTAAGGATATTAGGATGAAAGAAAATAGAAATTAACCAATTTATTCTTAGGTTCAATTGAGTCAATACATTCTTGATTCTTTTGAGTGCAAGATCTAATTCATTTTTGTATTTTCAGTGCTTATTAAAGTATGCCCAACAAATATGCTATAGAATTTAATACATTATTATAAAAACTGTACGCATTCTGCCCTAACCGGTTTGGCTCAGTGGATAGAGCGTCAGCCTGCGGACTCAAGGGTCCCAGGTTCGATTCCGGTCAAGGGCATGTACCTTGGTTGCAGGCACATCCCCAGT
>NW_005353967.1:17135042-17152063 GCF_000412655.1 Myotis brandtii
TAGGTCAGTGATGGCGAACCTTTTGAGCTCGGCGTGTCAGCATTTTGAAAAACCCTAACTTAACTCTGGTGCCGTGTCACATATAGAAATTTTTTGATATTTGCAACCATAGTAAAACAAAGATTTATATTTTTGATATTTATTTTATATATTTAAATGCCATTTAACAAAGAAAAATCAACCAAAAAAATGAGTTCGCGTGTCACCTCTGACACGCGTGTCATAGGTTTGCCATCACTGGTCTAGCCTAAGGTTCATGTGCTATTGGGAAGAATATATATTCTATTGTTGGGTGAAGTGTTCTGTAGATGTCTACTAGGTCTGTCTGTTTATACTACTCAAGTATTTTATTTCCTTGTTATCTTCCTATTTGTTCTGTCCATTATTGAAAGTTGGGTACTGAAGTCTCAAACTATTAATACTGAATTGTCTTTTTTCTCTTTTCAATTTGGATAGTTTTTGCTTCATATATTTTGGTGCTCTACTGTTACATGCAATTATGTGTATAACTGTTCTATCTTTTTGATGTATTGACCCTTATATCCTCATAAAAATCTTCTCTTTGTCTCTAGAAACATAAATTAAGATGATATAGAATATAACAAGAAAATTTACATTATAAGTAAACAAGAAATTTGTTCACTGAAAATTTAGGGAACAGTGCTTCCACCATGACCCAGAACTCTTGAGGTCTTTAACTAAGGAAGGTATTCGCTTATCCAAAAACTTCTCCTCCGGTCTTCTAAAGGCAAATTACTTTGCCTTTCTTTTCAGGTTAGAATCGTTGGAAGTTTTACTCTTGCTCTATTCTATCACCTCCCCCTCCCCCCCTCCATAAAATCCTATTTTTGTAATGTTTACTAGCTAGTTCTAAATTTTTAAGACTTTAGCATACTCAATACCACAATATGTGATTTAGACCTAATTCTTAATGATGGCCTTAATGATGAGACTCATTATAATTATTTGAAGATTCCATTATCTTGTAGCCAATGTTTCCAGAATCCTAGCACCAAGACCCTGACAGTATTTATGAGATGATTTATATAGTCTAATTCCAAACTATGATCAATAGTATCAGATTTAAAGATTACATGTTCTACTTATTTTATCAGATTATACACAGTACTTCTAACTTACTTCTAGAGGTTAACCATAGGAAGATACTTTCCACCTATGATGATTAACAAAAGTTAATTTCCATTAACCCTAAGGAAGGAATTTTTTAAACAGTGACTTCCACAAGTGTACTGAAAATGTGACTCATTATTTTTAAAAGTATGCAGACAGCTTGTGTAGGATATTTCTCTAAATGACAGCAACACCCCTATCTTCCATTGCTGGTTTCAAGCCTCTCTTCAAAAAAGAGATGTTGGGGGCTTTCCTCAATGTCTGGAGGTCTAGCTATCTGTTTACATTAAAGAGTTATGACCTGTAAACCCTGTATGCAATAGCAGTTTATTTTAACTAGTGGAATTCATCAAAGGGTGACCTGGTAGCGAGACAGCTTTTTCATAATGGGCCCCTGAAAATCTCTATTTATAGGTCTTTCTCTATGTCCACTCAATGTCTCCAGAGCTTTTAACTTTGTATCAGAAAATATATGTCTGGTTGACAGGCATTCTGCAAACAGGGTTAGAGAAGGGAGCTAGGGATTGCATCTTTCAGTATGTAAACTTACATTTAGTCCCTGGCTACCAGATTTCTTGGAGATAAGCAGAATAGTGATACTCTTAGATTTCAATAATCAATAGGTACATTTCCACTTAATCACTTTATTGATAGACTGATATACCTATCTTTTGCTGTGCCAGGTATTCCTGAATCTAACTCTTCAGTTCAATTTCTACAGGAAATAAGCTTCCATTCTCCTTTGCAAAATGTAGGTGTGGTAGTTGAGTATACTATGTGGAATGGAAGACTAGATCTGTTGAGTTTTACAACTTCTTTCAATAATTTTTCCAATATGCAAACAAAATATTTTTCTATTTAAACAGATTCATTGTGAAATTAAAATGCAATTGGGAAAAAACCATCCCAAATTAAACGTTTAATTCCATAAAAATACATAAATCTACATGATTCAATAAGGTTCAACAATGTAGTCCAAAGTTATAAGAAAACTTTGTAATAAGCTAGTATTTTGTAAAATTGGGAGGGAGCTAGGTTATAAGGAAAAAGTAGAGAGCCATGATGAAACTAAGAAATAAAAAGGAAAAGTGGGGTGGGGTGGGAGAGAAGCATTACATTTTAGTGCCAATATTCAGATGGAATATACTAATATGATATTTGAAATAGAAAAGTATTCCCATGCATGTAAAAGTTGTTTGTTTTTTTTCTTAATCCTCACCCGAGGATATTTTTTCCATTGATTTTTAAAGAGAGTGGAGGGAGGGAGGGAGAGAAACAGAGAAAGAAACATCGATGTCAGAGAGACACATCGATTGGTTGCTTTCTGCAGGTGCTCTATCAGGACCAGGGACCGAGCCTGCAACTGAGGTATGTGCCCCTGACCGTAATCGAACCCAAGACTCTTCATTCCACGGGCCAATGCTCCAACCACTGAGCCAAACCAGCCAGGGCCACCCATACAACAGTTTTAAAAAATTATTTGAAAACATTACACAGCTACAGATTACTTCATAGTCTTTCATAACTTCAGCAAAAATAAGCACAATTAGAGTTAACTTATTTTTTTCCACAAAGGCTTATTTGTAACTTTAAAAAATTTTAGGCATCCACTCTAGCTTTTTATTAGGACATGTCAAAACAGAACACTGACTATTAATCACAGGTTTCTGGTGTTTAAGATTCTACATATGAGTGATGCCATGTGGTATTTGTTTTTAGCTTAGTTCTCTTAGCACAAAGCCCTTTAGGTTGGCAACTGTCACAAAACAGAGGTTTCTAATGAACAATTCAGAATTCCATCTAATGAGTTAGCTATTCTAAATAAAAAAAGGATCAATTAATAAACTGGTATATGAAATAAACCACTTTGTTCCTGGTCTATAAACAATTGTGCCGTGAAATCAGAGCTATTACAATAATTTTCTTTTAATAACACTGATTATATACTTTTCAACACCAGTTTATCAAGTGGAGAGAAAAAAAGGGAGTTCCCCCTCAACCCCAAGAAACATTTTCAGTTCTAGAAAATGATTCTACCAAATAACACTGCAATAAGTGGGCCATTGTCTGGAATTTAGAATGAGTCTTTGTTAGATAATTAGGAGCCATTATTATTTAAAGTAAGAATATGTCTTTTTTCACAAGAAACTTTCATTTCCTTTTAAAAAAATTACTCACTGAGGGCTCTGGTTAGAGTCCGATTCCCTGTCAAAGACTTGTACCAGGGTTGCAAGTTCTATCCCTGGCCACAGTTGGGGGTACCAATTGATGTGCCCCTCTCACACAGATGTTTTTCACTCTCTCTTTCCTCCCACCTCCATCCTTCCCTTCCACTCTCTCTAAAAACCAATAAAAAGAATACCCTTAGGTGAGGATTAATAAAATAAAACAAAACAAAAAAATAGCCAAAAAGTCATTTAGATAATTATTCTTGTTATATAATTAGTGATTATATAACTTTAGAAAGTGCACTTTATCCAGCGGAGGGAGGAAAATGTACTACTTACATTTTTCCTTATTGCCATTGGTATTATGCAAGAAGTCTCCATCAGAACGCGTTGTAGGAAAGTCATCTTCATCATCTTCTACCACTAAATAAAATATATTTAAGGATATTAGGATGAAAGAAAATAGAAATTAACCAATTTATTCTTAGGTTCAATTGAGTCAATACATTCTTGATTCTTTTGAGTGCAAGATCTAATTCATTTTTGTATTTTCAGTGCTTATTAAAGTATGCCCAACAAATATGCTATAGAATTTAATACATTATTATAAAAACTGTACCCATTCTGCCCTAACCGGTTTGGCTCAGTGGATAGAGCGTCAGCCTGCGGACTCAAGGGTCCCAGGTTCGATTCCGGTCAAGGGCATGTACCTTGGTTGCAGGCACATCCCCAGTGGGGAGTGTGCAGGAGGCAGCTGATTGATGTTTCTCTCTCATCGATGTTTCTGACTCTCTATCCCTCTCCCTTCCTCTCTGTAAAAAAGCAATAAAATATATATAAAAAAAACCAAACAAACAAACTGTACACATTCTCATTTGTGTAAGGGATGGTATTAAGATATGAGTTATTTTGCCCTTTAGTCTTCCTACCTACCTTGGGGCAATTTCATAATTCCATCAGAAGCCTATAATGGCTGAGCAGGACTGTAAAAGGATAACTTCCATGCAGAAAATACCTTAGCTTGCTTCTGGGAGTTCCTAAATTTACCATTTCTAAACATGCAGGAAAAATATAATGATTTACAGGTGTGATTATTGATTTTCATTCATCCCAGTGTGTCTGTGCCTAGAAATCCTTTTAACTTATCCAATTCTATAAAGATCAAAATCCTGTGTTCTCCTGTTTATCTCTTTGTTCTATTCACTTTTTTTTTTTTTACTGCCTAACATACTTTAACCTTCTGCACTATATATTCCACTTTTTTTTTCTTTTTAATGTATTTTATTGATTTCAGAGAGGAAGGGAGAGGGAGGGAGGGAGGGAGAGAGAGAGAGAGAGAGAGAGAGAGAGAGAGAGAGACACATCAATGATGAAAGAGAATCACTGATAGGCTGCCTCCTGCATGCCCCCTACTGGGGATAGAGCCCGAAACCCAGACATGTGCCCTGACCAGGAACGATACTAGTACTGTGACCTCCTGGTTCATAGGTCAACCCTCAACCACTAAACCACACTAGCCAGGCTATATATTCCACTCTTAATGTAAATTTCTAAACCTCAGCCCCCAATCTATTCTCTGCTTTCTATCAAGTGCTCTTAGTAAGGCTTCTTTATTGTATTATCTTTTCAGAAACACTCTTTTTGTAGAAATAATCTTCACTCTAAACTGTTGTACTTCTTGACTTTATCTCTTTACAAGGAGTAGCTCATCCATTTTAGTTGTTTTCCCAATAGATGTAAAGCCCATTCCTATTCCTTATTCCCTCCCTTGACTAAATGGTAGAAATCACCATGGAGAATACCTTTATTCTGTATTGCCATTTCTAACTAGGGGGCTATTTCATTTTTTTATAATTACTGGGCTAGTTCATCACTTCAAAATTTTGCTACTCATCTATAACAACTTTTTTAAACCATAAGCTGCTATTATCTACTAACACTTATTATTCAGCCAACTGATACCAATATCTGACACTGTTTTTTCCTAGTCCATCATTCCTATAGACTTCAATATCCATAATGAAGCCTCTGCAGATACCTAAATCTCAAGATTAATCAAATCCCAAATTCTGTGGATCGTTATTGTCTCATCATTTGTAAATATGGTCAATTCTAGAAATTCATTAACAGCACATTGCTGTTTTTAAATCAGTACTCATCATCAGACAAGATTCTGATCCTGGACTCCACCAAGATGGCGGCATAGGTAAACACCGGAGACTGCTGCCGCAAACAACCACTTCAAAAATACAACTAAAAGACGGAACGGACATCACCCAGAACCACAGGAAGGCTGGCTGAGGAGAGACTCTTCAACTAGAAGGAAAAATAACAGCACACCGAGGCTCAGAGGAGGCGCAGTGTGGAAAAAACTCAGGTGCGGAGGTGCGCGCGCAAAGCGGGCTGGTGGCTGAGAGCGCGGTTGTCGTTTTCGGTCAGGGGGGAGTCTCAGACTCTGAGCTCCAGATACGGGCGAATCGCTGGGGACTCGGACCCAAACGGGAGAAGCGGGAGTGTCTGGCATCAGTTGGAAGGCAGCTTTCCCTCCGAGGTTTGCAGCGGTTCCGGGGGTTCTGAGAAGCAGAGCCTCTGGGAACAGGACTGAGGGCACCATAACGGCTCCCTCCGCCCGCCCTGCCCTGTTGATCCCGCCCCGCCCAAGCCCTGCACAGAGCCATTTGCCGGTTTGCCTCAGGCAAAGGCTAGATTAGCACCTCCCCAGAGGACAGAAGTTTTCAGCGGCAGACACAGCTGATTCACACAGCCAGTCGGCCTGGTGGTCAAATCCCTCTAGTATTAACTACAACAATCAAGGCTCAACTAGAACAAGACTGCGCACAAAGACCACTAGGGGGTGCACCAAGAAAGCATAAAAAATGCGGAGACAAAAAAACATGACAGAAATGGAGGATATAGAGCTAAAAAACGCAATTTTGAGGGCTTGCAATAAACTTCTGGAGAGCCTCACGAAAACTAATGAGACCCTCGATGCTATGATAAAGAAACAACTAGAAATTAAGCATACACGGTCGGAAATAAAGAATATTACACCCAATAGCAGACCAGAGGAGCGCAAGAATCAAGCCAAAGATTTGAAATGCGAAGAAGCAAAAAACACCCAACCGGAAAAGCAAAATGAAAAAAGAATCCGAAAATACGAAGATAGTGTAAGGAGCCTCTGGGACAGCTTCAAGCGTACCAACATCAGAATAATAGGGGTGCCAGAAGATGAGAGACAGCAAGATATTGAAAACCTATTTGAAGAAATAATGGCAGAAAACTTCCCCCACCTGGTGAAAGAAATGGACTTACAGGTCCAAGAAGCGCAGAGAACCCCAAACAAAAGGAATCCAAAGAGGACCACACCAAGACACATCATAATTAAAATGCCAAGAGCAAAAGACAAAGAGAGAATCTTAAAAGCAGCAAGAGAAAGAGACTCAATTACCTACAAGGGAATACCCATACGACTGTCAGCTGATTTCTCAACAGAAACTTTGCAGGCCAGAAGGGAATGGCAAGAAATATTCAAAGTGATGAATACCAAGAACCTACAACCAAGATTACTTTATCCAGCAAAGCTATCATTCAGAATTGAAGGTCAGATAAAGAGCTTCACAGATAAGGAAAAGCTAAAGGAGTTCATCACCACTAAACCAGTATTATACGAAATGCTGAAAGGTATCCTTTAAGAAGAGGAAGAAGAAAAAGGTAAAGATACAAATTGTGAACAACAAACATGCATCTATCAACAAGTGAATCTAAGAATCAAGTGAATAAATAATCTGATGTACAGAATGAACTGGTGATTATAATGAATCAGGGACATAGAAAGGGAATGGACTGACTATTCTTGGGGGGGAAAGGGGAATGGGAGATGCGGGAAGAAACTGGCTGATCCTGATCTTGACTCACTACTACTCTGATTAACTGCTCTTAACCATCTGTACGCTATAAGCGTCTATAGACGCAAGTGGCAGACCTTTTTAAATTAAATTCAAAATATCGTGGCAGTTAACTGGTTAAACACTGAAAGGCTTGCACTTCACTCATATCATCATTAGTATCTTCTTTGGATTACTGAAGATTCACTTTCATGTCCCTAACTACCCGAAAGCTTGTACCACCAAACAGGGATTTTCAACCTTGTTTTTCGAGCCCAATACTCAATATATAAAACTGATGAAAACAAGAGTCTCTCTGGCTAAAGACTGGCCTTTCCCCTTTCTTTTTAACCAAGTAATACTTTGTCCATTCTTGAGGCACCTTTAAGGGATATCAGACATGCCACTGTTCTAATATAAATCCCCTATCTCAATCAGATCAGTTTCCCTTACCAACACAAACTGATTATGCTAAATTCCATCTCTGGATATTACACATTCCTGCTTTCTGTATCCCTGCAATAACCCAAATTAATTACATTAATAATACCAGCTATTATTTGTTTTTGTTTTTTGCTGTTAAGCACAGTGCTAACAAATATAATTCTTATTTTAATTGTCACAATTGTATGTGCTGGATATAACATCTATTTTACAGTCAAGGAAACAGATATGAAGAAATGTTTCCTCAATGAATAGAGTATTTCCTTTAATGTGATACGTCTTATTTTACAATCAAGCAGTATGTTTAGGTTAAAGATAATGTCTTCAACTTCTGTAATCCCAGAGTACCTAAGACCTAAAGGGTTAATTAAATCTTACTGAAGAATGTGTGGGAGTGGTGGAGGTCAAGGTTAAGATGGCCTTACTAGCAATTCTGATAAAACATTTTATATGAAAAAAACTGATGATCACCTAAAATAAAGAGAATTTGCTATTACCATTTCAATGACACATTTACTGAAGAACAGGAATTCTTAAAATTCACACACTTGATAATTTAATGAAAGTGCACCTATAGAGATCCCTAAGACATAGGTCAGCATCTCTGATCTACAATCAAAATAGAAAACTAAGGTCCATGTCCTTATTTTGCCTTTATACAACATGTATTCTTAAAACTGTCAATATTTCTAAAAAGAGCAATTACAGAAAAAACAATTGTTATAGGCAGAATTGTGTACCCCTAAAATCCATATGTCAAAGTCCTAACTCCCCCATAGCTCAGAATGTGAATGTATTTGGAGACAGTGACTTTATGGACGTAATCAAGTTAAAATGAGATCATTAGGGTAGGCCCTGATCCAATATGACTGAAGTCCTTATTAGAGGAAGAAATTTGGACACAGAAGAAAGATGACATAAAGACCCAGGGAGAAGACGAACATCTATAAGCCAAGGATAGAGGACTCAAACAGTTCCTTCCCTCATGGCCCTCAGAGGGAACTAACCTTGCCAACAACTTGATCTCAGACTTTCAGCCTCCAGAACTGTAAGAAAATTAATTTCTGTTGTTTAAGCCACCCAGGCTGTGGTACTAATGCAGTAGTCTACCACTGTTATCATTTATTCAAAATGAATAATGTTTAAAATCATTTTTCCACTTTTCTACACAACCTGGTTATAACTGCAGCCCAACTTCTACTCCTCTTGCTATCACTTTTGTCTTTCAAATGGTATATACTTTTGATGTGGATCATCTATAATAATAAAAGCATAATATGCTAATTAGACCAGACAGCTTAATGACCTTCCAGATGTCCTTCCGGATAACCTCCCGGACGAAGCTGGGGCTGCGGGGGCTGAGGCAAGCCACCAGAGCTGTGAGGGCCGAGCCCCTTGCACGAATTTCGTGCATTGGGCCTCTAGTTTAAAAATAAACAAGGAACCCTAGCTGGTTTGGCTCAGTAGATAGAGTGCTGGCCCGTAGATTGAAGAGTCCCAGATTTGATTCCCAGTCAAGGGCACATACCTCAGTTGCAGGCTCAATCCCCGGCCGGCCCTGTGTGGGAGGCAACCATTTGATGGGCCCCTGGCTGATACCATAATCAGCAGATGTCCAAGTCTCTCTCATATCAATGTTTCTCTGTCTCCCCCTCTCCCTTCCATTCTCTTAAAAAAAAAACACAAAAAACAAAAACAAAAAAACAACAAGGAATCCAATTCAGATATATATTGATTTAGTTTAAAGAAATATTTCAAGCAAATGAAAGTTGATGGGTAATGTTTAATTTGGTAAAAAGGCTATATACAGTCAGCTTTCTGTATCTGTGTATTCAACTAACCGTGAACTGAAAATAATTGAAAAAAGTTACATCGTTGCTGACATGTACTTTGTTGCTAGGCCTACAATGATTTTGTCTGTACTGAACGTGAACATACTTTTTTACCCCTTGTCATTATTCCCTAAACAATACATTGTAACAACTATTTATATAGCATTTACATTGGATTAGGTATTATAAGTCATCTAGAGATGATTTAAAGTATATAGGAGGATGTGTGTAGGTTATATGCAAATATTACTCCATTTTATATGAGGAACTTGGACATCTGCTGATTATGTATCAGCTGGGGGTCGGGGGGTCCTAGAACCAATTCCCTGTTCATACTGAGGGACTATTACATATATATATGTGTATATGTGTGTGTATATATATATTTTAATGAAGGAGAAATAGCTCAACTACCTTTACTTTTAGAGAAATAAATATCCAATGTTAAAGAACCAAAAACTTAAAGTGTATCAAATATAAAAAACATCAAAGCTACTTATTTTGTCTAAATTTTCAGAGATATGGCCTTCTGCTTCTGGCCAAGACAGAATAAAGGAACTGAATTTACCCTCTAGCATGAAATTAAAACCTGGACAAAATATATGAAACAATGGTTTTCAAGAACACTGTACATTTGGCAAAAAAAGATTTGATAAAACATTTTATATGAAAAAAACTGATGATCACCTATAAGTGGCAAGATCTGAACTCTAGGAGTATCCCACTTACTGCCTTGGGAGAGATTACAAGCTGTAGAGTAAGTAGGAACCCAGGAGAAGCTCAGTAGACTCTCTGAGGTGAGGAAATGGAGCTGAGTCCAGAGAGACAAAGGCAACTAGAGTTCACATGAGAGAATACTAGAAAGGAGACAGCTGTATAGAGAGAGAACCCAGAAGATTGAAAGAAGGGTCCCCTTGAGTATTCAGCAGAGTACTGATAGCACATACAAATGAGGGAACTATAGAGGTCAGGGAAAGAACCAACTAAGAGGATTCCAGGAAAAAGTTTCCTTAGAGTACTTGATGTACATTACTTGAAGATATATGGTGATAAATTAAATGTGCATACTATAAACTTAAGTAGCCACTAAAATAACAATTATAACTAAAAAGCAAACAAAGGAGATAAAGAACAGAGAAGACAAAAGAATCTGAACTTGGATCAAACACATTTAAATAAGATCAAGAAATGAAACCATGTCAAGCAACTCAGTTATACTGTGAATAAAAGTAGTGCTATTTAGCAATAATTTGCCTTCACAGCAAATAAGAGAAAAACTGAAGAACAGATGTTGACAACATCAGTAATATCTTCAGCAGTAACAAAGGAAAAGTTCAAAACTCACATTATAAGTTAACTGAAGATTATATTTCTTAACAAAACTCACTATATTCTTAAATGTATATATAGCTCAATTATTGATTTCCTCTTCCATAAAACAGAGGCCAGAGAAGGGAGAGTGATAAAGAGAGGAAGATGAAAAGAGAAAGACAGGGAGGAAGGAGGAAAAAAAAAAAAAGAGGAGAAAGAGATCAATTGATTCCAGACTGGAGGATTTAATATAAACATATGCCTATCTCTAAGATTCATCATAGGGTAAATATATTAGACATAATCATATAAAATGCCCCATATTACTAAGATGACAGACGCTATTTTTTAATAAAATAAAGAACTTAAAAATCATTTAAAAATCTTCATTGGAATCTAGTATGTATGAGTGATCAGAATAATTAAGATGTGTTATTAAAGTATACAAGTTATATAGATACTGAAATCTGTTACATTGGGGGTTTGCAGCAAAAGTGACTATTAATTACCTTTATCAGTTAAAGACATTACCCTTTAAGATCAAGAGGCTTTACATCCATTCATTCTCCAAGTAAAAATAGTGGTAATAGCCTAATTAACCTTTATCCCTTTGAAGTTCATCCTTGGAGACAGCATCAGCACAGGCATCAAAGTACTTCTGTAGAGTATCAACTTGTCTACATAGGATATCTCTAAAGGTTTCCATTTCAGCCAATTTCTCACGTAAACTGTGGCCTTTCTGCAAAACACAAAAAAGGGGGTGGAGGATGTAATCTAAATGAACAAAACTGTAATTTATTTAGTCCTATTGTGTTTCATCACTTTTTAAGGTCTATATCTTACTAATGAGGGCCATCGGGTAGGGAGAGCTGTCAAGCTCAATGTAATACTCCTAGGAATTAACTTGAAACTGATTAACAGTGACCAGATAGTGATAAGCCTGAAGGAAATAAGGGACAAATAAGCCTGACAATTTGCTCATGTAAAATTTAATATTTTCAAATGATTGACATTGTGAGAAAAAAATTGTCAAAGTTTTCTATATACACAATGGAATACTATGCTGCTGTAAAAAAGAAGGAATTCTTACCATTTGCAACAGCATGGATGGAACTGGAGAGCATTATGCTAAGTGAAATAAGCCAGTCAATGAAAGAAAAATACCACATGATCTCACTCATTTATGGATAATAAAGACCATTATAAACTGATGAACAAAAAGAGATACAGAGGCAGAGCAGCATCAAACAGACTGTCAAACTACAGTGGGAAGGCAGCATAACCAATGGACATAAGACACTGGGGGGTAGGGGAGGCCAGGGGATTGTCAAGGGGTGGGAAAAGAGGAGACAGATGTAATACTCTTTGTAATACTTTAAGCAATAAAAATAAAAATAAAAAATAAAAAAATAATTGTCAAAGACTTTAAAATGGGAAAAAATATTACTGGATATCCTTTCAAAGGAATGGTGTGTGCTATTGATGGGACCTTTAGCATTTATGGAATGTCTAATCATATAGAAGTCTTTGATTTCATTACATTTGGCCTATTTTATAATTCTTTAAGTAGTAGAAAAATAAGAGTAATGTAAATGATTTTTGGCCAGATATGCAAATGAACCTTGATTAGTGGAGATACACTAGTTTCTAATCTGTGGATACCGAACAGTTTTGCATATATTAGCAAAATCATTTTGGCATTCTTCAGATTCTCCTTTGAACCAATTTATTTTTACGTCTTATCTATTAACAAAAAAATCTTTGATGTGTTCATTTTCTATTTGTCATAAATGTTAACCCTTAAAAAATTATTCTGAACTTAAATTACATTGTAGAGAAGTTCTTTTGAAAAAACTATTAAATAAGTTCTGTTCACAACATTCAGTAATAAATTCAATTTATGAGGCCTTAACTTAAAGCATTCACAACCACAAACCTTGAATGAAGAGGTGGATGTTGCAGAATAGCCACTTGCTCCAGACACCAGTGACACCATTGAACCATGTCGACGCAAGCTGGATTCAGATCCATAACCAGATTCAGTCTAAAAAAGAAAGTAAACTACATGAAAAAAAAAATTAAATAAAAATTACTTAATCATCACAAGAAAAAAATTGTAACTGTGTGAGATGATAGATGTTTAACTTATTGTAATCCCTTCACTATATATGTGTGCTTGTTGTACACCTTGCTGACATATATAAATGCTACAGTCATTATGTTGTACACCTTAAATTGCTACTAGGTTATGTTAATTGTACCTCAATAAAACTGGAAAAATACTTAAGAATAAACAAGAGTTTTCCTATAAATTAATAAGGCTGTTATAAAAATTGGATAGGATAAAGGCAAAAAGTAAAAATAATAGGAGATGGGCTAAGATGTCTTGAACCACTTTTAATTCTTTTTGTAGCACAAAGAAATAAACAGTAAATTTTTAAAAAAGTAAAAATGAGGAAAACTTCCAGTACTATTTCTTTATAGTACTATTTCCAGTACTATCACTTATCACTGTCTCGATGAAACCTCTCCTATTACATTAGGCAGTTTCTCTGTATTCTCAACCACTCCTCACATAACACAATTATAGCATTTACCGTATACTTGGTTATATTTAGATTTTATAATTACTATGGAACTTGGTTCTTCTGGAAGAAGACTGTATCTTTTTCATCTTTGTAGCCACCTCAATAGTTCATGTCACACAAAAAATTCTCAACTTTATCAGTCTGTTATGAAAAATAATTGAACTCCAGGATATTGGGGTATACTTAGACTTAGCACTGTAATAATCCTATATAATAAAAGCTGAATATGCAAATTGTCCCCTTGGGTGGGAGTTCGACTGACCGGGAGTTCGACCGCTCGCTATGACGTGCACTGACCACCAGGGGAGGGCGCGAAATATGGTGGGCATTGACGACGACACTGGCAGTGGCGGCACTAGAGGTGCTGCAAGCCCTGATGGGTCTGATGAGAGCGGGACCACAGTGGGATGGTGGAGCAGGTGAGCGGGCAGTGCCGGGCCAAGGCGGGTGTGAGTGGGGGCCCAATTGCCCTGCAGACGGCAACCAATGGCAGCAGCAGGGGGCAGGGCCGCCACCCGGCTCCCAGGCATTGAGGGAGCTGGGCGGCGGGCCTGGCCCTGATAGATCGCCGCATAGACAGTGACCAGTGTCGGTGGCGGGGCTAGGGCCAGGCCAACACAGAGTGGAGGCCCCGATCGGCAGGGGATGGGATGAGCGGGAGGCGCCAGGCCAAGGCTGGGTGCCAGGCGTGGCTGTGAGGCTGGGGGAGCAAGCTAGGGCCTGATCTCCACAGACCACCCCAAGGGACCCCACCTGTGCACGAATTTCGTACACCGGGCCTCTAGTACTTTTATATAATTCTGATGTAGTTGTACTCTTCAGAGCATCAACTTTATATTCACCCTCCCTATGACAAATGCAGTACCAATAAAATAGACAAAGGAATTGTACATTAAAAAAAAAACTTTCCAAGTACAGTTAACCCTCAATTTTTTGGACAATTTAATGGACATTGGATCTAACAGTCACATTCTGGTCTGTATGTCATACGTGAAAATTAACACCCTATTAATTTTAAAATTCTTTTAACCAAGATTTGCTTATAATTAACAGGTTATTTTTTTGTTATTAATTCACTGTCATTTTAAAAAAAATATATATTTTTATTGATTTCAGAGAGGAAGGGAGAGGGAGAGAGAGAACAGAAACATCAATGATGAGAAAGAAGCACTGGTTGGCTGCCTCCTGCACGCCCCACACGGAGGATGGAGCCAGCAACCTGGGCATGTGCCCTGACCAGGAATCAAACCGTGACCTCTTGGTTCATAGGTCAACTCTCAATCACTGAGCCACACCACCAGGCCTCACTGTCATTTTTAAAAAAATAAATTTTATTAATTTCAGAGAGGAAGGGAGAGGGAGATAGAAACATCAATGATGAGAGAGAATCATTGATCGGCTGCCCCCACCCTGGGAATGGAACCAGCAACCCGGGCATGTGCCCTGACCAGGAATCAAACAGTGACCTACTGGTTCATAAGTTGACGCTCAACCACTGAGCCACTCCTGCCAAACTCACTGTCATTTTTAACAAATTTTAGAGAATAGACCATATGTTGGAAAAAACACTGTAGTAATTTTGCTGACATATATAAATATTACATATCTACAACTATAGTATATATATTTAAATCCAAGAGTCACTACTTGCAAACAATGTTCGGTCAATGATAAGCAGGTGATCACAGTGCATCGCACACAGTAATTGGTTCTGCTGTTGCATGGTGTAACTTTCTGCAGCAGTTTTAACTTGCATGCCGGCCAAGTTCCTACGTGCCCTAAGCCACGGCCCAGCCATGTGGCATTTATTTACTCGAGTTGACTGATGACTGCACAAATGTACTAGACCTATTCAGTATAAATTTAAAATTATAGTATTACATATAGAAAACTTTTCATACATTTTAATTACACAAACATGTCTACGTAAGTAAAAATAGGTAAACTAATTTGTCAATTTTTTATCATACACATTTGGAAAACCTCCTTTATTATATAATGGACTTTCGGCTTTAATGGACAGCCCCTCGCCCGAATTATTATATCGTGATTTTACTGTACTTGAAACATGTTCAAGTATTTTAGATTTCTGATTACTTCCTACTGCTATTTTTTAAAGTACTGTGCATGACGTTAGCCCTAGTCTCTAAATTTAAGAGGTAAAATAACATCTAATTATTCTTGGCATACACATAATAAAACTCAATCATCCCATTAAAATAGTAGTTGTTTAGATTACTTGATTTTCAAGATTAAGATTATGAATCATTAAAATTAAGTACAATATATTGTAGAAAGTATTTCCATTGACATTTTACATCCTCTGTGCTCTCGTTCCTAAAAATCCATTACATTTCCTATATAGCTGTTGGCTTAGCCCTGACATTATTCTAACTCAGTGATGGCGAACCTATGACACGCGTGTCAGAGGTGACATGCGAACTCATTTTTTTGGTTGATTTTTCTTTGTTAAATGGCATTTAAATATATAAAATAAATATCAAAAATATAAGTCTTTGTTTTACTATGGTTGCAAATATCAAAAAATTTCTATATGTGACATGGCACCAGAGTTAAGTTAGGGTTTTTCAAAATGCTGACACGCCGAGCTTAAAAGGTTCGCCATCACTGTTTAAACTGGACAATGTTTTTCTAGGTACAGAATATCAAGCTTTTATACTGATTTAACTAATAAATAAAATTATATTATTTTTATGTAAATAATATTAACACTAGTTTAATACACTTTTCCAGTTCAGTATCACTTCATTAGTTAAAGTTTATATTCTAGGAAGGAGGAGGAGGAGAAGGGAGTTAGAGGGAGAAAGGAGCTAAGAAATTCATAACCAAAATAACAAAACAACTCATTAAAAAATATATCTTCAGGCAAAGACATTAGAAATTTATCCATGTGAAAAAAGCAGCCTCTTAAAATTCAAACTTTCAGCATATACAAGTCACCAAACACCAAACAAAGTGATGTCATACTTTTAATGATGCTTGTTTATAAAACACTATATTTATAAAAGTTACTTAACTCAGAATTTACTAAAAAGTTACATATTAAGACTAGATGGATTCAAACCTCTTCTCCAAGCCTTACATCACTATACACCACTCCACATCTCAAAGCAAAGCAATGTCTTAGTGATGAGGCCAAATAAATATTTTGGTATCAGGAAAACTATTAATGAAAGAATAAACCACTTTATTGTATGTGCATTATACCTCAAGAAAATTGTTTTGTTTTGTTTTTTAAAGGTAAATCTATTCTATGACAAAAGAAAGCTGGTCAGGGTGCAGTAGGGGCATTGCTACAAAGAGGTACAAAAAATTGGAGTGTGTGTGTAGGTTACAACGGTCAAAACTCAATTGTCCAATTAAAATAGATACATTTTAAGAATGTTGAATAGTATCTCAACAAAGTAGATTAAAAAAAATGGTAAGCTTGTTTCAATATAACAGAATCCACAAAAAGATCATCCTATCCTATCTAATAATAGAGAAACATGGTAATTAGCCATACCTCTGCTACCCTTCCCATTGGCTAATCAGGGCGATATGCAAATTAACTGCCAACCAAGATGGCGGTCGACAGCCAGGCAGCTGGAAGCTAACAGGAGGCTTGCTTGCTTCAGTGACGGAGGAAGCCAACGTTCCCCG
>NW_005353967.1:17152365-17152949 GCF_000412655.1 Myotis brandtii
TGGCCAGGCACCCCAGTGGGGACCCCCACCCTGATCCAGGACACTCTTCAGGGAAAACCAGCCGGCCCCCACCCGTGCACCAGGCCTCTATCCTATATAGTAAAAGGGTAATATGCCTCCCAGCACCGGGATCAGTGGAGCCACGAGCCCTCCCGGCACCGGGATTAGCATGACAGGGGGCAGCGACCAAACCCCTTGATTGCCCTGCGGCTCTGTGTGTGACAGGGGGCGGGGCCACAACCTCCCTATCCGCCCTGCTCTGTTCGTGACAGGGGAAGGTGCCCCAACCCCCTGATCAGCCCTGCTCTGTGCCTGATAGGGGGGAGCTCCCCAGTCCCCTGATTGCCCTGCGGCTCTGTGTTTGACAGGGTACGGCGCCCGAACCCCCCTCCTCCCCACGAGCCCTGCTCTGTGTGTGACAGGGTAGAGCCATCACCACTCCATCGGCCCTGCCCTGAGTGTGACAGTGGCGGCGCCCCAACCCCCTGATTGGCCCTGCCCTGTGGGTGACAGAGGGCGGTGCCCCAACCCCCTGATCCGCCCTGCTCTGTGTGTGACAGGGGGCGGTGCCCCAACTCCCCTAT
>NW_005353967.1:17153151-17166330 GCF_000412655.1 Myotis brandtii
CAACCCCCTGATGGGCCCTGCTCTGTGCATGACAGGGGGGAGCTCCCCAACCCCCTGATGGGCCCTGCTCTGTGCGTGACAGGGGGTGGCGCCGCAACCTCCCCATCGACCCTGCCTTGAGTGTGACAGGGGGCGGTGCCCCAACCCCCCAATCTGCTCTACCCTGAGCGTGACTAGGGGTGGCATCGCAACCTCCCGATCCTCCCTGCTCTGTGCATGACAGGGGGCGGCGCCCCAACTCCCCAATTGGCCCTGCTCTGAGCCTGACCAGGGGCTGCACTTAGGGATTGGGCCTGCCCTCTGCCACCCGGGAACAGGCCTAAGCCAGCAGGTCGTTTTCTCCCAAGGGGTCCCAGACTGCGAGAGGGCACAGGCCGGGCTGGGGCCCCCCCCCCCCCGAGTGCACAAATTTTTGTGCCCCGGGCCTCTAGTCTATATAATAAAGAGCCAGGGTCACAATGACCGAAGGCTCAACCAGACCGGAAGTCAGTGCTGGGTTGCCATGGCGACCTAGCACTGACTGGGGCCGTTGCGGGCGTCCCAACCCAGCACTAACTGCTTAGGGGGGCTGCAGATCAGGCCCGGAGAGAGGCCTGCTTAGAGAGGGGGAGGGTCTGATCCGTAGCCTCTGTGGCAGCCATTGATCAGAACTTGCCTCCCTTTCTCTCCCGGCCTGGCCAACAGCCGAGCCTTCATTTCTTTCCAGGCCTCCACCAGGGCTGCTAATCAGCCCCCATTGATAGGCCCAGAGATGCTGACTGGCATAGAAACTGACCAATCAGAACCAAATTGGCCAGCAGAGGAGGGCAGTTGGGGGGGAGATCAGGCCTGCAGGGGAGGGCAGTTAGGGGCAATCAGGTAGGCAGAGGCAGTTAGGGGCGATCAAGCCAGCAGGGGAGAGCAGTTAGGGGCGAGATCAGGCTGGCAGGGGAGGGCAGTTGGGGGCAACCAGGCTGGCAGGGGAGGGCAGTTGGGAGCGAGATCAGGCCAGCAAAGGAGGGCAGTTAGGAGTGATCAGGCAGGCAGGCAGAGGCAGTTAGAGGCGATCGAGGAGGCAGGCAGAGGCAGTTAGGGGCGATCAGTCAGGCAGGCAGAGGCAGTTAGGGGCGATCAGGCAGGCAGGCAGAGGGGTTAAGGGCAATCAGGCAGGTGAGTGGTTAGGGGCCAGCAGTCCCAGGTTGTGAGAGGGGTGTCAGACTGCCAGTTTAGGCTCGATCCCATAGGGGTCCCCGATTGGAGTGGTGCAGGCTGGGCTGAGGGAATCCCTTCTTCTGTGCACGAATTTTGTGCACCGGGCCTCTAGTTCTAATTATAACAATCATACAGTTTACAAAAGAAAATAAGACCTTCTATCAAATAATATCCTAGAACAAACATACTGAGCTAGGTTCTTTACCTAAAATGGTTCCAGTTTCTTATCATTTTAGACAATAGCACTAAACTTTCTAAGTGTAGCATATCTACATTGTAATTGTTGTACTGGTTTGATAGTTTTTCCATTGAATTTATATATAAGACTGGAATTGAAAATAAGAATCTATCTGTAACAGGTTTAAAATATAAGGTACTTCAGAAGTTAGATACCTATGTATCATCCACTTCTAAACAGAAATGAACCTGAACTATCCATTTCAATACAAATGACCCCATAATTTACAATCAAAATTTTATTATTTGAATATTCAAAACCAAATAATGTGAAGTATAAATCCAAATAAATCTACCCTCTCCATTTCTTGCTTCATATCAAAGAATCTTAAACAGAGCAAAACAATTTTTTAAAAGATCTTGAAACAAAATATAAACACTACAAAGCTTTAGTAAGTGTGTCTTCACTACCAAACGTATTTCTTATATCCTTGCCTATTTTTTCAGGTTTCACTATTTCAAAACAAGTAATACGTACCTCTTCACAACAAAGACATGATAGAACAAGACTCTATTATGGTAATACTGACATTTTACCTAATGGGCAGTAAAATGTGGATGCTAAGAGTTTAGTGTAATTGTATTTCCACCTCTAATAAAGTTTCACTTAAATGAATTCCATCATAAATTATACAAATCATTCCCAGGAAAAAGAAAATATGATAACCAATTCCAATGTTACAGAATTTAAATAATAAAGATTCCATTTCAGTCAGTAAGTGCATTGAGATAACATTAAGTGAAATGTTTAACAAATTATACACACACACACACACACACACACAAATGAATCCTCACTGTTTTTAAAAACTAGTCATTCTGGAAATGTCTGTAATTGTGCAAATGATGCTGCCATTGTGTAAAACATTCCTGATAATCTTACCACAACATTTAGCTTAATTTTATGACATAGCTACAAAATGGAGCTATCTCAAATCACTTTTAGGAGTCACAGAATAAAAATAAAAGAACTGTCTCATAACTTTAAAGGAGTAACTTCAAAATGTTTAAGTTTGATCGGCTTTCTTATTCACAGGACATGGTTCTGTAGTTTTGTACTTTTCTCAAAAATCTAATCTATCAACAAAGATACTGATATCTTTTAATGGTTTATATTTTTAAAAAAGGTGTTTTAAAAAGTGTACTCATTTATGGGCATTTACATACCTGAGCGGTGTAGGTGCAGCCTTGTCTCAAGATTCACTATTTTATAAACACTGTCATGGGGCTGAAAATAATTCTAAAAGAGAAGTTGTAAAACTATTCTGAGAAGTGGCAATGTTGCTGACAAATCTATTGTTGCTTCCCAAAATGTCCTCTTTGAAGGCAACAATACTCATCCTGAATTTGTAAGATCTACTTTTTGAAGGTCAAGTGGGTAAGGGAAACAGAGATGAAAATGGGAAGATATTAGTTTATAGTCACAACTGATACACTGTTAAGTGTTCTTAAAATTAGAAGATGCTTCTGAACCTCATTGGTATTTTTGTGAACAATACTTTAAAGGCATGCTGGCTTTTAAAAAATTCCACTCACTCTTCTACAAGAAAAAAGTTGAGTTTACTTACAACCCCTAATCACTAATATAGTATTTTGAAAACACCAAATTCTATCTAAAATTAATAGTGAGAAATTCAATTACAGTTACTGTAGGACTATTTTTCCCTTTCAATATATCTGCTTTAAGCTCCCTGATATGAATTGCTGTGCAAAAACTTTCTTTCCCAAATTTGTGAGTTAGTAAGCAATATTTCTGAACAGGTCTGGCAAAAACATAAAATGTCATTTTAGTTCAATAAAAATGTATTGCGTATATCTTATATAGAACAAGGTTTACTTCTTTTAAATACTACAGTAATGAGACCAAAAAGCACAATCTTTTGGCCACTAGAGGGGGTCAGTAGCATTTTCCAAATAGCAGTATACTATTTGGAAAGCTGATACAAAGGTTACTCTTGGTCAAAGTATAACCGTAACCTTTAGACCAGCGGTTCTCAAACTGTGGGTCGTGACCCTTTCATAGGGGTCGCCTAAGACCATCGGAAAACCCATATATAATTACATATTGTTTTTGTGATCACTATGCTTTAATTATGTTCAATTTGTAACAATGAAAATACATCCTGCATATCAGATATTTACATTATGATTCATAACAGTAGCAAAATTACAGTTATGAAGTAGCAACAAAAATAATTTTATGGTTGGGGGTCACCACAACATGAGGAACTGTATTAAAGGGTCGCGGCATTAGGAAGGTTGAGAACCACTGGTTTAGACTAATTCCTTTACATGTACTGTACCCTCTACATCTAGACTTTTGGAGAAAAATGAAAAGCATGATAAATTAAATCATGTAGTTCAAAGTTATGAATTTAATAAAATACCAAAAATGTCCTAAGAACTGATTTGAAAAAAACTCAGTCACAGCTAAATCTTATAGTTTGGTTTAATCATGTGGAAGATAAACTTACATATAATCATTCTGCACAGTCTGTTCATTAGCCTATCCATATACCAAAGCAGTGGTATAAATTACAGTAAAAATGTTGGCTTATAATTTTTAATGGCACCTGGCTTTTGAAAATCTTATTCTTTTCCTTAGCAACGCTCTCCAGCAAGAAATACAACAACAACAAAATAGAGACAGTAATTAACTTCCTCAGGGTTTCAAAAATTATGCTATTAATGGCATAGTTCCCCCACCCAAAAAAAATACATTGTCATTTTTCCATTTTAATTATGGAAAGACAGAAAATATAAGATTAAATGTTAATATAAGGACAAAGGAGCATTTTCCAGAAACTGAAATTCTGAAACCTGTTATAAAACCAAATAAGCTTGCTACCTTCAATAATATTATTTTAAAGCAAACCACATGAGAAGCAAGAAACTATAATCAGGAGAACAACTTAATCAATAGAATTGTAATTTAAAATATAAGTTGCAATGGCAACAATTTTATTCTTGTCTAGGTCAACAGAATATTTGAGATAAAATTTGGCACAATAATTTCATACTTGGAAATATTAAAAATCTCATCTATTTAGCCTTTCAAATATGTATGGATCCCCCCAAGAGAAGCAGTAGCTTCTGAAATAGAAAAAACACACGGATAAGATTAAAATAGGCTTTAGTATCACTGTAACGCCTAGACAATAAGACAAGTCAGTCATTACAAATCCTGGGCTCAATTTTATTTTTAAAATAATATGGCTAGTATGGTACTATAGTTTTCCATACTAAACCTAAATACCTGAAACTTAGGCTAAGAATGTATATATTTTACATGGAGGCCAAATGCAAGGTAGTTTTTTGTTGAACCAGATGCAAATATATAATACAATTCATTCAGAAAACCAACATTTATAATGTTATCAGATGAGGAGAGGTTCAATCCACAATGATTTCCAGGAATTGCAGTATCTCATGAACCAAATAAATTAAAAAACATATTTAAGAAAATGGTATTAAAGAGGATTTTATCATACTCTGCCTAAAAAAAGCCCAACGGCAATACAATTAACTTCATCGAGTATAATATTTGCTTAATCTCAAGATATGTTTCTCAAATCATACTGAAAAACAAAACATTTGCTCAGACTAGTTCTAGGAAGTTTTTTCTTTTTCCTTTTCATACCCTAGTCTTTCTTATACCATGATTTAAAAAAAAATCATGATATAAGGTTATTTATAGACCTTGGTTATTCATCTTTCATTTTCTTCTACTAGAGCATGAGAACAACTTTCCTTTACAGACATATCTAAATAGGCAAAGTGTTACAGTGAGATGAGGCTGGAAGGGTTAAGCAGGGCCTTATCACACACCCTTGTTACCTGTTAAAAGAATGCAGAAGAAAATAAGACATTGTCTATCACAATTGGAAGTACTAAAAAAAAAAAAAAAAAAAAAAAAAAAACCCCAAATACAACATGATACTGACAGCGGTTCTCAACCTGTGGGTTGCGACCCGTTTGGCGGTCCATCGACCTTTTCACAGGGGTCGCCTAAGACCATCCTGCATATCAGATATTTACATTATGATTCATAACAGTAGCAACATTGCAGTTATGAAGTAGCAACGAAAATAATTTTAAGGTTGGGTCACAGCATGAGGAACTGTATTTAAAGGGCCAGAAGGTTGAGAACCACTGCTGTAGAAGAAGAGGGTAACAACAGCTGCCTCCACTCTCTCCTTAATTTCAGACCTTCCTTTCTTGTACTTTATTATGGGCTTTGGATTCCATAATATATCCTTTTATCTACAGGAAGAAATTAGTAAACTACCAAGCCCTTACTCTGTACCAAAAGCTGTTTAAGAACCCAACCTTTGATACAAAAAATAATTCTAAATAAACTAAATTGAACACTCTGAAATTCAGTCTTATTTTCTTCAATCCTACCTCCTTTGAGGGAGCCTTAAAAGGAAGGTGAGAAATAACTAGTTAAATCAAATGAGGCTGTGATATTAAAAGGAAGGTGAGAAATAACTAGTTAAATCAAATGAGGCTGTCTAAAGGAAATCTGTTAAAACAATTTTTCCATCCTAGTTTTAAAAAACAAATACTAAAGAATAAGGGAGATCTTTTTTGTTTTGCTTTGAAAGAGTTCAGTAACTTTAAATGGATGTTTTATATATTCATTTTCTATTCTTTAGATTTCAGCATTGTCTATATTTGAATTATTTACAGCAATAATATATCACTTCTATAAAAATTAAAAAGTCACAGAACACATTTTTCATCTATCTAACTTGGAAAGGGTTAAAAAATTAATAATGCTAGTAAAGTTGCAGTGAAATGAAGATCTACACATTCTGCAGATGAAATGTATATTAGCACAATCTTTTTTTTTTTTAAATCCTCACCCGAGGATATATTTTTTTTTAATTGATTTTTTTAGACAGGGTGAAAGGAAGTGGGGAGAGACAGAGAGAGAAACACCAATGTGAGAGAAACACATAGAACGAACCCCGACCAGGGGACCAGGGATCGAGACTGCAACCAAGGTATGTGCCCTTGACCAGAATCTAACCTGAGACCTTTCACTCTGCAGGACGACACTCCAACCACTGAGCAAAACTGGTTAGGGTAGTACAATCTTTTTGAAAAGCAATTTGGTAACATATATATCAAAAGTGCTCATATCCTTAAACCTAGCAATTCTACTTCTGAAAATCTATTATAAGGATGCAACTACACTGCAGAAAAATGCTTTATGTAGGAAGGCAATAAGTAAATTATAAAGTTCTAATAATAAGCAAATGAGCACCAAAATCACAGCACAATAAAGTATTAACAAAGCTGTGTTATAAGGAGAAAATGATGTTAGATTGGGAAAAAAAATAGAATATAAACTTTGTTATCTCCACAATATTTTGAGGTAAAAACGTACAGAGAATAAGAAGGAAATACACCAAAATGAAGAGTAATTGTCTCAGTTATAAATTAAAGATAGTTTTATGTCCTGGCCAGTTTTGTTCAGTGGTTGAGCACTGGCTCGCAGACCAAAGGGTCACAGATTCAACTGCTGGTCAAGGGCACCTCGGTTGCAGGTTCCCTAGTGTTGGATGGGCACTTATGGGAGGCAACCAGTTTATGTGTCTCTCTCACATCAAGATTTCTCTCTCTCCCCTCCCTCCTTCTCTTCCACCCTTTCTAGAAATCAATGGAAAAAATATCCTCAGGTGAGGATTAAAAAAAAAGTTTTGTATTTTTTTTCCTTATGAGCAAATATTACTTTTAAAAACCACAGTGGGGGAGCAATAAAATCTAACTAGTAAAACTATTTGCAGGAATGGTTTTAGACTTCCTAAGGACTTTTAGATCTAACTGTATGGGAAAGATTTTTTTTAAGGGGGTTGACTGATCATTTATTTTTCAGTATTCAACCATGCATCCATGAGAACAGCTGAAATTAACTAGAAAGAGGAGTATTTAAAAAAATGAGGTTGTTGCTTTTGGAATAATAATGTTACCACTCACTGATCAATGTTCTCATAATCTACTTACTTTTTTTTAATGCAAAATAAGAATGACGCCTACACAGAAAGGCTTCCAGGAGGATTAAATGATAACAGTGTCTAGTTATTCTTCAAAGGGATGGTACTGAAAAAAACAAGGGCTTAGGAAATGAACAGTGATATGAGCATTCCTATCAATGACCATATCTGGTTTATCAAGAACATGGATGTGATGGAAAAATCATAGAATTGTTTTCAGCTAGGATAACATTTTAACCTGCAGGACATTGATTTATTTTGCTACCTATTCGTATTATTCCTAACCCAAGGTTGTGTTTCATCCCTCAATTCCAAACAAACCTAGAATATTTACCAGGCAATAAAGACAACATAAGCAAAATATTTTTTAGGCTATCAGCGAAAAGATTTACTTGATTAAAATGAGTTTTATATTCTTTGTTTTTAAAAAAATTAGGTAATTTTAGGTAAAATTAGAAAATAGTTACCACTGCTGTCAATATGTGTAAGCCATGCCACCCACCATGACTTTTCCACATCAAATTAGAAAAAGCAGAATCCCATCTGTCCCAGTAACTGTCAGAAATCCTTCTAAATAAACATTCAAATACAATAGTGAAACATTATAAAACATGACTTTTGCAGCATAATTTCATTTTTTAAAAATATTTTCTGTAGTAACTATATGGGAAAGTTATTCAACTCTAGTTAACTTCCATTTTTACTTGATCTCTCTTATCTAAAGAAATATTTTGCAAGCAGATTACAGACTAATTAAGGCTAGAGAAGCAAGCTGAAAAATCTAGTAATATTTACCTAAATTGCTAGTAACAAATAGGTGGTAAGCATTATAAAAACTTGCAAATTTGGTAAACATTATACTGAGTTATACAATACTCACAGAACATTGTTTGTGTAACTGCCAGTCTGACCCTACCCAAGAAAATATACAATTAATGATAAATGGACCAAGGGTGGTCAATTAATAGTAACCTGGAGTGAAAAGGCAATCAGATTTTTTTCAAGGCATTTACTTTTGGAAATGCCAAGAGATTAGGGAGTTAGTAGTAGGAGTTGAAGCTGAAAAGAAGCCAAAGATAGGAAAAGGTCATGACAAACCAAGGAAGAAGAAACTAAGAGGAAGATGGGAGAGCAGAAGTTATGAATAAACAGGTACTATAAAAAGAGAGAATAACAGAATGAATCTAAGCTACTCAGGTGAATGGAGAGTAACTGAGTTCTGTTAACAATAAGATCAGAGTTAAGTATACATTTTGGGATTTCCGTGCAGATAGGGCATTCTAAATTTTCTTGGTTCCTGGCAGAATTCCTATTTATCAACTAGAGGCCCAGTGCATGAAATTCATGCACAGGGGTGGCGGGGGAGGGAGGTCCCTCAGCCCAGCCTGCAACGACGCCAGCGTCCCGTGCCCTGGCCTCTGGCCAGAAGTCCCTCCCTCCGCACGGCTGGGGCACGGGACCATGGGCTCACGTCGCCCCCAGAGGCCCCTCCCTCCACACGGCTGGGGCACGGGACCCTGGGCTCACGTCGCCCCCAGAGCCCCTCCCTCCCTCCGTGTGGCGTCTAAATACTCCAGTGTGCATTTCCTATGAATGAGGCTAGAACCTGATCAGCATCCTCAACAGGGCCTTTCTTCCCTGTGGCTAATTTGGGCTTCCTCATACTGTGGTCTCAGGAAAGCTGAACTACTTTCATAGCTTTTAAGAAGCAGCATTCCAAGCAGTCAGGCGTCCCGCCCTGCCCCGGCTGCTCTGTGCCTGTGCACGCTGCCCAGAGGCCCTCCGCAGGTGGGGCGGAATGCTGGTGTCGTTGCCATGGCAACAACGCCAGCATCCTGGCCTGGCCACCGCCATCTTTTGTTATGGAGTGACAGTCAATTTGCATGGGTTGGTCTGTATTCCCCATAACATTAAAAAAAAAAAAAAAGCTTAATTAAAATGAACAGACCCATGACATCAATATCTGTGGGATCTTTTCAAATTTTCAATATTTACCTTATCTGAAAAGACAACTATGTTTTGCTTTAGTAGATACTGAAAAACTGTTTTTCAAAGTGTTTGCATGTAATTTATACCACATCCTCACCAACACTTGGTATTAAGTCTTTTTTATGTTAAAAGCCGGGTAGATGGTGGTACCTCACTCACTGCAGTTTAAATCTGGGTTTCTCTTATGACTAATGGAATAGAGTACCTTTTCATATGTTTATTACCCATTTATTATTTTTTAAATATTTTTTTTTATTGATTTCAGAGAGGAAGGGAGAGGGAAAGATAGAAACATCAATGATGTGAATTATTGATCGGCTGCCTCCTGCACACCCCCACACTGGGGATCGCAACCCAGGCATGTGACCTGACTGGGAATCGAACCATGACCTTCATAAGTTGATGCTCAAATCACTAACCCATACCGGCTGGGCCCATTTAAATAACCTCTTATAAAGTGACAGTTCAAGTCTTTGGCTTTTTTAAAAAAATTAAGCTTTATGAACTTTTTTATTGATTTGACAAAAAATGTTATCAAAGTTATATCTTAACTGGCTACATAGTTAATATGATTAGCTACCTTAGTATCTTTCTTCTTTCTTCACTGTTCTAGGTAAAATCCTGATTCCTTTTTTTTACCACTGTGGTAAACACCTTCCTCAGATAAAAGAACCTGGCTGAAAACTATAAATTACTGACATCTATTCCCTCTTTTGAAGATGACATACATTTTGTTTTGTTAATCCTCATCTGAGGATATATTTTCCATTGCTTTTCTGAAGAGAGTAGAAGGGAGGGGGAGAGAGAGAAAAAGAGAGGAAGAGGAGAGAAACATCAATGTGAGAGACACACATGAATTGGTTGCCTCCCAAAAGCTTTCTGACTGGGATGGGCAATTGAACCCATAACCCAGGTACATGCCCTTTGCTGGAAACTGAACCCTGGCCCCTTTGGTGCTCCCACCGAAGCTCTAATCACTTAGAAACAACACCGGATAGGACTCAAGATGATAAGACTTTTAATTAAGTATTTAGGTAACTATGGAAGCACAAAGTGCAGATGTTGACTTAGGTGAATTTAGATTTCAAAAATTGCAGTTAACAAAAACTAACAAAGTTATTTTAAAAGCCCTTGACAGATGAATTGTTTTTATTCTAGAACACTAAGAATATTAAAGAGGGTTGATACATTGTTTTCTTCCTTTGACGCATCAACTATAAAAGTCCTAGTAGCGTAACACTAACTACATTTCGGTGTTTAAAAAAATGTATTAACCATGTATGGATTACTGCAAGCAATTTAACGATTAACTCCCACTGTTAGGAACTAAGCAAATTCCTGATCTTAATGAGAAAAACATGCAGAGACATAATGAAGTTTCTTTGCTGGTTAATAAAGTTCAGTTATGATCCCATGTACCTGGGTTTTTCTTCAACTTATCTGACAGCCCTGACTGTTGACTCTGGAAGCTACTAGACTGCACTTGCCTCAAAAACTAATACTATTGCCGAAACCGGTTTGGCTCAGTGGATAGAGCGTCGGCCTGCGGACTGAAAGGTCCCAGGTTCGATTCCGGTCAAGGGCATGTACCTGGGTTGCGGGCACATCCCCAGTGGGAGATGTGCAGGAGGCGGCTGATCGATGTTTCTCTCTCATTGATGTTTCTGACTCTCTCTCTCTCTCCCTTCCTCTTTGTAAAAAATCAATAAAATATATTTTTTAAAAAACCAACAAAACTAAAACTATTGAATGTAAAATTTGATTCCATCTTCTTCTCTCCATCAACACTGTATAGTGCAAACAGGCAAATGGAGAAATGGTTCTAGTCCATTGATCTCATAAAATTACTTACAAAACATACACTAAAAATAGTACTTTAAAAAGTTGTATTTACAGTCTTAAGCCTTTACAATGAAATCAGATTCAAAATGCAAAGCTAAGTTTATATGCTAATCATTTATAAAGCAAATAGTACAGAAAGAACCTGTAATATCTGTTAAGAAAATTTTCCTTAAGTATAGTTGATTAAAAATGGCAAACAGAGATAATGGCTTTACATGACCTTGATATTTAAAATGCTACGAAATAACAGGTATATTTTGCCACCTAGCTATTTTAAAATAGTTTGCTAGTAAGGTTATGTCCAATTTAACAAAAAAGAAATGAAGATGTTAAGTAAAACAAAATTAGAGGAAAAGCACCAAAATCAAGCTGACCCCAAGGCAGCCATGAGGGAGATTTCATTATGGCAAATAGCAACACAATTTTTAAAAGATCTTTACAATGAGTACTAGGTACATTTAGATGTCTCAACCAATGAGAATCTTTAGGTAAGAAGCTTTTTTCACACCCATTTCAAGTAAAATGTACAAGTTACTTTCAAAAATTGTTTTCTACATTATTTCCTCAGACAGAAATCCTTAAACTTCTCAAGTTGAGAATAAACCTTTCTTCTGAAAGTAGTCAATGGAGCTTCACATATGAATTAGTGGGCCTTCACAAAGGATAAGAACAAATCCACAAATGTTAAATTACAAAACAACTTCCCACTACATAAAATCAGCATCTGTAAGAATTACCATTTGGATTCTTTCTCCCTAATTGTGCATTTTCCTATGACTCATCATGTATGGGTAATTTCCAAAATGTGAGGAGAGTCTGTGTGGCCCATGACCACCAAAATTTCAGAATCTAATAAAGTTGCTCCCTTATGGACATAAAGAAATGTCATGATTACCACAAACTCTGTTAGAACCAAAAAACTTAACTTTTTCAACATGATTCCTAAATTTGATAGTGCCAGGAGAGCCTTTCTGCTAGTTTTTTTTTTTCTTTTTCTGGGGGTGGTGGTGGAAGTGATACTGTTGTAATAACCTGGTAATTATTTAACAGCAAAGAAGTAAAAGGAAAGACTATATATAGGCACATCATTGATACAGCTTCGGGAACAAGCTGCATTTAACATTCTCCAAGTCTATTCCCCGCTGATTGATGGAGGAAGGTACTAGACCAGCCGTGGGCAAACTACGGCCCTCGGGCCGGATCCGGCCCGTTTGAAATGAATAAAACTAAAAAAAAAAAAGACCATACCCTTTTATGTAATGATGTTTACTTTGAATTTATATTAGTTCACACAAACACTCCATCCATGCTTTTGTTCCGGCCCTCCGGTCCAGTTTAAGAACCCATTGTGGCCCTCGAGTCAAAAAGTTTGCCCACCCCTGTACTAGACAAAGGCAGTTTAGAGGCATGCCCAGTAAGATCTGAGTGACATGGGAGGCTAATTGGCCATTAATCACACCTGGAAACAGGTAACTGGCCAGGATGGCCATGGCCACTGCAAGTGCACAAAACCTGAATAATTACAAAATAGATCCAGAGACATAGAAACATGGAGCAGACTGATGAATCTCAGATGGGATGGGGAAGGGTGGGAAGAGATTAACCAAAGAACTTTATATGAATAACCCATGGACAAAGACAATAGTGTGGTGAAGGCCTGGGGTGGGAGCAGGCTAGAAGGGGTCAATGGGGGGAAAAAGAGGACATGTGTAATACTTTCAACAATGATGATAAATTTAAAAAAATGATGAAACTATTTAAAATAACCCCAAGGCCCCAGAGGGCACTTAGCACAGAAAACCACTTTATCAACACAAGGAAGCATAAAAAATGCGGAGACAAAGAAACAGGACACAAATGACAGAAATGGAGGAAAGCAAACTGCTGGATATAGAGTTCAAAACCACACTTTTAAGGT
>NW_005353967.1:17167249-17176442 GCF_000412655.1 Myotis brandtii
GGGCGGAGGGTGGGGTGGGAACTGGGAGGAGGGGAGTTATGGGGGGGAAAAAGAGGAACAAATGTAATAATCTGAACAATAAAGATTTAAAATAAATAAATAAATAAAATAAAATAACCCCAATACCACTATCACACCTAAAAATACATAATTACTTAATATCAAATATCTCATGTTCAAATGTCTTCAACTAACTTAAGCACCTAAATAATGTCCAAATGCTGAAATGATACTAAATCTCTTTTACTTGGAACAAAACAAAACAAAACCTGAATATTTAAACTCCTCAACAAAGAAGTGAGCTCTTTCACATGCTGGCCCTCTTAGGATGCCTGCTGCAGGGGGGCTGTGCTCCCTTTTGCCAGGAGTTGGGCTCCACATATGGACTAATGGACTTTAATCAGGCCAAATGCTTATCGACACCCGGCTGCAACATGGAACGCAAACTCTGGACACTAGCCTTGTTTCTGACTTTACTGAGCTCCCAGATGCACCTCTTCCAGGACTGGCTTAAGGGACAGGGGACTTTGGAACCTGAGAAATTTAATTCCATGTCAATAAAGCCTTTTTCCACATTCCATCCCCCCGTGGGGGCTTCTGAAAATGCTTCTTTCAGCAGTGCCCCAAGATCCTTGCTCCCCCAAACAACAGGGGAGTTTCATCCGCCGGCAACAGAAGTACATTTCTTTCATGGTAAGAAAAAACTGTGTTTAGTCAAAATCACATGTATTATAATTGTAAAACATTCTAGGCATAATCCTATGACTCTTTTAAATAGTATCAATAGCCCTAGCTGGTTTGGCTCAGTGGATAGAGCATTGGACTGCGGACTGGTAGGTCCCAGGTTCGATTCCGGTCAAGGGCACATGCTTGGGTTGCAGGCTTGATCCCCAGTAGGGGGCATGCAGGAGGCAGCCAATCAATGACACTCTCTCATCATTGACGTTTCTGTCTCTCCCTCTTCCTTCCTCTCTGAAATCAAAAAAAATGTATATAAAAAAGTAAATAGTATCAATAGATGATTTATGATATTTCCTTGACAAACTAACTATGCAGAAAATACAGAGGTCCTTTGATAATTCAGAGACACATTTTTACTAGAAAAGTATTAACTGGATCAAAGAAACAACCATCTTAACTTTACATTCATACAGCTTTTTCTTTTTAAATAATTTTCACAAACACCATTTCATTGACCTCAAGACAACATGGGTGATGACCAAGAGATTTAAAAACAAAAAAAATCCCACGTCTTAAAAATCATTTATTTAGTGTTGCCTTAAATCCAAGGAGAAATGTAGAATATGAATGGACTCTACACAATAAAACCAGCACACTATTTCAAAATAAAATTACTGGTCTGGTATACTGTGTCCCTTTCTATATTTTAAACTGAAATAGATCTTTCAAATTTAAGAATGATCTCAGGAATATCTTTCTTCCACAGGGGTCAGTCTAATGTCACACTGAAATGTGCAATTTCTAATATACTGAGAAAAGTTATATAATAGAATCATCTTTTAAAACTTTTCTTATAGTGAGCAAATTACTCTGAAATGAATACCAAGGAGGACAAAACAACAGAGCTACACAGAAAATACAGAACTCTACATTGTATTTTTGTCAGTAATTTTTCTAATACCAACTATAAAGATTAAAAGAAAAAGAAACCCACTTCAAAAATCACATATTTCCCCCCATAAAATGTTTTAAAATACTGTAAAATTATTTCAACATAAATTTTATGTGCTCAATGCTTTGCTGATTACTACAAAGAAGTTGTATAACTGAAACTTTAAGAAGCTTATGGTTTAAAATAAACACAAGAGATATGAAGAACATATAAAAATGAGAATATTGAAATTTAAAAAGCCCATGATTTAAGCCAACAAAATACATTTCAAATACATACATACTTATAGGATGACAGAAGTGCTTGCTGGCCAAAAGCTCTGGTTCTTAGGTCAGATAGACCTGGGTCTGAATGTTGGCTCCTTCACTAATTAGCAGTTTGATTTTGGACAAGTTACTTAACCTATGTCTCAATTTCCTAATCTGTAAAAATAGGATAATAATGTTAAACTCATAAGTTTGTGAGGCTAAAATGAGATAATGTATATAGTTTATTACCAAATCTGGCATACATCAATTCTCAAAAATGTTAGCTATCATTATCATCATCACTACATTATTGTTAAAAAGGTCCTGTAAGATAGAACTGCTAGTGTGTGTGTGTGTGTGTGTGTGTGCGCGCGAGAGGGAGAGAGAGAGAGAGAGAGAGAGAGAGAGAGAGAGAAGTGGACTAGTACACAGAAGTTATTATAATGAGCGTATGGGCCTCCTGGAAGGAAAAGAACAGAAACCTTGAACTTCTTCCAAATATTACAAATTACTCAAACCTGTCAGGTAATAGCAAAAAAAAGACAATGAAAGCCCATCTGATGACATTAAAAGAGAAAAAGACAAACCCGCTATTCCAAGTGTCCTGTCCAACCATCATAAGGACATATGGGACCATGAGGAAGTAACTATGAATTGAATGAGTTGGAATGATGAAAATCCAGGTCAACTTTAAAGTACAACACTCTTGGTTTATCATAACTGGGTTATTTTGCTTGCTTGTTTTTGTTTTTTTTGGGGGGGGAGGGGGAGCGCACTGTCATCTTTCCTTCTTTAAGTAACTTACCAGTGTCACAAAGCTATTACATAATAGTGCCAGAATTCAATCCCACATTTGTCAGACCTCAGAATCCAGTATTCAAACACCAATTAATACAATGGAAAGCTCTTTTTGACAATCCATGGGCAGAAAGATGAGTTCATATGTGTCTTGCATATATATGGTAGAAATCAGATGATATACTATAACCTGCACAAGGTAAACTTATGGAAATTATTTTTAAACATAGAAAGCGAACCAACATAAAACTGAATCCTAAGAAACTAGAAGGTAGTATAGTCTCAGACAAGTTACTTAATTTTAATCTAAACCTCAGTTTTCTCTTCTGTAGAACAATACTTCCCTCATCTCTCAGGACAGTAGGAAGAAAATAAAGCACATGAAGTACAAACAATAACTAGTACTTCCTGATCCTCAAAAAACAGTAGAGCTCCTATCATCATCATTATCACCATCGTCATCATTATCATCACCATCATGCCTTAACAATTTGATATTAATTTTGAATAGCAATACAGCAATTCATGCTTAAATAGTAAAATTAATAAATTTAGATTCCACATTCAATGTTCTTTAGTGATATTGAAGAATGAATTAGAAAACATCTCACTACCTCATTCCTAAAAAAATAAAATAAAATAAAATTTGCTGATTATATTTGGTGATAGCATTTGAATTTTCTCCCTCCATGTTAGTTTAATAACTCAATTTACTTTTACAATTCACATGCAATTTACATTTTTACTGATATGTTGCTTAGTTGCCACATATCACATATTTTACATTAAAATTAAATAATTAAGTATTAAGAATAACAATTAACAATGATTCCTTCTTTCTTGTCTATGAATAAACTATCTTTAGAAATCTGAAAGAAAAAGTTTACAATGTATCTGGAACTTGCTGCTGATTCTCTTTTCTAAGAACTTAAATTCACCAAAAATCTGTTACCTCAGCTTAAGTCACAGTGCTCTGAAAGAGACCCAAAGATTGTATCTATCTGTTGTTCAAAGACACAAAGAAATCAATAATATGGAAGAAATATATGCTTCATGTATACGTCTTCATTAAAAAAGAAAATACAAACTGGAAGCATGCTAAGAAAAACAAGCAAAATAAAATGTGCTTAATTAAACAGAAAAAAAATAGCCCTGTAATCTAAATCAACTAAACCTTTAAAAATCATCCCAGTTAAAAAAATAAAAATTAGTTCTACTTAATAACATCTTTAATCATTAAGAGGGCTGGCCCTGATTAAATTCACAAACTAGGCCACGCTCCTTATGTGCACATTTAGCAACTCTCACTGAATGCAGATCTCTTCATCCAGAAACACCATGGGATAATTTAGTGAATTTAGTTGCAGCTCCAAAGCCCATTCTTTTTTCCACTATGTCATGAATGGGAAGATATTATCAGCCACTGTGGTAAATAACTTTATATTATCCCATGTATTCCTTACACACACTAAGAGATGAATTATCATACCAACGGCCACATATGTTATACTTGGCAGAGGCTGCAGTGTCTGATTCCAGGTAGGCCTGGCTCTAACACAGTGAGAATCTGTAATTCTCATCTCTTTTTATTATTATTATATTTTTTATTTTTCATCTCTCTTTTAAATAACAGAAAATTGTTCCCATTTTCCCATTTTTAGACTCTTTTCTAAATTAATACTAAGATAATTAAGATTCACAAAATTTTTATTTATTTTTTATTATTTTTATTTTAGAAAAAGAAACATTGATGTGAGAGAGTTGTCTCCTGTACTCACTCTGACTGGGGATCGAACCTGCAACCTGGGTATGTGCCCTGACCGGGAATCGAACCTGTAACCCTTTGGTACACAGGATGACGCTTCAACCATCTGAGCCACACCAGCCAGGACCACAAAATTTCAAAAACCAATATAATACTAAAGCTAAAACAGAGATTAAAAGATGGACATCACAGCCAGTTTTCTTTAGGCTGGGAAAAATGCAGAATCAATAATCAGACAATAAAAGCTAATGCATGATCAATATCAAGAAGAATGTGCCTGTGGTATCCAAGGTCAGACTGGTTTTTCTTGCTTTGTGTGTGTACATATTTTGCACCTCTCAACCAAAACAGGCGTTTCAACTACAACTCTGTAAAACCCAAATGAACAAGTATAGGCAAGTATGTGAACATGTGCAAAGTTCCCTTGAAGTCACTCAGGAGTGGCATGGTAAATTTATAACTTTACTTATTCCTTGGTTTACCATGGTATACTGAATTAACTAATAACGCAGATTTATTAATATCATAGCAGAAGTCAAAGACTAGCTTTAAATTACAAGAATGTGGTGTATATATATATATATTATTATCCTAAAGGTTTATTATGAGATATTTTCATACTTACCAAAAAATGATTTGCAAATGTTTACACTAAGAATTTATCCAAAATGGTTATGATGAGCCTAACATTGAAGTTTTTAAATATTAGGGTTTTACAATCCAATGTTATTTCAAAAATTATTTTATCCAGATCATATAAATGGCATTTATTATGAAGCAAATCCTAAATTGGAAAATCAAGATTTGGTTTACTAAAAAGGGCATATTTTATTTTAGTTAACAATTAAAAATATTTATCATAGAAAAGTCCCTTAGAAATAAAAGTATTTCACAAATTTAATTCTGTACTGCTTTAATTTTACCACCCAAACAATGTACAACTTTTCAGTAACACACAATATATCTCAAGATGGACAAGTAAACACTGGAGACCCTACCTTGTGCTGTTCGATGGCATCTATCCACTGTTGTCTGTGATCTGGATCCTGAGCACGAAGATACCAAACGCTGTCATTTACACTAATATCAAATCGACATTCATCAAAATCATGGGGCTGTAGAGAAAAATTAGAAAGTGAAAAGCAAAACTAATTATATTCTTAGAAGTATCATACTCTACAGCAAAAAACATAAACATAACCCATTCTGGCTGGTGGGACACTCTTGTTATTCTTTTGTTTTTCTACTCAAGTAACTTTTTTGTTGTTTCTTTTTTTTTTAATCCTCACCTGAGGATATTTTTTCCATTGATTTTCAGACAGAGTGGAAGGGAGGAGGGAGAGAGAGAGAAAAACATCGCAAGTGACACATTGATTGGTTGCCCCTGTATGCGCCCAAATGGGGCCAGGAATAGAACCTGCAACTGAGGTACATACCCTTATATAGAACCTGAGACCCTTCAGTTCACGGGTTGATGCTCTAACTACTAAGCAATCCAGCCAGGGCTCAAGTAACTTTTTTGAAGAGTCCTCAGATGAAGAGTACAACAAGGGTAAAGTTACCAAACACTAAATTTCATTCACCATTCCTACAAATGAGGTGACACAAGCTATAAATATATTTCAAAAAAGTGTTTTTCATCAAATGCTTTTAGTTAGCTAAACTAATGGAAACATTACTGAAAGCACAATTAAAAAAGGTTCAAAATAGACCAGCTGGGGTGGCTCAGTGGCTGAATGTCAACCCATGAACCAGGAGGTCACAGGTAATTCCTGGTCAGGGCACATGCCAGGTTTCGGGCTCAATCCCTAGAAGGGGGTGTGGAGGAGATAGCTGATCAATCATTGATGCTTCTCTCTCTCTCTCTCTGTGAAATCAATAAAAAAGATTTTTTTTTTTATTTAAGAAAAAGGTCCAAAATAAGTCTTAGGAAAGACATTACATTTTTTCTGCCTCCATTATTCAAAAGTAAATTCTCATCATGAAGAGTTTGATTTCATTAAATTTTATAAACAAGATATTTTTACATTCTAGCACAAAATAGTTAACATTTCCTCCTAAGTATCTCAAATTAACTTCTAGGCTTTTATATGTCTTTGACAGTAACAGTCAGGAGAGCTTTCAATGAAAAGCAAAGATAAAATGAATAATACATCAGACTTATGTTAGATAGTGGAAACTGCCTGCTTTTGAGTCAAAATGTAAACAGTGAAAATGTCAACTATTTGGTTTAGTGTTTTACACTATTCATAAGACTGTATAAAATTAGTATCTTAATTTTTTGCCCAATAAGTGAATTACAATATTACAGAATCACATCACATATGCCACATCATTGTCTACTGGATAGAGTACAGAGAGTCATCAATGTAACAGAAAACTTATTTGCTGAAGAAAATTTACACTTTGCATTTCCAGGGTTTATTGTTTATTCTCTTCCCCCTTAATAGCATCAATCTTTTATCTCTTTATCAATTTATTTAGCAAAAATTATAGAACTCCACAATGTTCTTTAGCCTATAAAACTATTTCTTTTAAGATTAAGACAATAAACCACAGTTCTGAGTGGCTAAAGTATACACATTAAACATTTCCTGAATCACTATGTGCTGGCCTCATATGACTACTAGAGGCCTGGTGCACGGATTCATGCACTGGCGGGGTCCCTTGGCCTGGCCTGCGGGGATCAGTGGACCTCCGCACTGCTGCAGTCTGGCCTTACCCGCCAGCTCATTGGGCTCCAGCCTGCTGTCTGAGTCGATTCCGCACAGCACGAAGTAGTGCGCAAAGCAGCGCCGGGGAGAATTCTGAGCCCGGGCTGGGTGCCGCGCCGCTCCTGCTCATCCCACCCCGCTGCACCTGCCCCCAAATGGGGCTGAAAACAGGGCAGACTGAAAGTGTATATAGGCTACAGCAATAGATCTTCTTTAGAAAAAATACAGTATAATTAAATTTTCTATTCAGTTGTACTTCCATGATACTACATCCCACTCAACCAGAACTGTGGTACTACCAAAATCTATCCTAGCATATTCTTTAAAATTCTTTAGATTATTTCTTAAAATTTCTGAGTTTTCCTGATTTTTTAATTGTTTACCCCCTATCCTGATCATAATGGTATATATCTCAGATAAGTTCATAGAAGTTCATTTCAATAATAATAAGGTCTAATAACTACAAAAAAAAAGCTGAACAGAATACCTACTCCATGGATTATACAGCAATTTTAATAAAGTTAGTGTATGAAAGAAAGATTAATAACTACCTTTAAATTGTATGGTTAGAACTAATTGCCTTAATTTGTTTGCCCATATATTTTTCTATAAATCACATATAATACTTTTGTTAAAGGACAAAAGTGCTGACTGATACGTGTGAAAGGAGTTTGTAGAGTTGAAAAATCACCATTTTGTCAATCATAGAAAAGATTGGGTGGGCTAGGCACCATAAATAGTTGAAAAATCAAAAGGCCCTCTTCCCTGATCTCCAGACTTTCACTCAGTTGCCTTCTCTATTATTTTCTCTTAAATAGCTATGATGCATCTCAATATATCTAAAACTGATCTGATATGCCTCCCTCCCCAAACTTCTCTTGCAGGCTTCTGAACTTTCGTAAATGGTAACTACCAACTGCTTAGACCTAAAATCATATGACTCCTCATCTTTCACACCCTATAAGGAATCCATCAGCAAATCTGCAAATCTTGTCAGCTCTACCTTCAAAATGAGTCTGGAATCCAATCATTTCTCATAATCTCTACCGTTACTACTGTGGTCCAAGCCACTATCACCTTTCACCTGAATTATTTGCAATAACCCCCTAAGGCTGTCTGATTCTGTTTTCCTACTTCCATCTCAGCATTTGTGACTCACATTATACTTCTACTGAACAATCATGATCTAAACCATTCATTTTACCTATCTATCTATGTAAATAACCAACCAATGACATATTTATGCACACCTATTATTTACCAAGCACTACTCAAGGCACCGAGAATATAATGGTGAGGATGAACTGCTATGATCCTTTGCAGAGATCACTTTGACCAAATAATCACACACAAAATGTAAAACTTCAAATATAACAAGCCATAGTTAAGAAAGGTACACCATGTTGAGAAAGCCTATAATAAAAGGAAGTAACCTAGTTAGGGGAAGGCTTCCAAGAAATAATACTTCAGCCAAGAGAAGGATGAAATGAACAAAGAAGGCCCTAACAGGTTTGGCTCAGTGGTTAGAGCATCAGCTTGCAGACTGAAAGGTCCCAGGTTCCATTCCGGTCAAGGGCATGTACCTTGGTTGCAGGCACATCCCCAGTAGCAGGTGTGCAGGAAGCAGCTGATCGATGTTTCTCTCTCATCCATGTTTCTAACTCTCTACCCCTCTCTGTAAAAAAAAAAAAAAAAAAAAAAAAAAAAATCCTCCCCAAGGATATTTAAAAAAAAAAAAAAATGAACAAAGAAGGAAAACATTCAGCATGTAACCTGGTTGGAGTGGCTCAGTTGGTTGAGCATCCTCCTGTACTCCTGTACACCAAAAGGTTGCTAGTTCAATTCCCGATCAGGGCAAATACCTGGGTTGCGGGCGGGTTCAATTCCCAATTGGGGCACATAGGTGGTCGGCAAACTGCGGGCCGCGAGCCACATGCGGCTCTTTGGCCCCTTGAGTGTGGCTCTTCCTAAGCCTTAGGAGTACCCTAATTAAGTTAATAACAATGTACCTACCTACATAGCTTAAGTTTAAAAA
>NW_005353967.1:17176596-17187743 GCF_000412655.1 Myotis brandtii
TGTAAAGATCTAGGGGCCCAAGCCGGTGTGCTCAGTGGTTGAACTGAGCGGGGAGGTCATGGGGGCATGCAGGAGGCAGCTGATCAATGATTCTCTCTCATCAATGGTGTATCTTTTTCTTTTCTTTTCTTTTCTTTCTTTTTGTTTTTTCTTGATAATCCTCACCCAAGGGTATTTTTCCATTGGTTTTTAGTGAGTGGAAGAGAGAGGAGGGAAAGACAGAGAGAAACATCGATGTGAGAGAAACACATCAGTTGGTTGCCCAAGGCCCAAGTTGGGAAGAAGCCTGCAACCAAGGTATGTGCCTTGACTGGAATCAAACCTGAGACCCTTTGGTCTGCAGGCTGATGCTCTATCCACTGAGCAAACTGGCTAGGGTTCATCAATGATGCTTCTATCTCTCTCTCCTCTGAAATCAATAAAAATATATATATATTTTTAAAAAGATCTAGGGCAGGAAAGAGCAAGCCAGATAAGATCCTGAAAGAGGTATATAGCGTGACTGGAGGTGACACAGTGAGAGGGAGTCCCCTAGAGATGAGAGTTAAGAAGGCAGGCCCTGGCTGTGTGGCACAGCAGTTAGAACATTAGCCTGCCCATTGAAGGTTCAATCCCCAGACCCGGTCTGGGCACATTGAGGAGGCAACCAATCAATGTGTCCTCTTACACTGATGTTTCTCTTTTTCTCTCTCCCCCTCCCTCCTGCTCTCTCTAAAAATCAATGGAAAAGCCTGGCCGGCATGGCCCAGTGGTTGAGCGTCGACCTATAAACCAGGAGGTCATGGTTCAATTCCCAATCAGGGCACGTGCTGGGATTGTGGGCTCGATCCCCAGTAGGGGGTGTGCAGGAGGCTGCCAATCAATGATTCTCTCTCATCATTGATGTTTCTATCTCTCTCTCCCACTCCCTTCCTCTCTGAAATCAATAAAAATATATTTCTAGAATTTATAAAATGTCTTAAATATATTTGCCAGTAAAAGCCTGTTTCTAAAGGTTATAAAATGTCTTCATAAGTTGCCAAGCTAAAGAATGCTAATTGCTTACTTATTAATTTTCATTAGAAATTGAAGTTTTAAGGGTTAAAATCTCATCTGTAGGAAAACTTCTAAGGTACAGTGTATGGACAAACATGGTTGTAAATTCAACAGTCAGGGCTATGAAAATCCAAAGACGACTGCTGGGTTCTTCCCTGCTCTCTGGTTCCCCATTTTTCGGCTTTTGCATTTCTTCATGCATCACAGTATCTTTAAACTAGACTCAGATGAAGGAATTTAAGAGCTGACATTACTGAAAAGAAACATCTTATACCATTGCCAAGGTTTGATAGAGTCACTTCAAGAAAACGCCAAGTTGGTAACTCCTTCTTTTCACAGGGAGCTCCCAGGAGACAGACACTTTAAAGATCAGTTGACTGCCATCTGGAGATTTTGTTTATTGAAGACAGCATCAAATAAAAGACACTCTCCAACCTCATTGGATGGGAACTTATCAGGCACCTAACTGCGAATGGACATCTTACTCCTGTCTACAGACATCAAAGACTCTGAGGAAAAGAAGCTGCCAATACCAGAGGTAGACAACTATCCCAAGACATCAATAAGGCCTGCATATATACAGATTGATACTGAACTCAGCAAACATTTTGTTTTATTGTCTTTACCTGATTGATAATGATATTAGTCACAATAATATATTTATTCTGAGTTTCTCTATATAGTAAAACTATTTATGATTACTGAACATGCATAAGATAATTGTTAATACTCTTTTCATGACTTATGTAAATGTTATACTAGATGCCAAATATTAAAAAAGTGACAGAAACTCGGATCATGATATTGCACAGGACAGAAATGACCAGTCTATTTTTTACTCAATGAAGGCCATTAAAATCTTGAGACAGCATGGGTACTTGCGCTCAGGATCCCAAGAACACCAGATAAGAAAAATGCAGCACTGACATCACTCTGCTGCCCCCTATGTGATCCCAAGGACCCCAGTTAGCCACAAGAAACACCAATAAGAATGTCACCAACCCTCCACTTTCTGGCTCTCCCACTCCCACGAAAGCAGAATTTTACCTTCCTTCTAACTGCTTGCTTCTCCAACCCCACATGGAAAATTCTACAAGCCTACCTTTTTGCACAAACCCACTTTGTCCCCAACTTATAAAAGCAGCCAAGCAGAGCCAGACCCTTGAGCCAGTTCAGAGAACCTTCCTTTCCCCTGTGCTGCCTCCCTGTGCTTGAGCATACACTTAATAAAAATCTGTCTGGAAATTTCTTTAAGGTTTCCTCTTGATGTCTCCATCTTGGGAAACCCAAGAACCCTAATACTGGTAACAACCTGATGCCTGCCATTTTGGGGAAAAATCTGACTCCCATGGTTACGGTATTGCCTCATCCCCAATGAACAAGATGCCATCGATACTGAGACTTTCTAGGAATAAGCCTTTCCTAGCACTGTGAGACCACTCTATCTGACCAAAATATTGGTCATCAATGCATCCTTCAGATTAATGTATGACTAAGGGGAAACTGAAAAAAAAAGAAAGAAAGAAAAAAAAAAGTAACCTCACAAGGTGATCTGATGATAAATTTGTAACTAGGTAGGTCATGGTGGTAGGCATGCCCCAGACATATAACTTCTTTACTAAAAGTTTATCTATGCTTTAAGTAAGCCCTGTCCATTGTTTCTGTACATCTAGGTTAACACCCTTTGAAATAACTACCCTAAAGAGAGCACACAACCTTATTAACTATCAGTTAATCCAATTCCTGCCTTGCTTTCTCCCACCTCCATGTAATCTTCCTTACTTTCCCTCCTCAATTTCAAATGCATAAAAGAAGTTGCAAAACTGTTATTCTCAGGGAGTATTTGAGACCTTGCTTCCTGGGTATGTACTGTCAGTTTGGCTCAAATAAATGTTTATAAAAATTAAAGAAAAGAAAAAACAACCACCAAAGTTCTGCATGCAAATATAAGTATAACAACAACAAAAATCTACAAAAAAAGTTTTTCCTGAGCAGACGCAATGTACATGTTCATTAAAAATTTTCCTTTGCCCCAAATAAGCCATGCACTATTATCATTGTCCATAATTTAAGATAGGATAACTATATTTAAGTCTACATAAATTAGCATGGTACTCTAGAAATACTACTACTTAGTAAACAATAAAGATAAAATTTCATTCCTTCCTATTTACACATCAACCATCAACATATTTTCAAAGAGTCAAATATGTAACTAACAAACATGTGGCAATATGCAAAAAGGAGGCGAGGAACCTAGGAAAACACTTCAAGAAAGTGCATTTCTATGCACTATTCTGTCCTCTAGAATGGATAATGTTCTACCTTAAGAGAAATAAAACCCCCAAATAATAAACTAGATATAATTTAAAAATACACTATAATGTACCAAATACCAGTCAAAATAAATACTGAGCCTTTACATTTAAAATATTTCTTTTTTAAAAAAATATTTTTTTATTGATTTCATAGAGGAAGGGAGAAAGAGAGGGAGATAGAAACATCAATAATGAGACAATCACTGATCGGCTGCCTCCTGCATGCCCCACACTGGGGATGGAGCCTGCAACCTGGGCATGTGCCAGGACCAGGAATCGAACCATGAACTCCTGGTTCTTAGGTCGACGCTCAATCACTGAGCCACACTGAACGTGCTCAAAATAGTTCTTTTAAAACTGTCCCTAAGAATGGAGAGTAGTAGTTCAACTCTCAACACTTCCAAACAATTCCTCTATAGGTTTTTCTATCTCAATATTCAACTAAGCTTTTGTTTTCAAACTTGGAATATCCAAAAGGAGAAGAATGCATGAAAAATAAAGGAAAAATACTATAAGATTTTTCTTAAATGTGTAAAATAAACATATGTCAGATTTAGATATCAAAACAGATCCAAAGTGCTTTCTACTTTTATAAGCAATATAAAGTCTGTCATAATGTGAATTCTCTTTGAATGTATTAGTAAAATCTAGATTAAGTTTTAACATACCCATTTTCAGATTTTAACTACAAACACTACCTTCACTGACCTGCATTCAGTTGACCTGCCTTAACCAACACTTTTTTTTTTTGCTCTTTATTAAATATGCCAAGGTATGCTGACCACTATTAGTATGCTATTTTTAGTATATCCAGGCACTTCTGATCCCACTAGTTGAGATATATGTTTAACCGGTCAGTTGGTTGTTCCCAAACCTGATTATGCCAGTTTACTTGTTATACTTCTTACATAATTTAAGTAAACATTATGTAAGTGTATGAAATACAAGTACAAAAAGAGGTTTGTTCCTATGTAAACTAAGTTGAATGTAAACCAAGTAATTACTCAGTAAAGGTGAGTCAGTCCTTTAAAAGGTATTGAATTAGATAAAGGTAAGACATCTGTAAAATATTAGAAAATCATTAAAAGTCAGAAAGAACCTATATTTAGAGTTTTTAAAAAAGTATCTTTAAGCTTTTATTCTATTTTAGAGATATCAAAACTGGAAATTACAAAGCATGCATTATGAATATAGTTTACACAAGATCAACTTCTCTTAACTCCACATTCAAAGACATGGTGTTAGCTATATATAAAAAATTTGGTAAGCATAGATTCATATATTTTGTTAAAATTTTAAAATGCCGACATACGTTTGTGTTTTTTTTTGGTTAATCCTCACCCAAGGATATTTTTTTCATTGCTCTTTAGAGAGTGGACGGGAGGTAGGGAGGGGAAGACAGAGAGAAACATCGATGTGAGAGAGGCATTACATATGCCCCATTCAGGGCCAGGGATCAAACCCACAAACCAGGTACATGTCCTTGACTGGGAATTGAACCCAAGACCCTTCAGTGCAGAGGTGGACACTCCAATCATTGAGCAACTTGGCCAGGGAAAGATACGTATTTTTTTTATTTTCCTGCTTTACTGTAGGGAGGTGGCTATAGGGTTAAGCCTCAGACTGACCTGTTGGCAAAGCCACAAACAAGTCCCAGCTTAGAGGGCACAGCACTCTTAGCATAATTAGGCTTGACCTTGTGATGCTCCCTAGATCTTATCTGGGTAGCTAATGGGCTGAGGGAGATGCAGCAAGTGCTACCAAAACAGTGAAACTCACAAGAACACTGTAACTATGGTGACCACTACCTTGTTTACCTCTGGCTATAAAATAAAGGCTCAGCTTGCTGTCTGGATCTCTCTATGTGGCCTCAGCCAGGCACAGGAAGATCCACCTAGACCCAGCTTATTCTGTCTTTTCTACATCCTTCACCGCCCCCAGTCAGGCTCACTGGCTGAGCTGGCCCGGCACACTTTACTATTTTTAATAACCTACCAATCTCAACAGACATGAAACCTTCTAACATCCTTTTTTTTTTCTGAAGGCCTTACTTAAGGGCTTGCTATACCAACTAGATAATTATTACATGTCTATATAAAATAATAGCATGTAACAATAAACATTCTAAAATAGCTTTATGGAAAAAAAAAGCGTTAGATTATATACTCCACAAGGGCAAGAATCTTTACCTATTTTGTTCACAGATGTATACCAGGTAGGTAGAATAGTTCCTGGTGTATAGTTGATGCTCAATAAGTATCTGTTTAATGAAAGACAACAGAAACTTACCGTGATGACAGCCTTGCTAAGACAGATGGATCCTCTACAGCCATACTCTGTCTCATCTTCAGATTTGTAGTAACTCAAAGTATTATTTTTCATAACTACCCAACGATCTTGCCATCCATGAATGTAGTTTGTCCACTGGGAATAGAAGAAAGGCGGGGTGGAGAGGGGTAGGGGGAGGAAAACAAAAAACAGTAAGTCAGTATTTTAGAAATCCAAACTTTCTAAAATAGCAATCAATCTGATTTTAAAACCAAAATGTGAAAAGTTCTAACGTAATAATAATTAGTAAAAATGATTACAAGAAGTGGAAAGTTGGTATTTTCTAGATTGTATAATGATTTTCAGTAATTTTTTATAAAATCATAAATAAAATAAATAGATCAATATAATATAATATTTTCTTCTAACATTTGAGGAAAAAAATATAAGCAGATTTCAGTTTAAAATTCTGCTTTGGCCCTAACCGGTTTGGCTCAGTGGATAGAGCATCGGCCTGCGGACTCAAGGATCCCAGGTTCGATTCCGGTCAAGGGCATGTACCTTGGTTGCGGGCACGTCCCCAGTGGAAGGTGTGCAGGAGGCAGCTGACCGATGTTTCTCTCTCATCGATGTTTCTAACTCTCTATCCCTCTCCCTTCCTCTCTGTATAAAAAAAAAATCAATAAAATATATTTAAAAAAAAAAAAATTCTGCTTTGCCTCTTGCCAGGCTGGGCACATGCCTGGTTGCAGGCTTGATCCCCAGTGGGGGGCGTGCAGGAGGCAGTGATGTTTCTCTCATTGATGTTTGTATCTCTCCCTCCCCCTCTAAAATCAATAAAAACATATTAAAAAATAAAATAAAATTCTGCTTTGCCTCTGCACAGCAAAGGAAACCAACAAAACAAAAAGGCAACCAACCAAGTGGTAAAGATATTTGCAAATGATACTTCCGATAAAGGGCTAATATCTAAAATTTGGACAGAACTCATATAACTCAACAACAACAAAAATAACAATTCAATTAAAAAATGGACAGAGGATCTGAACAGACATTTTTCCAAGACGACAAACAGATGGCCAATAGGCATAGGAAAAGATGTTCAACTTCACCAATTACTAAGGCAATGCAAATCAAAACCACAATGAGATATTACCTCATACCCATTAGATCAGCTATTATCAAAAAGACAAAAAATAGCCCTAACCGGTTTGGCTCAGTGGGTAGAGCGTCGACCTGCGGACTCAAGAGTCCCAGGTTCAATTCCGGTCAAGGGCATGTACCTTGGTTGTGGGCACATACCCAGTGGGGAGTGTGCAGGAGGCAGCTGATCGATGTCTCTCTCTCATCGATGTTTCTAACTCTCTATCTCTCTCCCTTCCTCTCTGTAAAACATCAATAAAATATATTTTTTTTAAAAGACAAAAAATAACAAGTGTTATAGAGGATGTGGAGAAAAGGGAACCCTCTTGCTCTGTTTGAGATTATAAATTGGTGCAGTCCCTATGGAAAACAGTATGGAGGTTCCTAAAAAAATTAAGAATAGACTACCATATGGTCCAGCAATTCCTCTTCTGGGTATTTATCCAAATATGAAAATACTTTTTTGAAAAGATATACGTACCCCTATGTTCACTGAGGTATTATTTACAATACCAAGATATGGAAACAACTTAAGTGTCCATTGATGAATGAATAAAGATGAGTGTGTGTGTGTGTACGCACACAACACTACTCAGATATAAAAATCTATATAATGTTATTAACAAATGTTACCTTAATAAAAATTTTTTTAAATTATACTTTGCTCTTTGTGTGTTTTCATCCTCCCCTGCTCACCACCTCATGACACTTAAATTATTTTGGTCCCTGCTACAATTAAGATAATTCAATAGAAACGTAAGTTTGGTTATATAGTCTCTCATTCTCCTAAACCAAGTACTACATGAGATCTTTTAAATCAACGGAAGTATGAAGCTAATTATGGCCAAAACTGTACTTTTGTTGTAAGTTATTCCTATAGGAAAATTTATGGTGTTCATAATTACATCAAAGTAAAATACTAGATCATTAGTCTAAGTCTATATCAACTTCATTTTTTTTCCTCTACAGAACTCAACATTTCGTATTTCAAACAGTTAATTCATTTTCCAAGTTTCTCTGAAGATCTATTTTCAAACCCAAAAGCAATATACTAATACAAAACTGGTTTTTCAAAAACATGCTTGGAATATCTGTTTCCAGTACCTATAAATGGTTTCTGTGCTGCTAAAGTTTTTCTGCACACTGAAGAGCACAATCAATAAACTTGCAACGGCGGAAATATAACCTCTATGGAAATTCTTGATTTTGCTTATTTTCATGTTCTGGAGGTTTTAAATATAGACAATTCCAAAATTGACTGCCAAAAACAAATTCAAAATTGTTAAAAATATACATACTGCATTGGCTCAGGCTCTTTACCCGTTGAGAAATCTTTACTTTCCTATTCCCTAACTCAGCATCTTTGAGATGGGGCTTAAATCTTCTAAGCCCCATCATTACAACTCCTCCCTGAGCGGTCATTCATGCTGGCAATTTAACTCATTATTTCCTAAGGGCTCCCTAATCATCATTCCCTTATTTTTTTTAACTCCCTATGACTTACCACCACTTATACTGAAAGCTGAAATAATGATTCCTACATACAAAACTCAACTCACCTTCTCTCTTAAGGTACACTTTCTCCCTAAGTTCCCATTTCCTTGACTTCTGGACTATTAGTCAAAGACTATTTCCTTGACTTCTGCAGTCATTCAGACTCAAACTGTTTATTGTGTGGACAGAGCAGTGGATACACAATCAGAGACTCAATTACTTTACTAGTTATATGAGGAGTTTTGAAAAGTTATTTAACTTTTCTGAGCTTCAGTTTGTTTATTTGAATGGCTGAATAAAATCATGACGACCCCTACTATATTCATAGGAATACTCAATTCCTGAGGGTTCCTTCTCAATCTTTATAGCCCATTACCAACTCCTATTCATATTTCCTACGTATTAAACCCTTAAATTTGGCTACTCTTTTGTATTTTCAATTAATCCAATTAAATGATCAGGTTCCTAGATTTCTGAGAAGGCTTAATAACCTTATCTCTAGTATCTTCTGCTTTTTATTTCATAACTTACATAATCTTACTTACTTATTAAGCATATTTGCTTATTTATCTTACATGTTAATCTCACTGAATGCTCAGTTCCGAAACTTACATGAACAACTCCCCACTGCCTACAACACAAATTGTTGAGACTGGCAATCTTACTTAATGCACTTCACTTTCAATTATTGCCCTTCAGAAGGCTAGTAACTGTGTGACTATGGTTAGGTTACTTATCTATTTCTCTGTCAAAATCTGCTTCAGAATTGTTAAGAGAAAATAAGAAGAGTCTTAGAACATTGCCAAGCACATGGCACTTTCTGAGTTGGAGGCAGTTAGGCATAGCTAATGAAGCTTAACATTCAGCGCAGCTCACCTCTTCCAAAGTGACAGAAGGGGCCCTAGCAATTTTGTGTTCACAATTTCATATCATTTCTTTACAGAGGACCCAATGAAGTACATAAGCCTCAGGACCCTTTAGTCAGTAATATTAAACTATTATCATACCTAGAAGGCAGATATTTGCCTTTCACTACCCTCATAAAATACCTTCACTTTTCCCTGTTTAACAAGTAGAGACAAGGAAATATGCTAGACACTGCAAAAGAATCAAAGATTTCTGTTCCCAAGCTATATTTTCAAAAGAGAAAATAAATCTACATTTAAAATAAAAAGAATCAAGTTACAAATAAAATGCTATGGGAATACAAGGGAAGGAGAACTGAATGGTTGGTGAAATAAAAGAATAACACCAAAACCTATATTCCTGTTGATCTAAGTATGCAGAAACACTGAAGTTATTTACCTACCACAGAAGTGGCCAAATACTACATTTCTACACATTTAAATATCAAAGAGACAGTCTTCCGTTTTTTCTGTATTTCCATATAGTATGCCTACTATACTGCTCTGAATACTCAGAGCACTAGTGACTCCCCTAGTCACTCCAATCCCTCCAAAATGATCAATAGGTCAAAAGTACAGCTTGTTTTGTCAAATACCACCACCACAATACTAATTTGAAAGTCTGCTTCTCATCTAATGAGAAAAGCGATGAAACTACCAGAATCACTCAGAAGCAAAGAGCCCACTTCATAAGAATTCCATCTGAAAATTTATACCTATTACAAAATGAATTCAATAGATTCTTAAATTACAAGATACAGTTAATCTAGAGAAACCCTAGAGAGCTTCACTTTACTGAAAACCTTTCACTGAAATTCCAATAATGAGCACAATATCAACACACACCATAATTTTTCTGCTATGCAAATAAGAATTAACACTTGTTAAGCCTTTGTTCTGATATATTCATGCCTTTCTTAGGCCTTTTCTCACTAGCCTTCTAGACATTCTTAACACCTAATATGAAACAATTCCAAATGCTGTCCAAATGCTTAGCCAAAGTACGTATACTGGAAGCAGGGTGATTTCTTAATAGCTGCACATGACCTAGTATCTTATGACCAGCTTGTTGAGAGACTCGCCCCAGCTGCCCTCCTTTCTCCAGGTTAACTGCTGGCTCCAGCCATTTCTAAAAGTTTAACAGGAAGGGAGAAGGAAGTAAAAAAGCACAATGTGGATCTTCTCATAACTTTAAGAAAAACAAACAAACGACACCACCCGCTCCCCCCCCCCCCCCCCCCAGCAAAAAGATTACCCACCGTCCTTCTCTCTTAAAAGGAGCCTACAAAATGACTTTTTGCTTTGCTAACATTTTGAAAAAGGGCTCTTAAAAAATACAGGAAAGGTAAGCTGTCGTTTCCTTACTCTGGCCCTCTGACTGCAAGAATGTTTTATTAAATAATGCCCTTCTTCCTGGACTAAAAGTCGGTCTCCATTCCAACATGTTCCAAGTTACTATGAATATGTTTTGTGCCTATCAAGCTATCGATTCAATAGCTCTTTTCTGAACAGGGGTAAATGGCGAGGGGGAAAGTACAAACGTCCTCCTCATTGAGATCTCTCCCTACATCTAAGCTGGCATAGTTTTCCCCCTCACATTTCAGCAGCAAGTCTAGCTGCCATGGCTTCTGTGTAAACAGCCACGTTCCCAGAATCCCCCAACCCTACTCCGCTTGGCATCTCTGCACTAACCTCTTTCGAGATCCGATGTGCACTGTTCCCATACCCAGCTGTTCCGACACCGCTGTTGCTCAACCCGGATTCCTACCCCCGGGACAGCTGCCACCCTGAGTCCCAAGTCATGGTGCGCATCCTGCCCCCTAACTGGACCCGGTCTCTGGCGGCAAACCCCCCGGGCAGACAAGGAGGACAGTGCCCCTCTTTCTCCCCTTTCTCCCGCTCCATCCCTCGTCCGGGCACCCCAGCACCTTCCGCAGCCGCCGCCCCGGGACGGTCCGTGCCCCCCACCCAGCCCCACCCCACC
>NW_005353967.1:17188138-17201349 GCF_000412655.1 Myotis brandtii
CGCTGCGACCGGCGCCGCCACCCGGACTCGGCCCCGTCGATGCCAATCTCAAAAGGAGAAGAAAAAGGGGAGGAAGAGGGAAGAGAAAATCCAGCTGTATACACCCGGGTCCACTCACACCTCCGCTCCCGCCGCCATCTTCCTGCCTGGCCCACTATTTACCCTCCCCTCCCTCTTCCCTCCTCTTCGTCCTCCCATTCTCCCCCAGCTCCCCGCCCCTGCCCCCTCCCAACGTCTGACGCTGCACGTCGTGGGCTTGGGGTCCCTCCAGCACCCTACCTCCGGCCCTCCCGCGTGACGCCAGGGGGAGAAGGAGGCGGAGCGGAGGAAGGGGGAGGGATGGGGACGCCGCTGTACTGCATTCTGGGAAAGACCAGCTCCGACAGCCGCGTGGCCTCCTGGGAGTTGTAGTCGCGATCCTGAGTCCACTGGTGAGTGTTTCGCGTCGGTCAGGCTTGTTGTCCTGGGGACGGTCAGGCCCTGGATGGGCTTCGTGGGATAATTGCGTGGCCGGTTCCCTCCGCCGCGCTTCTCTCTCTGCCGAGCGTGTTTATGACGAATCCGCCGGGCTCGGGGGGCGGACGAGAGAGAACTCTCCGCTGAGGATGCCGGGCCTGCCTTCCATGGCGGCTTCCCGAAAGCCGGGGAGCATTTTGCCGCTTGCCCGGGCAAGTGTGCGGGACTCTTCCGCCTTCACCCAGGGCCAGGGGTTTGCCATCTCCAGTGGCAAGGGGGTTTCTTTCCGCCAAACTACCTCTGCAAATTTTGAAAGCCTTTCTTCTCGCTCTTTAGAAATTAGACTTCACACTTGACGTTTCCCGCCTTCGAAGGAAAATGTTTCAGTTCCTTCTCACCAGAGCAAACACTTCACGTTGTTAGATTTCCAAGAGTTTTACTTTGTGGAGAGTAATTTTGAGGGTGTCAGAGAATAAATCACGTTTTAAGAGTTTTTAAAGTAAAATAAGAATGTGAGGTAATCGCCTGGAGTTTTTCTTTAGTTGCAAATGAGTATCTCCCTGAGACTCAGGTTAACCATCTCTTGCCGACCTACCGCTCTCTGAAAGATAGAAAAGGTTGGTATAGAAACTTTATTGTAAGAATGACCCGTGTCATATAGCGTCTAAGTGGCAGAGTTAGGATTTAAATACAGATCTATATTATTTCCAAGACGATACCCTTTTCTTTGCTTCAGAATACCTATATAAAAAGAAGAATTGTGTAAGTAATGTATACTATAGATAAATACGTTGGAGTAACTGTGTTCCTAATTTCACCTAATGATTTGAACATCATTTAGTTATGCTGTCCTATTTAATCCCAATGTAGAATTTATTATTTCTATTCTATTTCTATGTCTGATATTTCACATGAAGAAACTGAACCACAGAGAAGTTAAATAACCTTCCGAAGGTCATACAGCTAGTAAAGAGCATAGTTGCAGTTTGAGCCCAAATATCCTGATTCCAATTCTCATTCCCATCCCACTAGAGTTCTTCAATTCCTCTTCTATCTCCCTATCTTCCACCTCCGCTTTTATCTCCACTAAGCATCAATTCCAAAGCCTGCATCCTGGCCCTCTACTCCTCCTGTCAAGACACAGAAGCCAAAAACAAACAAACAAACAAACAAAACCCAAAAAAACAAACAAAAAAACACCAGAGGTGCTGGAATTGGTAATGTTTGTAGTTTTACTGATCAGCAGGTAGAGGAATGAAGGGGAATATTTATTTGTTTCTGATGCTAGAAATAGAGCAGGAGAGGCTATCCCAAGTTGAAACTGAAAACACTAATTTTATAAAAAATAATGCTATATGATAAAAGGGTAATATTGCAAATCGACCGACCGGCAGAATGACCAGTTGCTATGATGCACACTGACCACCAGGGGGCAGACACTCAATGCAGGAGCTGCCCCCTGGTGGTCAGTGCACTCCCACAGGGGGTGCGCCACTCAGCCAGAAGCCCTGAGCTGGCAGGAGCGGGCCTAAGCCATCAGTCGGACATCCCTCGAGGGCTCCCGGACTTCGAGAGGGTGTAGGCTGGGCTGAGGGACCCCCAATGCACGAATGTCATACACTGGGCCTCTAGTATCCTATATAATAAAGAGCTAATATGCTAATTAGACTGAACAGTAGAACGACCATCCTGATGACCTTCCAGATGAAGCTGGGGCTGCGAGGGCTCCTGTGGGATTGGGCCTAAACCAACAGTTGGACATCGCACTCACAATCCGGGACTGCTGGCTCCCAACCACTCGCCTGCCTGCCTGATTGCCCCTAACTGCTTCTGCCTACCAGCTTGATCACTCCCTAACCACTCCCCTGCCAGCCCAATCGCCCCCAACTACCCTCCCCTGCTGGCCCAGTCACCCCCAACTGCCCTCCCCTGCCAGCCCGGTAATCCCCCAAGGGGTCCCAGATTGGAGAGGGTGCAGGCTGGGCTGAGGGGAACCCCCCCCTCATGTTCTCTCTCTCTCTCTTTCTCTCTCTCAAATCAATGAAAACATATCCTTAGGTGAGGATTTTTTTTTAAGTGAAAAAATATGTCTCTGAAGCAATGAAATATGGTTCTTGCTTTTCCTTTTTAACTGTTTCCTCATTTTTTCCCCTGAGAGCACTATTTATGATTTTCAAAATATACACATATATGTGGAGAGAGAGAGAGAGAGTGTGTGTGTGTCTATCTATACTATTGTACAAATTGCATTTTAAATTAAACAGGTAAGAGGGAACTGTGCAATTTTCTCTCTCCTCATTTCTCCCCTTTCCCTACATTACTATTGTTTATATGTGTTGTGTATTACTATTGTCTGTTACTGTTTTCCCTCTTCCTCTATTCCTCCTCTACCATAGCAGTTGTTGGCGGCAATGATGGGAATAGTTGAGGGAGCAGGTGAGAAGTAGAAGCTGGGAGAATAATAAGCTATAATGGAACTTTTGTAACATGCCTTACATCCTGTTTTACTTGGCTCACAGGGATAGAGAAGAGAAGCTTATGTTATGCCTATTAATAATTGTGACTTCAATCCTGTTTCCCACCCCAGCATTCTAAGCACCTCCAATCTTCTCACCATTTTTTCAGGCCCTGTGATTTGTATTTATCTCCTGGCCTCGAATTCAGACTTGATTTCTTACATCTCAGCCTCATATTTTTATTATCCTCCAAGGGGTATTATTATGATTCTAAATGGTTAGCAGCATTAAGTTAGGTTATCCATTTTATGGAGATGGATATTTAAGTAGGCATGGCCATATTGCTTGCTTGCTTCTTCTTTGTTCTGTTCCTAATCACCAACCCTCCATTTGGATTGAGAGACTCTTTAATTACTTCAATTATTATTATTGTACTAGAGGCCGGGCGTACGAAATCGTGCGCAATTGTGGTCCCTAGGCCTAGCCTGCGATCAGAGCCATCTCGCCACCACCCATCCCGGTTCCCTGTTCGCCATCGGCTATTGGAGCCTCCGGGCCAGGAGGAGGGACCAAGAGGTTGGCCGTCCCGCCCGCTCGCCAGTCCCGCCCCCCCTGCCGCCACCCACCCCAATTCCCCATTTGCCATCAGCGATTGGAGCCTGCTGGTCGGGGAAAGGAACTGAGAGGTTGTCAGTGCACCTCATAGTGACTGGTCGAGCGGTCGTTCTGGTCATTCTGCCATTATGGTTGCTGGGCTTTTATTATATAGGATTATGCTCCTACTTCCAAGTCTTACTATGTTACTTGATCCATAAGATAACTCTGCATATCTTATATATCTTAGACTCCCTTGTGTGTTGATTTTTACCTTTTAACTCTCCAAGGACAGATGATATCATAATGCACTGCATATAGTTACTTAAAAATATGTTATATCCCACAGAAAGTTCTAACATTCAGCAATAAGACAATGATTTCAGAAAAGGAATTTCAAAGAGGTATAAGCTACCCTTTTATTCCTTTTCCTATTGTATAGAAGAGAGCCAAGCTAGGTATGTTCCAAGCAGAAATATTGTTTTTCACTGTTGAATAAAATTGAAATTGTATTTCATTATCATATATATATATATATATATATATACACACACATATATATATACATATATACACACATACATACACACACACACATATATATATTTGGTTTTGTGGGGTAAAAACTTGTCAGGACTAAGTGTTTTCATAATTTCACTCTAACGGTAAAAAATCCACAGAGTATACATCTATGGTAGATGAACAGTGATATCAGTGTACACTCTGTATGTACACATTTTCTTTTCATTTTTCCCCCCAAGCTTTTGAATCTCTTTTAACTTCTTTTGCCGTTACAATTGAGAAATTATTTTGTTAATACGTTAAAGTCATACTGTATAAAGCAGTGTGGTATTTTTAAGTATTAGTAGAATCCTTATGATAGTTAATTTTGTAATTGTGTTTTGCTTCCTCTTTTTCTTCCCAACCCTTTCATTGTTTCACTTTTACTATAATTTCAGATCCTCTTCTTCTTAGTCAAGTAAGCTGAAAAATATTGTTATAGAATATACATGTTGCTGTGGTGATACAGTTTCTGAGTAGACAGTTTATCTTCTTCATACTCATGAAGTTCTGCTATATGATTGATGATTCTGATTAGGGTGCTGTAAATATGAGATATATACACCACATCTTCCATAGATTCATTGTTTTGTAACATTTTTCTATCTACGAATACAGACAATAATTAAGTGTATAAAATTGATATGTTTTTAACAGTTGCATTATTTTTAGAGATCGGGTAAAGATTTAAAAGATAGTAAGTATTCAGGAAATATTTACAGATGAATGGAATAAGTTTAGTTGGTTGATGATTGAAGGGAAGCTGTAGGAATTGTAATTAACAAGGTCTAAGAGAAAAATCACTAGCATAGTAAAAATTAATGAGAAACTAAAGAACCAGATTCCATCATAGCTTTTTGTAAGGAAAAAGGACCTACCCAATGTAAAATGTTGTTTTAGGTTTATTACATTTAGTGTTCTCTCTTCACAAAAATCCTACAGGATAGACATTATCCTTATTTTACATATAAAGAAATAAAAGTTCAAAAAAGTTAAATAAGTTGCCCATAGTTAGTGAATAGTTGCATCTAGACTTTGAAACTTCAGAGACTTATAGTATATTAGTGGCCCGGTGCATGAATTCATACACATTGAAAGGAAATTAATTAGAAGAAATATTTTAATATTGCTGTTCGCCCTTACTCTATAATAGAAGTGTCAACCAAATTCACAATCGACAATGACAGATCGAAACATGTGTGTGTAATTGGCACCAGCAAGAGCTTTGTATGTATTGTGCATGCTCAAGTCAACTTAGCCTTTTATATATGTAGAATAAATTTGCTTAATTAGACCTGCTTTCTGATTTAGCTAAACTTTTCCCAGCCCAGTGAAGCACTCCAACTTCTCTTTCAAGTAATTGTTAGCAACACAGCAGTAAATATCAGCACGAAGCAGATTATTATTGTAGATCACACAGGGAAAACAAAGGGTGAAATATTTAACTGCAGCAGTGGTTGACTATATTCTGCGCAGTGAGAAAACCTGAAGTCATTTTCAAGTTCCACCATTTCTTACTTCTTTTCAGTTGGGTCAAGTTTCTAAACTTTCTAAATCTCTATATTCCGGCTAATGAAAAGAAAATAGGATTCCACTGAGTCTCCTATCTACCTACTCCAGGACTTCTGTGAGGATCAAATGAGATGAGGCACGTGAAAACGCTTCACAGACATTTGGTTAAAGTGTAAAATGTTTCCACCTGGCTACAAAGCAAGACGTGTTACTAGGCTGAAGAAACTGCAAGGAGGCTAGTCATTAGGGACAGGAAGCTGGGTGTTGCTACGTGAAGTCATTACCCGGCGCCCACAGGGACCGTTTCCGGGCTGGGCTGGGCTGTGGGCCACATTTTGCGCCATGGGGTCTCAGCAGCATCGGCTGCGATTTGGTGGTGTGTTGCTCTAGGGTGGTGGCGGGGCCTGTGTCCCACTTGGGGGAAGCCGAGTGTTACTTTGTGGACGCCAGGTCCGCGGTGCTGTCTCTCTGTAAATGGCCAGTGTGCATCACGGCAGCTCCTGCGTTGAGTGTCTGCCCCCTGGTGGTCAGTATGCATCATAGTGGCTGGGTGGATGGTTGGACACTTAGCATATTAGCCTTTTATATATATATAGATACTTTTAATATATATAAAATTGATTTTAGACTTAAACCCAAATTATACTACAGTGATATTTTAAAACATTTGAGCATCTGTTAGAGCCAGATTATATTTTAGTATGTTGCATAGTTTTTCTTTAGTTTGACAATTTTCCTAAAAGAAAATTCATCCATATACATTTTTAAGTTGCAATAATATGTAGCCAATTCACAGTTTTTTTCTATGAATGATAACCAGTGGAATATGTGTGCTAGCAAATCTATGTTCTAATTACTCGTAAATAATTTAAGTGATCTTTGGAACCTGTTGCAGTTTTTCTTTTATGTAATGTAGATAAAGGAATTTTTGCTTGTTTGTTTGTCTGTTTTTAATTTTCACCTAAGGATATGTTTTTATTGATGTGAGAGAGAGGAAGGGGGAGAGAGAGAGAGAGAAACATTAATTGGTTGTCTCCCATACACCCCCAACCAGATATCAAACCCCTCAACCTAGGTATGTGCCCCAACTGGGAATCAAATTCGCAACCTTTTGGTGTACAGGATGATGTTCCAACCAACTAAGCCTCCAGCTTGGGCAGGAATTATATTTTGATTTAACTCAATATATATGAGAAAAAATAGTGGTTGGGATTTATCATCATTTTAATTTTTCATATTTTTGAGTAATCTATAATGATAAAAGCGGAATATGCTAATTAGACCGGACAAAGCCGGGGCTGTGAGGGAAGCCCGGGTCCTGGGTGCCTGCTGGCGGCCAGAGGGAAGCCCAGGTCCTGGGTACCTGCCGGTGGCTGGAGGCGGGAAGCCCAGGTCCCGGGTTCCAGAGGGAAGCTGGTGCCGGCAGCTGGGGGAAGGAAGGCATACTCTTGCACGAATTTTGTGCATTGGGCCTCTAGTTTATTCATAATCTTGAGAAGTAACAAAGGTATAGTGAACAACAACTTTATTAGAAATTGTAATAAAAATGGAAACTTGACCTCGCCAGGTAGCTCACTTGGTTAGAGCATCATTTCCATATGCCAAGGTTGCTGGTTTGATCCCAGATCAGGGCACATAAAAGAGTCAACCAATGAATCCATAAATAAGTTGAACAACAAACCAATGTTTCTCTCTCTCTCTCTCTCTCTTTCTCAAATCAATAAATACAATTTTTTAAAAAAATCAGAACTTAGTATACTAACTCAAAATTTTATTCCATATTCCCCTAAAATAGGTACTATCCTTGTAAAGCCGGTAGCTGCTCATCAACTTCTATGCATGATTCTAGAACTATCCATCTTTAAATAAAGGTTCTAGATTTAGTATGCATCTTTAGTACCTCTAGCTTATCATTACTTATGGTTCTTTATCTTGCACTTAGGTTGTCAAAATGCAATAACATTGCAAACTTGGACATCTCATAACCTTGTTAAAGAGAAGGCAACCATTTTCTTCCCCTGTAATTGCAAAACATTTTTATTTTTATATTTATAAACATCACTTGGAATTATAAGTCCAATGAAGTTTTCATTTCTACATCACCTATTCCCTTCGTATATAACTTAACCATTTGTTTACTTACAAACTCTTTTAAGTAACTTTTAGTGCAAACATAAAGGATGAAGGAACACTGTCATACATCCTGTGTTGCAAAATGGGGTGTTCCAAGTTGTTGCAAATACTCTGTGAGGAAGTTCTTTCTGTTGAATGACTAATTGGATGGGAATGCCATACTTGCTTTTTATTCTTAAATATGCATTGTTTACTCATTGATTCTTGAGTGTCAGAAAATATATTTGAATCATCTGAAAATTCATAGTCTAGAATTTGCTTATATGGTCAATTTCATCATTATAGTGTAGAATGCTATTAATCTCTATATTCATCTTCTGATTTGTCTAGTAATGTGAAATTCTGTCAATTGTCTCCTCTTTGCTGGTATGAAAAATTCAGAACTTTCAACTATATTTAACAAAAACTACTAAAAAAACAAAAACCTGCAAAAATGGTGTCTCTATACCTCACTTATACTTTCTTTCAAAGATGTGATACTGTGGGCAAAACATAATAAAACTGTAGGATGATAAATAGTGATGATTTCTTTTACTATTAGGTCATCCATCTAGGTGATTCTATTATTTCATTTTATTATTTTATTTTTAGCTTAACTCTTACAAATAATTGATGAGTAATGATTACATAAATCCTAGGATGATAAAATAGATCCATATAGAAATTTTGCAAGATAAAGAAAAAGCAAGATATGAAACATTAATGCTTACAAGTGAAGTTGCTCAAAGAAACTGAAAAACTAAAATTGGGTTTCATAGATTCTTGTGGTACACCAAGGGTTAATATAAACTACATTTCTTAATTTTATTTCATAGCCAAACCTAAACTAGTTTGTATTTCCTTCTATCTCAGGTAAAAGGGTTAGCCATTGTAATTCATTCCAAAATAATAATTTGATTAAATAAGGTACTTACCTTAAAAATCAAAGTACAGTTTAATATATTAATTACTAGTTCATTTATCTTTGCTTAATATGGTGAAATTTTTGCCTTAAAAGTAGATGTATAAAAATTCATGTATAAGGTATAATAAATATTTGCCCATTGGGACATCTGAATAGGCCATTTTTGTTAGTTGGAAATACCTAAAATAACAGAATTTTCCTTTCTTTTTTTTTTTTACATAAGGAAAGCATGACTATCATGAAGATCCCATGATAGCAAGCATTTCACAGTAGAACCATACTCTATAAAATCACCATCTGAGGGAATCATCCGAAACCAGGTGAAATCAGGGGGATCAATGACTGTCATGTAGTAATAATTACTTTAGCCCTCAAGCGGATATGTGAAAAGATGTGTGCAAGTAAAGAAATACTGGTGAACTCCAGGGACAAAGGCCTTCTTCAAAAAGACCTTGCTGCTTTCTAGGGATTGTTGCTAGTTTTTTATGGGATGAAAACCCAAACTATTTTGTGATTAAGATTAGTATAGTGCTTGATATTGCACATAGAAATTAAAAGAGGCATATAATTTAAACAGCTTTTTATAGGTCCTATTCTTGAAAAAGGAATTGGGAATTTTTGAAGCCTTGGAAAGCCTTTGTTTTCTTCCTTAACTGGGGTTATTTTGGAAAAATAGGAAAACATTAAAATATATGCAGTATGAGGGTAGGAGGGAATGAGGAAGGCAGCCCTGCTGCATATCAGGGCCAGAGAAAACCTTCGAAGCTTTAAAAGGACTGGTGAAAAGGAAGCAGGAGTAAAGTGTTCACAGAGAATACAGGAACCTGGTCTAGCTCCATCCTTTGAAGGATAGGATATGCCTAGGCCAGTGATGGCGAACCTATGACACGGGTGTCAGAGGTGACACGCGAACTCATTTTTTTGGTTGATTTTTCTTTGTTAAATGGCATTTAAATATATAAAATAAATATCAAAAATATAAATCTTAGTTTTACTATGGTTGCAAATATCAAGAAATTTCTATATGTGACACGGCACCAGAGTTAAGTTAGGGTTTTTCAAAATGCTGACACGCCGAGCTCAAAAGGTTTGCCATCACTGGCCTAGGCACATCATGATCAAACTGTTGAAAAACAAAGATTTAGAGCAAAACTTGAAAGTAGTCAGAGAAAAATGGCATTATCACCTATGGAGAATGACAATTTGAAAGATAATGGTCTTAACAGAAAGAACAAGAGGTTAGAAAACAGTGGAGCAATTTCCTTATGTATTTTACTATATACTTTATTGGGATAATATCTAAATTGGTGGGTAATCATGAGGAATAAATGAGAGAATACTTCTTAAGTATTTAGTACCTGCCTGGCATATAGTAAGTTTTCAGAAAATGCTAATTATCATTAATCATACATATTTTTAGCAAAGTAACCAACTTCTTTGGAATTTAATATTTTTTATTTTCATGTTTCATTTTTTGCTTAATTTTAGAGAAAAGTATTTTATATTTAAAGTTTTTATTTAGTTTTTCCTATTGTATCATGAGAAAGGAAGAAACCACTGACAGTATTGTAAAAGAGAAGTCACCTTTGCTGCTACTTTCACTTGTACAAAGACAAGATTTAGGAAGCTCTCATTTTCAGAAAAAAAGTCTTTTTATGTATAATGCTGCTCTTTTATTGTCTGTGTTGCTTTAGATGGAAATATAGGGCTTTTTGAATTACTGATTTTTAGTTGTTATTAGGTAAGGCAATGCATAGTAGAAATGAACTGTTTTAGATGCTATGATTATTGAAGAAATTGCCCTTCAGATTTGCAGTTGATCCCCAGATATATTTTTCTCTGTGCCATGTTTATCACATTCCAGGATACTAAAAAAGCCCTCACCTATAAATGTTTCTGTAAAAAGTTCACAGTTTTTAGAAAAGTCTGAATGATCATATTTTCATAACTTTATTTTAGTTTCTTGTCATTGTTTCATATTTTCATTTGAAGACTAGAGAGTTTTCAAAATCATGATGTCATTTAAAACTAAATTTAGACATAAGTTGTGCCTTTTATTTCAGTACTACCACATATGATATTTTATTACCATTCATTCCACTTTTATGTTACTTTCATTATCAGTCAACAAAACAACTATAGTTCCATCGTTTTGGGTAAGATTTCACTCATTTTCTATTTTACCTTTTTATATTTATATTAAGTGTGATGACTTTGAAGCCAGACCTGAAATACAGTCCCAAATTTTTCTGACTTTATCTAAGGTACCTACTAAATCTGCACCTTAGTTTCCTCTTCTCTTATGATGATTAAATAGAATAAATGCACATAAAACACAATAAGGTTCATGTTAGCTTTTATAGTTATTACATTTAAAAATACTTAACTGAGGTGTTACCATTAATTTTATTCCTTTCTGAATAATAATGTGCCCATCATTCACTCATTCAACATACATTTATTAAATAAAGGCTGAGTGGCCTATTATTACTCCCTTGAAATCTGTATTTTAGTTGTACTAAGTTCTGCAAAAAATATTGCCTTATTTTCTTTCACAGATTCTAGAAGAAAAACCTCTCTAAAATCAATAAAAACATATTTTTTAAAAATCTGTTAATATAAGCATTTGTCAGGTATTTACATTTTTAAAAACTATATCTTTATTGATTAGAGGGAGAGAGAGAGAGATCAATGATGAGAGAGAATCATCAATCGCTTGCCTCCTGCACACCCCCCCTGGGGATCGAGCCTGAAACCCAGGCATGTGCCCTGACTGGGAATCGAACCGTGACCTCCTGGTTCATGGGTCGATGCTCAACCACTGAGCCATGCCGGTTGGGCAAGGATTTACAATTTTTAAAAATGCATGTTCTAAACTAGACTTCTAGAAATTTTCTTGGGGTATATTCTAGGATTTAATTTAAAACTTTACTCTGAGAACTCGATCTATTCTTAGAAGTATATTAATTTGATTTTTACATTAAAATGCATATGTTTGTTAAGCTATATTAATATAAAGTATTTCTATACATATTCTAGATAGTAATATATGTGATTTTTAAGTCAGTCATGCCAAACACATTATGTTGGTGCATTCATACAATTAAGAGTTATGAGATCAAACTCAACATAAGCTGTTAATGTTGAAATTTTATGTGTGTGTCAGATTTGGTTACCTTAATATATTCATTGACTTGAAGTAAACTAAAATATAACTGCTTGGTACCTTGACTTGAATTTTAGGATCATGTCGATGGTAAAGCCTTAAAAGCCATGAAGAATAATCTCTTGTTGGTTTACTGAGTTCCACAAGATCTGAGATGGGAGTTGTGAGGCATGGGAGCTGCGCCAGTCATTTGTTGTTTCTGACTTCCTTAAAGTTACACCTTACGTTTTGTATGTGTTGGTGGTGGGTGATTTTTTTCCTTTTGTCTTATTTAGTAATGATGATTTTTCTATTTTTCTCAATTATTCTCATGTTTGCAGCCAGGCCTGTAGTCTTAGTTACATTTTAGAGAAATAAGTAAGAATGAATGTGAGGAGAGAATCCAAATTGTTGCATGCTTACTGTGTGTTTACTGTGCTAGGGGGCTCTTACATATTAAACATTTAATCCTCAACAATCCTGGAAAGTGTTACAGACCAAGAGACCAAGATTTCATAGACCTTGAAATCACATAAATTGCCCCCAAAGACACAGCTAAATAAGCTTCAGAGTTTACATTTAAATCTAGGACTATCTGGCTACAAATGATTTACTCTATCAAAATGCCTCTTGAAACTGAACTCTTTATTAAGTCTGTAGGTTAAAATAAGCAGTTAGCATACTTAGCTCTCATTAAGGAAAAAATAAATATCAGTAAATCTGGACTATTCCTTTTATGGGCTAATAGTTCTGTTTAGTTAACATAAATCATTTATTGTGCAACAGATGATAGTTTAATAAGTTATTCTAGCTCAGTGTTTTGCAAGTTTTTTTTTAACCCATGCTCACAAACATTCCTTTCCCTTTTCTGTAGGCTATGTATTTACTAGTATGCTTTTACATTAGTGATAAACATATATGAAGAAATTATAGGAGAGCTCTACAGCATTCTTAGAACAAAGATTTAAGGAAAAGTTTGAGGTTTTACTTAAGATTTTATTTGCCAAGGGTTAGGTTATGAAAGTGCTTTAAACTCCCGCCATAGACTTTTGGCACTATAAGAAATCAACAGTGGATCAAGAAATGATAGAAAGATAAGGACTCAGAAAAACTGGAACAGGGTTGTGGGCTTGATCCCCAGTAGGGGGCATGCAGGAGGCAGCTGATCAATGATTCTGATCATTGATATTTCTCTCTCTCTCCCTCTTCCTTACTCTCTGAAATCAATAAAAATATATCTTTTTTTAAAAAAAACTGGAGCAGTTTGTCAGAGGGGATTCATTGAAAGGATCCTTTTTCCAGGATAGGAAAATAAAATAATATTTTGTACAACTCTTTCTGTATAATTTATTAAATATATATATTTTTTAAATTAAATCTTTATTGTTCAGGTTACATTTGTTCCTCTTTTTTTCCCCCCCATAACTCCCCTCCTCCCAGTTCCCGCCCC
>NW_005353967.1:17202935-17249949 GCF_000412655.1 Myotis brandtii
CGGTGTTTACCTATGCCGCCATCTTGGTCTCTCCTCTATTAAATATATTTTAAAAATACTTTTCTTCCACTACTGTAGGACACAACACAGTATAGTGATACAAAGTATAATAGCTCAATTTTCCAATCATAGTATATTATTCTGGCTTCTTATATAATTTATATTAAAATGGTAACATTTGAGGTTGTAAAACTTAAAAAAATTGTTACAGTACAAAACTACTATAGAAAAATCCTTTCTTCCTTTTCTAAAAACATATACATTCAACTATCCTTTAAGCTTTGTGCACTTCACTATATAAACTAAAACAAAAGTAAAAAAAAAACAACAACAAAAAACAAAACAAAAGTAGTTTGTTTATTATCACTTCTGTGTAAGTAAATATTTTTGCTGGCTTGACCTAGTACCCAAAGAAAGAACCTCTTAGCATAACTCCTTTTTGTTAATGAATCAACATCCCAAGAAACAATCAACTTCTTAAGATGTAAATTTAGTTTATCACAGTTGTCCTGAGTGTGTTTATGTCTGAATATAAACAAAGTTTTCATTGTTAAAGAACCCACCAGATTTTTTACAAAATATGCAACTCATCATCAAAATAGAAACTTCACTTTGGGTCATTTACCTTTGGATCAACACTTTATTTGGTGTGTTTTGTATCAGGATATCTTCCATTCTGTACTAAAGAAGCAAATAGTTTCAATTTATTATTCTATAAGAGTGAAATTTATGTCTCTAAGATAAAGAAGAGTAGGTTTTTTTTGTTTTGTTTTTACTGCCTCTGTCTCATTCTTCTTTGGAATAAGTTACATGAATAGAAAACACAGAAAGGAAAAAGGCAATTGAAAAGAATATGTGCAATGGTTCTCAAAGAGTAGACCTTATGTCCTCGGTGAAAACTTGAATTTTCTTTTACCTTACATCTCCTTGGTTTAGGGTCTATGGGGTAACATTATTTCAGTTATTTCTCTCAGTGATACAAGCACATTTAAAATGAAATAATCCATTCTGAAGTAATTTTAAAATTTTTATACATCTTATTTTGTAAAGATATTAAAAGTTAAAGATCCCTGGCTGGGTAGTTCAGTTGGTGAGAGCATTGTCCCCATACACCAAAGTTTCGGGTTTGATCCCAGGTCAGGGCACATACAAGAAGCAAACAATTAATCCATAAATAAGTTGAACAACAAATCTCTCTATCTCTTGCTACCTACCTACCTCTCTCTCTCAAATCAAATTTTTTAAAAAGCTAAAGCTAAAAATACATTGTTCCCATCATATGAGAATTATGGGAGCCCTAGCTGGTTTGGCTCAGTGGATAGAGTATCGGCCTGTGGACTGAAGGGTCCCAGGTTCCATTCCAGTCAAGGGCATGCACCACGGTTGCAGGCTCCTCCCTGGCCCCTGCCCTGGTCGGGGCATGTGTAGGAGACAGCCAATTGATGTGTTTCTCTTTCTCTTTCCCCCTCTCTTCCATTCTCCCTAAAAACCAATGGGAAAAATATCCTTGGGTGAGGATTAAAATAAATAAGTAAATTTTTAAAAAAAGAATTGTGGGTATATGGCTTGAGTGTATGTGAGCACACATGTGTGTATAAAGTAACTGAAGAGAAACAGAGAACATAATGTGTTAAAATCTTTGAGTTGTGGTTTTTTATATTCTTGAAAATTAAAAATTTTTTTAGAAGAAACTGAAAAAAGAAAATTTTAAGTCAGACATTAATTTGGAAATTACTACTTTAAAATTAGGGTAGTATTCTTTATTGTATTTGAATTTAGATAGTAAAAAGAACATTTAAGCACAATCTAAAATTTTGTGCTCAGTGCTTAATCTGTTCAAACATTAAATATTTGAACATTTGGAGGATTTAAAAATATTTGTTCTTAAAGCCTATATAGATTTTCTGGGGGATTATTTGGTTTGGTTATTTATAATATATTAGAAATAGGAAGCAGGCCCCACCTAGGAAATTCCCTATAGTTTAGTTTTTCCCCCTCCTCCTCTTCCCATCTCCTTTCTTTTCCTGCTCTATTCCTTCTCTTTCTCCTATTAGTATATGTTGTATAATTTCTGGTAGATTAATTCTAGGTGACTTTGGTCAATATGCTAAGTGCTGATGATATTGTTTATGTAGTTTTGTGTGCTTTTTTTATACGTAGGCCGAACCCTAGCACACAAAAACTTCTTTAGAATCTCTTCTGAAAAATTCTAATTTTCCATCCTTACTACCACCCGAAACATTGGTTGGCCTTATATTTTTTAAGTGGTAGCCTGAGTAGTCAGTGGTAGAATCAGACTGGGAAGAATTTGAATGTTTCCAGAGAAAATGTGCTTTTAAACAATATGCTAAACCACAAGAACCCAGAGTTCTTTCCTTTGAGTTATGCATTACTGTTTGTGCTTCTGGGTTGAAGTGAAACAGATTATTCAGTAATGTCAAGCCATAAAAATGTTTGACCATTTTTTTAAAAATTTCGTTTATGAAGTCAGTTATATCCATTCATAGACTTTGGGACTTTATATGTGATGGTGCATAGTAATCATAGGACAGATACTTCTTTGGAAGAAAAAGAAACAAAATTCATCTGTATGATCTGTGAACTTTGGCATTTTGTCAAGGATGCTTACAGTGTATCCTCTTCCCTTATATAGTCTCTTTATCTTAAAGAGAAGGAAGTAACACAAGTGATTTTTCACAGCTCTGAAAATTTGCTTAACTTAAATAATTACTATTGATTGAGTTTATCATGTAGCAGACACCATACTAATCCCTGACTTTATGTGCTGCCCTCCTAAAGTCATTTGAAGTAGTATTAAATCTCCCTCCCAGAAAAATAGGGAAAATCTTCATTCTTTGTGATAGGTGATTACCTCTGCTAGAAGCTCCCCCTTTCAATTTATGGATTTCTAGATAAAAGAATTCAGTAAGCACTAATGCGATGAATAGAGATACTAGGACTAATGAGGGATTTTAGAAATTTGAAAATAACAGAAATACTAAATAATAAAAACAAAAGCAGGCTCTCCACAGTCACATAAATGAGATTACCAAAAGAAACTGATAGTGACCCAAGTACACCAAAACTTATTATAATGTTGTTTATTGCAGTTCTCTAATAATTTTTCTTAGATTTAGATATATTTGGTAAGTATTTAAAGAAATTAAATTTAAGCAACTTAATTTCCCAAAGGATAAATATAAACTAGAATCTTTTGAATATTAATGGAGCCTAACGAGCATTATATTATGTAAATTCAAAATATTCTTACATTTTAATACAAGTCCCCAAAGCATTAATAAACCAATTTAACCATTAAGTGTCTTAGGAAAATAGGGTTGTAAAATTGGAGTATGAGGGTAGACAGGTAACAAGTAACTAGGATACAGATTCTTAAAGATTAGGGATTTATTCTAGAGTGATATGGGGTGCCATTATATAGTTTTTAGCAGAGGAATAACATGACCTAACTTGTGATTTAAAAGAATCATTTGGGCTACTATGTTGATAATTCAATATAGGAGGAGAAGAGCAGAAACAAGGGACTATTGAAGAAGCCATTGCAAAAATCCAGGGAAGAGATAGTAACGATAGTTCAGAATTGAGTGAAAATAATGAGAAGTGGTAAATTCAGAGTACATTTTGAAAGCTGAGCCCACAGGATTTCCTGACAGTTTGGATATGGGGTGTATGAGAAACAACTGGGTCAGGAATGGTTACAATGTTATTTGCATGAGCAATTGGAAAGGATTAGAGTTGTCTTCAACTGAGTTGAGGAAGACTGAAACTGGGCCTTGTTTGGAGGATAGAGGCATATGAGAAGATCAATTTGGACATATTAAATTTGAGATGTCAGACATGCATTTGGACTAGAGTTCAAACCTGGAAGTCATAGCCTGTAGATGATAGTAAGCCTACGTCCATGAAACTGGACATAAATTGCCTGGTAACTGGGCATCAACAAGGCAAGATGATAGCTGAAAACTAACTTTAACAATCACAATTTTTCCTGGTGTCAGTATTGCTGATAGCCTAGTTCTGCTGACCTAATTAAGGACCAAAACCAATTCTTCTTAGAGATTTTGGCCTAAATAGTATACCATATGTGAAGTAATAAGCATCCATTAAATGTTTCTTTTCCTTTCATACATTTCATCATTTAAAGGACAAGGCAACTTAAATTCAGGATGTCTGCATTTAGCCTCTCCTCTCTTCAGTAGGTTTGGGGAAATTATGAATGGATTACATTTACCTGTTTTACTAGAAAAAAACAAGTATTTGGGTTACTAAAGAATAAGGCAAAATATCAGATACTATTAGGCTGAATGTGATCGTTGAGAAGAAATTCAAATGATAAAAATAGAAAAACAATCTATATTCCCTTGGGCATTGAGGAAAAAACATCACCAGTGGTTCCTATACTTTGGGGCACATTGGAATTAGCTGGGCACCTCTTAAAAATATTGGTATTTGTTCCTACTCCCAGACCTTCTGATTTATTTGGTATGGAATATGACCTAGGCATCAAGAGTTTTAGAATTTCTCCAGGTGGCTAATGTACAGCAAAGTTTGAGAACTACTGTGATGTACACTATTTGTTTTCTAATGGAACTATCTCTAATAATCACAGTATTTAAATTTCCTTTCGTATTTTTTTAATTCTTTGCCGGTGCCAAAAATGGAAGCAACATTGATATAAGGTCTTCTTGTAAGCATTATGCCAAGTGAAATAAGTCAGATAAAAAAAGACACACACTATGTGATTTCATTTATATGCAGAACTTTTAAAAACACACACAGACTGAAGTCATAGTTACAAAGAACAGATTAGTGGTTGGGAGGGAGGAACAAAATGGGTGAAGGTGGTCAAATGGTAAAAAATTCCAGTTATAAAATGAATTAAGTTCTTGGGATGCAATGTACAGCATGGTGACTATAGTTAATAATACTATCTTGCATATTGGAAAGTTGCTAAGAGATCTTAAAAGTTCTCAGCACACACAAAAAAACCTATTTGCTATGATAGCTTCATTAGACTTGAAAAAGACTTGGATTCAAATCACAGTTACTTTGCTTATTAGCAGAATTATAATAGGCAATTCCTTTAACCTTCCCGATATTCTGAATTCTTTTCTCTAACATGAGAATAACCAAATCTACTTTGCATAGTTATTATAAATAGTTTTTAAAGCTAATGTATGTGAAGGTAAATTATAAAAACTATATAAAAATATTAAAGAATTATTACTTGAAAAGATTTTTCTTAACCTTGGAAGTGATAAAACATTGTAAAATGTAATAATTTCCTGAAAGTGAATAGATTATTATTTTTTCACTGCCATAAGAATAAAGCTCTTCATACAGCACCTAAAAAGTGCTATTAATTAAACATGTTTAGTAGAGGAAGTGTTGTTATGTATTTATTTCCTATAGAGTGTATTAATATGGGAAAAACGTGTCTGAAACTCAGACCTGGATTTCAACACAGATGTTGTCACTGATTAGCAAGTGTGTGTCAGTAGACATGTTCTAAGTCTCACGTTTCTTTTCTCTTTATATTGGGGGTAATAACCTCTCAGGGCTCCTGTGTGAGGTTCAAGTGTAAAGCACCGAGCATAGTGACTGGCACAGAGCTTGCAGGAATTGTTACTTCCTTGTTCCCCTCCAAGAGTACTATAATATTGGAATAGTAATTTTAAAAGCTGAATAATGATAATTTCTCAATAGCTAAACATTCTTTACCATCACTTTTTATTTGTTTTGCTGATTTCCATATCGTTTTAACTTTTAAGTGTCTACCTCCCCTCCCACCATCAATGCTTTGAAAAGCAGTTTTTATTTTGTATGCTTTCTCAGGTAATAAAAGAAGCCATTTTAACATTAAGTCTACACCATGGACAGCACAAAGGAGAAGAATGACAATTACAAAGATGATCTCCTTCTTAGGATGGGACTTAACGATAATAAAGCTGGGATGGAAGGATTAGATAAAGAGAAAATAAACAAAATTATAATGGAAGCCACAAAGGTATGTTTCTTGTTTCTTTCAATGTCTTTAATATAGTAACTTTTATACTTTTCGTTTAAATGATAATCAGTAAATTTTAAACGTCCTTTTTATTATAATTTTAATATATAACATTGTTAAGCTACGAATGGGCATGGAATAATCTTCTTTCTATTCAGTTGTTCTTGCCATCCCGTTTTCTACTTCACATATACATAATATGCATGTAAAAGCAAAATATCATGCATGTATTTTTTTGCCCTTTTTTTTAACCCCAGGAGGAGAATATTGTGATTGTTGTGTTTTTTATTTTGTTTCGGTTAATATAACTTGGAGGTCTTTCTGTGTAAGTAATTAAAGATATTCATTGGTCTTTATGCTACATGTGGATATAATATAATTTATTGAACCAGTCAGAAATCTAAATTTAGTGGTGGACATATGTCATTTCTAGTCTTTTGTTTTTACCAGTACTGCAATGAATAACCTTGTATTTTATAACTTTACATATGTGCAAATGTAACTATAGAGGATATTCCAAGAAGTGGAATTGTTCCAGCAAATGCAGATAGCACAAACGGATACAGCATGTGCAATTTTTATGAATTGCCCAGTAGCCCTCCATTGTGGTTGTATCAATTTACATTTCCACTATTAATATATGAGGGTATGTATTATCTTGCCACAATGTGTCCACACTGTGTGTTACTAAACTTTTGGATTTACCAGTCTATGGTAACATAGTGTAGTATTTGTATTTCTCTTATGAAAAGTGAAATTGTGCATCTTTCATATGTCTAAAAGCTATTTGTATTTCTTTTTATATGAACTGCCTCTTAGCCTTTGCACAGATTTTGCTCATGGTAGTTTCTCCTGAGCAGAAGATTTATGTTTGCTTCTTTAAATATTGAATCAGTCAACTATATATGGCTTCTCCAAGACCATGAACGAATTCCTTTTTTGTTGTTGTTAATGCTCACATGAGGATATTTTTCCATTGATTTTTAGAGATAGTGGAAGGGAGAAGGAGAGACAGAAATATCAATGTGAGAGACACATCAATTGGTTGCCTCCTGCACCCACCCCAACCAGGGCCCAGGAACCTGCAACTGAGGTACAAGCCCTTGACTAGAATCAAACCGAGGACAACACTCTACCCACTGAGCCAAACCGGATAAGGCTGAAAGAATTCTTTAATAGATTTTCTTCATACCACCTTTTTTGGTTTCATCTATATTCTAGAGGCCCGGTGCACGAAATTTGGGCACTGGGGGAGGGGGAGGGTGGTCTCTCAGGCCAGCCTGTGCCCTTTCGCAGTCTGGGAGCCCTTGGGGGATGTCCGACTGCCGTGGAGGTAGGAGAGGCTCCCGCCACCGCTACTGCGCTCACCAGCCGTGAGCCTGGCTCAGGGCTTCTGGCTGAGCAGCCCTCCCCCTATGGGAGCGCACTGACCACCAGGAGGCAGTTCCTGCGTTGAATGTCTGTCCCCTGATGGTCAGTGTGCGTCATAGCAACCGGTCATTCCACTGTTCGGTCGATTTGCATATTAGTCTTTTATTATATAGGATTATGAATATCCATGCAGTAAGGTATAAAATTTAAGAGAATAGCCTCATTCTTAGGAAATGCATGCTGATATTCACAGCAATTTACTTCTAATGGTTTAGGAAGAAATGGGGAGAAAAGGTGTGTGTGCGCGCGCATGCACGCCACCAAATGTTGGGAAGAAACCAAATATTGCAGGAGATTAACAAATGCTGTATCTGGAAGAGGACATATAGTGATCATTGTACTATTTTTTTTTTCAACTTTTAAAGGTTTATAGATTCCAAAATAAAAAGTTGAGGGAAAAATAATTTTAGTATATAAAATGTAGATACAATTTTGAAAGTTAAAAGGATTATGAGATGAAATAAGCAGATATAACATATGGACTCTGAGTGGATCCTGCTTAAACAAATACATAGGTGAATTTGAAGATGGAATGGATACTAGATAATATTAAGGAATTATTGTTCACTTTATTAGTTATAAAAATGTTATGATTATGTGGGGAAATAGCCTTATTGTTTTTTCTTTTTTAAATATATTTTTATTGATTTCAGAGAGGAAGGAAGAGGGAGAGAAAGATACAAACATCAGTGATGAAAGAGAATTATGGATTGGTTGCCTCCTGCATGCCCCCTACTGGGAATCAAGGCCACAACCCAGGCATGTGCCCTTGACCAGAATCGACCTGGGACCCTTCAGTCCACAGGCCGATGCTCTACCCACTGAGCCAAACCAGCTAGGGTAAAATAGCCTTATTTTTAAAGATGCATAATGTAAGACTCTATGGACTAGCTAAATGTCATTATATCTGTAATTTAGTTTACAACAGGTCACTTAAAAAATCAATCAAGGTAATATGGCAAAATGTTAACAGTTGTTAAATAACAATGATAATTTTGTATATTTGTTCATTGTACTAATCTCTCAGTTTTTCTGTTTGAGACTTAGTAGAAATTTTCATCATACAATTTTTAAAAAAGAAATAAACCTGGTTTTCAGGTTGAGAGATAGAATATTACAGTTATCTTAGACGTCCCTATCAGATCTCTCTCTTCTCTGTGTCCCAGAACCACTTATTAAATAATCCATCCTTTTTCTACTGATCTGCCATCCTTTTTCCTGTCCCACTGGATTATATTAGTCATTGGGAAAATGCAAATTAAAGTTACAATAAAGATTTTTAAAAATTAAAAATGGGACTGCCATTTGACCTGGTGATCCCACTTATAGGAATATATCCTAAGAAGCCTGAAACACCAATCAAAAAGGATATATACATCCCTGTGTTCATAGCAGCATTATTTACAATAGCTAAGATCTGGAAACAGTCCAAGTACCCATCAGTAGATGAATGGATAAAAAAGCGGTGGTAGCTTTACACAATGGAATACTATGCAGCTGTATATATAAAAAAAGGATCTCTTACCTTTTGAGACAACATAGAGGGACCTGGAAATAATTATACTAAGTAAAATAAGCCATTCAGAGAAAGACAAATATCATATGATTTCACTTATATGCGGAATCTAATGAACAAAATAAATTGACAAACAAAATATATCCAGAGACATGGAAGCATACAACTGATGATTCTCAGAGGGAAGGGGAGGGCAGAGCTTAACCAAAGAATTTATATGTATGTGTGGATAACCCATGGACACAGATAATAGTGCAGTGAAGGCCTGGGGAGGGCGTGGGATTGAGGAGGAGGGGTTAATTGGGGGGGGAGGGCCATCTGTAATACTTCCAACAATAAAGATAAATTTTATTTAAAAATTCCAGAACAAACTAAAAAAAAAAATTCCATTCACACTATTATAGCCTAGAATGGCTATAATAAATAAGGCAGACATGGATGTGGAGAAATTGAAACTCTCACACATTGCTGGTGGGATTGTAAAATGATTCAGCCACTTTGGAAAATAATCTGACAGTTCCTCAAAAGGTTTAGTGTGGAGTTACCATATGACACAGATTTCATTCCTAGGTACATATCTAAGGGAAATGAAAACATGTCTACCCACAAAACATGTACACATATATTCATTGCAACATTTTTTATAATAACCAAAAAGTAAAAATAATCCAGATGTCTATCAGCCTGATGAGTAGATAGCTATTATGTTCAGTGATAGGATGATAGGTAATTTTCTGAAAGTTATTTTCTTTAACGACTAACATTAAATTTTTAAAAATACTTTTAAAGTAAAAGTGACAGAGGTAACTGATGATCCATCTGACTAAGGCCTTGGATATGACCTAAGGATTCTGTCTAGGGACACATTGTTATTTTTTGAGTGCAGATACGTACTCATCTTGGTTTATACTGTGCTTAGTACTGCCTCACAACAATTCTATCATTTAGGTAAGTATAAATTCATTTTACAGATAAAGAAACTGAGACACAGAAAGATTAATTTTAGGTTCGCTTAGCTAGAAATAGTTGAGCTAAGTTTTGAATTTAATCATTCTGATGCTCTCTTACTCTTAGCCTCCAGGTTACACTACAGTGATGCTTTCCTTCAGACATTTTTCTTATGCTTTGCTTTGCTTTCCTACATAGGGGTCCAGATTTTATGGAAATGAGCTCAAGAAAGAAAAGCAAGTAAACCAACGAATTGAAAATATGATGCAACAAAAAGCTCAAATTACCAGTCAGCAGCTAAGGAAAGCACAATTACAGGTATTAATTTATTTGCTAAAGAAAGTGAAAGCTGGTAGAATAGGAATTGACCGTTTAAATGCATCATGCTCATGTCATAAGTAAAAACAAGGTAAAATGTAAATAAAATGTTCGTTATACTGTAAAACAAAAATTTAACAAATATGTATACTTTGTAAAAATTACTCTGCTTTACATAAAGATCCTACACTTAGACATTGTCACCTTCTTCAAACAGACGAGTAAAAGGATCCTTAATTAGGTTAAATAACTTGCCTAGTTATTTGACAAGTAGTTAGCAGAGTTAGAGCTTATATTCTTTTTATTATATACATACTTGGCAGCCAGAAGGGCCATGGGATTAATGTGCCATGTTTTCTACAATGCTGATTTTGGAGGACCATATTAACTAATTAAATTAAAAGGTAATTTAAAACATAATTGTATGATAGTAAAAAAAAAGTCACATAAAGGGTAGAATGTCTAATGTGCATGAATTTTTAAAATAAAACACAAGAATTCTAAAACTTTGGGGGCTTTTGGCTTCTTCAGGATCTTTGGGGAGTAAATACTTTGTTTCCTCTGGTATTAAAAGTTATTTCAGGAGAAAAGTTTGATAAGAACTACACTGCCAGGGACCATGTGGTAGATTGACAACTTAAAGCAGTCAAGGTTCTGCTAATAAAACTAAAGTTTAATTTTACAAATAGTTTTATTGTTGATCAAATCTGATTCAATTTAACAAAGCACTTTACAACATAATGATAAAATCATAATATTAATTTGATTCTTATGATAGAGTTGAGATCATAAATTTTATGTCTTTTTTACCAAACTATAATGTGTCATTTAAAAAAAAATATATGCTTTCCCAGAGCACAAGCTAATTTTTATCTTCTGTGTTAAGAGGTCTGCCTCCATGATAAAAGATGATTTGTCTACCAAATCATCATTTCTAGTGCTTCATAGCATGCCACTGTATGGAGGTACCATAATTTATTTACTTTAACCCACCTTGGTTCCAATTTTTTTGTTTGTTTTCTATACATCCTTGTGATAATCATTCTTTTTTTAAAAAATATATGTTATTGATTTTTTTACAGAGAGGAAGGGAGAGAGATAGAGAGTTAGAAACATCGATGAGAGAGAAACATCGATCAGCTGCCTCCTGCACACTCCCTACTGGGGATGTGCCCGCAACCGAGGTACATGCCCTTGACCGGAATCGAACCTGGGACCTTTCAGTCCGCAGGCCGGCGCTCTATCCACTGAGCCACATGCCTCTGTTTCTTGATAATCATTCTTATTTACATGTCTTTTTGCAGGCTCCTATACCTCCCCTCTGACAGCTGTCAGTCTATTCCATGTATCCATGCCTCTGTTTCTATTTTGTTCTTCAGTTTATTTTGTTCACTAGATTCCACATATAAGTGAGATCATATGGTATTTGTCTTTCTCTGACTGGCTTATTTCACTTAGTATAATAATCTCCAGGTCCATCCATGCTGTGGCATAAGGTGATTGTCTTTTTACACATTAGTTAGCTACTAATATTTCCTTTTTGTGGCAGTTTCTCTTTTATTCTGTTAGGACGTAGGCTAAGTAGCTGGCACAAGAGACCCAAACATATAATGGTCTAAATAAGATATGAATTTATTTCTCTCTCACATAATAGGTAAGTAATCCCAGCTGGTCAGGTAGTTCTGATCACCATAGTAATTTTGAGAACCAGTTTCTGCATCATGTTCCATAATTTCAAAATGTTATCCTTACCAGGATTGACAAAACTGGATTAGCTCCCTAGTAAGGAAGAAAGAACAAAGGAAAAATTAAAGGCAAATAATTTGCTAATACACAAGTGAAAAAGAAGTTGCACACATTATTTCAGCTCACATTCTTTTATAAGAATTTAAGTTCCACGGTCACACCTAACTGCAAGGGAAGCTGTAAAATATACCTGGGTGGCCATGTGCAGCTAAAAATCTATTACTATAGAAGGGAGAGAGAATGGATTTGGGGGTTCAACTAGCATTCCAAAGCAATATCCTCTGTCTTCATTTCTAGAGGAGCAGGTATCTTTTTTCTCTTGATTTATAGATATTATCAGATATTAAGGATTTTTTAATCTGCCACTTATTGTAAATATTTTCCCAGTTTGTTGTATTTTAATTTTACAGGGTTTTTCCCCCTATATAATTTTAAATGTTTATATAAACAAATCCAACAGTATTTTTAAAAATTTCCTTAACTTAGGTATTGTGCATGGAGGTTATTCCTCACAAATAAGCCTATATATTCTTTTAGTATTTGTATAGATTTTTTTATACTCCAATATTTAGTCTCTTTGGAATTTGTTTTGATGTAAGGTATGAAGTATTTTTTTTTCTTAAATAGTGAATATTATATTTTTCCTAAGTGGTATTATTTTCCCCAAATAATGATTCTCTTGTCCCAACATCACTATTGAATCATGAGTCTTTTCTCTACTGAGTTGAAGAGGCATGTTTATATACTAAACTCTCATTGTACTTGGACTTGTTTCTGGACTCTCCCGATCAATAGAATCTTTTCCTTTATCAGTACCATGTAGTTTTAATTATTAAATTACAATAATATAATTTAATACCCTCCTTCACTACTCTTGTTTAAAAAATTTTTATTTTTCTCATGCATTCTTTTAAATAAATTTAAGCATCATTTTATCAAGTTTTTTAAAAATTCTATTCTGTCCACATTAACATTGTTTTTAAATTGATATTAATCCTTATGCAATTTATTTTCTAGACCTTTTTTTGGTGAGTTTTATAGCCTGCGAATATCTTTAAGTTTTAAAGATATAATACAAATGAGTGGTGCAACATAATATTTTGCTGTTCATACTATTTTTAAAGCTCATATTTTAAAATATGCTAATAATTTCAAGGAATAGAGAATACCTGTATATGTTGTGCAACAGAATTTCAGATTTTGTTACAGTTTTAGTTGACTATTTCACAGGAGGCTCTCTGGCATCTTTTGCAAGGGGAATGGACAGGAAATGTGTTTTATGTTGATTGTTAAATTGTTTTGTTTGTTAAGCTTCCTTTAAAAGAAGTTGTATAAATGGGAGGGGATTGAGGAAGTCCTAAGGAGTCTAGAAGTTATGAGAGAACAGAAAAGTTTTCATAGGAAGTGTGTTTCTATTTTAGAGTCATAAAATTTCTGAATAGTAGATTTTATTATGTGTGATAAGATAGTATGAACTATTGCCAGTCAAGCTGAGGTAAGTAATCTCTGTAGGCATGAACTCCCATAATATTAATTCAGATCCTCTCTATGTATTCCCCACCCCATTCCATCCTCATTAGATTTCTTAAAGGCACATTTTTGTAGCTGCTAAAACATCCTGTTATAGCATGGGTTCATAAATTGAATAGACAGACATCATATTACAGTAAATGGCAACTACACAGAAACCACTGCATTTTTACCATTTTAACACTTGATTTTATGAACTCAGATTTATTCAACAATTGTCAGAGCAATGCTCATTAAGAAAATGAAAAACAATATTTCTGAAATACTCTCCTAGATGTAATAGAAAAAGGATTTTAAAAACTTAGACATAATATGGATATCAAACATACCGCTAGCTTTATTTCAGTGATGAAAACTTTTAAAAGTCTATTTTAGGGTAGCATAAAATAATGGAAAGAGCACAGACTTTTGAGTAACCTGATTTCCAGGTCTAATTCTAACATTTACCAGCTGTATGAAGGGCAAATTACTTAATTTTATTGAGTTTTAGTTTCCTTATCTATAAAATGGGAGTAATCATTAAGTCAGAATTATTTTGACCATTAAATGCATTTACAGTAAGAAGCACTTAAAATATATCCTTGTCATTTAATATACTCAGCAAATGTCACGTCTATAGCAAATGTCACGTCTACTCTTAAAATTATAGGTAATATCATTAAGCCCTTACCACTTTACAATAAGGGAAGTGGGGAAGAGAGGATAGTTACACTGTCATGTAACTAATTAGTGGCAGAGCTGAGACCCAAACGAAAGCCATTCTTCTTAACCTCTGTGACACATACTGGATCACGAGTGTGGCAAAAGGGATACCGTACAGACATGTTAGAGATTCATATCAAAACTTGAAAGTCATTTGGAAGGAAAAATGGAAGAAAGAAAAACATGAGTGAGGATTTCATTAGAAGAAACTTGAAAAAAGCAGTGGTGGGCATTTGGTAGATGTTGATAGAAAAGAGTTCAGAGAAGGGTGACTAATGAGAGATAGTAAAGGAAAATGGAATGTCTGAGTCATCAGTGGGGAGGTTTCCTTTTGGCAACTATACACTTGCCACGAGCCCAGAAAAGTCAGTAGGTTGCTGAAGAAACCGCCCTATCTTTAATATATGAGTCCGAGGAGAATTTTTCCCATTTAGTTTGCTTTCTATTATCTTTTTCCTTTCCAACGATTCTGGGTTAAGATATTTCAGATGCTGCTCTGTTATTCTCAGTTGACTCATATCTTAAGCATATTTTCTAGATTAATATAGAGTAGTTTTCAAATCTTTGTTTTTATTAGTTTCCATGACTTGCTTATTTCTTTTTTTTAATGTCAAGATGCTATTCTCCAGTGTAAAATTGAACTGGAAGAATCGTTGTTTTAAGTCTGGATAATAAATCAGATTAATGTTGAAAAGTTTCACTTAGTAGGCATGGTGTCTCACTGCATGAGATCAGCCTTCCCCTAAATTTTTCTACAAATACTACTTTCTCTTTTTTAACCAGAAATATATATATATGTATAAATTTTATTCCTTTTTCCCCCTCCCTTTCTTTCTTAAAGTTCTTTCTCCGTCTTATCTGAGATAAGGTTTCTTCTTAGGTACTAAACTCACAATTTAGTATCTAATATAATTAGTGCCATAGTAAGAACAGGAAAACTAATAAGGAAACATTAAATTCTGCGGTGTGGAGGACAGAGATTCAGTTAAGTTTCAGAGAAATATCTGAACTGATACTTAAAGGCTTTGTGACAGGAAGGGCTTTCTCCGCATAGAAACAGCCTGAAGAAGGCAAAGAGCACCGCAGATTGTTCAGTGGATTGCAGCCTAAATAGGATCAGACCCTCTGGGACAGGGGTCCTCAAACTACGGCCCGCGGGCCACATGCAAATACAAATATTGTATTTGTTCCCGTTTTGTTTTTTTACTTCAAAATAAGATATGTGCAGTGTGCATAGGAATTTGTTCATAGTTTTTTTTTAAACTATAGTCCGGCCCTCCAACGGTCTGAGGGACAGTGAACTGGCCCCCTGTTTAAAAAGTTTGAGGACCCCTGCTCTAGGAAGTCTTACTATGACTGCTAGAGACAAATGTGATTCAGTGTGATTGTTTCTAAAAGAGAAGTTGCAGTCCTAACCTGCAGCTAGTGGGCAGCTAGCTTCACTATAATGCTGAGAAGCAATGCTAGTAGCAAGGCTGAAGGCCAATGAGGGGAAAAGCTAAATTATACCCTTGTAACTCTCCACCTTTGAGGAAACCTGCCATGGGGATTTCCACGTGATGGAAATGGCTTTTATTCCGGAGATCACCCCATTTACATATTTATGGCTGTTTTCCCTCAATTTAAAAAAAAATATTTTTATTGATTTCAGAGAGGAAGGAGAGATAGAAACATAATTGATGAGAGAAAAATCATTGATCGGCTGCCTCCTGCACCCCCCACACTAGGGATTGAGCCTGCAACTCTGGCATGTGCCCTGACCGGGAATGGAACCCTGACCTCCTAGTTCATAGGTCGACACTCAACTACAGAGCCACACTGGCCGGGCTCCCCTCAATTTTTTATTGTTTTGTTATACAGCTAGACATTGATCCTTGTAGTAATCGGTTGCATTTATTGAATTTGTACCATTTGCCAGCCACTCTTCCATGTTCTTTATGTATTCCATCTCACTCAATAGCTTTCTAATCTCTTTTCTCATAATTTTACTGGTTTTATTGACTTCTTTGTGCGTGTCGAAGATCAGAAAGGTCACACAGCCACCCCCAGCTGGTGGGAGACTGAGAAAGTGCATATTTAGCTTTTTCAGCCTCTATGGTAGAGGTCGCAAAAAAGGAACACTTGGGAATGGGTATGTCTGCTACATAAACCCTTTTCTTACTGCCCTACTTTCCTTATTTCTACCCCTTTTCATTTCTTTTTATTGACCCAACTCTTTCTCTCTAAAGAAACAAAAAGATTCTTTAAAGATTAAGATTCTTTACTGTTATATTTGACATATATACTGAAATTTTATGAAAGAATAATTACACCTTAAATTTTTAATTTGATTTGTATCAAATTTTAGCCTTATAAAAGCAGTTCTACAGAGGGAATGTTTACATATGCTTTAGTATAATCTTTTGTTGCTCATTTCCTTTGTTGCTATTTTAAGATATGAATATTATGAATCAGATAGGAGTAGTTGTTTATTTTACCTAAAGTGAAGCTTTTAGTTACATAAGTTGTTCTCCAAATTTATAAAACAGCAGAGTCATTTGATATAAGCAGTTGGAATAGTTTATTCTTCAATAAATACTTATTAAGTACCTCTTATACTTATGGGTATTGGGACATGTAAGAGTTGATAGGGAATGATATTTGAGAACAGACTGCCTATATTTGTGAAAATTAAAATAATTATAAGTCTTAATAAACAATATAGACAGGTAGGTTGGTGGATGGGTGGGTGGGCAGATGGATGGATAGATGAATAGAGACAGAAGATACTTAGTAAAATATTAATGTTATGATTAGTAGTGTTATAATATTATGTTGTCAAAAATATGTTAACTTTTTAAAAATTAAGGTTGACAGATTTGCAATGGAATTGGAACAGAGTCGGGATCTGAACAATACCATAGTGCACATTGACATGGATGCTTTCTATGCAGCTGTAGAAATGAGGGACAATCCAGAATTGAAAGATAAACCCATTGCTGTAGGATCATCAAGTATGTTGGTAAGTAGGTAAACACAAAATGGAAACTTCATAATATATTCAAGTAAGCCTTACTGGTTTATGCAGGGGAAAGACTTTATTGAATTCTACCAGCTTAACTGCGTATTTTTCTGATTGCTTTATGTGTTCAGTTACTAAATCCTTTCAACATCCCTTGAGGTACAAATTATTGTTTCCATTTGACAGATAAGAAAACAAACTTAGAGAGATGTTTAATAACTTCCCTAAAGTTCCAAACCTGGTAAATGGTAGAGTGGCATTGTACTTTCTGTTGCAAATTATATTTTTCTTAAGTAACTGTTCTAGCTTAGAAGAAAAAGGAAAAATGTTATTCTAAAGCAGGGCTTTGCAAGCAATGGCCTGCGCACCAAATCTAGCCTACTGCCTCTTTTGTAAATAAAATTTTACTGGAACACAGTCACACCCATTCATTTATTATTGTTGTTACACTAAAAGAACATAGTTGAGTACTTGCAACAGAGATCATATGAACTGCAAAGCCTAAGTAATTACTATCTAGAAAAGGTTTGCCAACCCATTCTAGAGTAACATATTTCATTAATGTAGTACTGTAATTAAGTCGCTTTTCCCATGATTTGGAATCTTTGCTTTTCTGATTACTATGTTGCTCTTCTTTATTTCCACCCTAACCATAGAAGGTAAAGACCAGAATAACTATATGTAGCTTAAAATGTGTTGGGTATTAATAGTAACTGGAATGGTTGGATTTTTGTATTTAAAAAACCCCACACGTGTGTGTGTGGGTCAATCGGGGAAAAAGGAGACATATGTAAAACTTCAGACAATTAAAAAAACACACATATGTTTTCCAATGGTTAGAGCATCAGCAAGCACACCGAAGGGTTGCAGGTCCTTGGCCCCCAGATTGGGGTGCATGCGGAGGCAACCAATTGATGTATCTCTCTCACATCGATGTTTCTCTCTCGCTTTCTCCCTCTCCCCGCCTTTTTCTCCCTCCCTCCCCCCTTCCTTCCGCTCTCTCTAAAAATTAATGGAGCCTGGCTGGAGTGACTCAGTGGTTGAACATTGACCTATGAACCAGGAAGTCACGGTTCGATTCTTAGTTAGGGCACATGTCCAGGTTGCAGGCTCGGTCCCAGGTGGGGGGCATGCAGAAGATCAATGATTCTCTCTCATCATTGCTGTTTCTAACTCTCTCTCCCTCTCCCTTTCTCTCTGAAATCAATAAATATATATTTTAAAAAATTAATGGAAAAACTATCCTCCTGTGAAGATTAACAAAAAATAAAATAAAATTATATATATATCCTAATTCCTACTACGTTATTATTTTATACAAAACTATAATCTGTTCATTATCTCTGCTCCCATGAGTATGCAGGCAACTAACAGTCCTGGTCTAAAAACTGTTTATTGAAAGGATACTCACCTTTCCCATAAATCAACTAATACTTGAAAAAATATATTTAATTTCATTAATATTATATAATACTATATACTTATGTATATTAAATTATGTATGTATGCATATATGTGTATATATACACCCATGCAAACATACACACATACCATAGTCATGTTAAAGATAACCCCACTGCCCTATCCAGCTTGGCTCAGTGGATAGAGCATCAGCCTGCGGACTCAAGGGTCCCAGGTTCGATTCCAGTCAAGGGCATGTACCTTGGTTGCGGGCACATCCCCAGTAGGAAGTGTGCAGGAGGCAGCTGATCGATGTTTCTCTCTCATTGATGTTTCTAACTCTCTATCCCTCTCCCTTTCTCTCTGTAAAAAATCAATAAAATATATTTTTTTTAAAAAGATAACCCCACTGTTAAATTCACAAAATATTTACTTTCCTATAATTTTTATCCTCCTAAAAATTGCTTGTTTTCAAATTCAAAATGATTATCTGTTACATTTAAACAAAGATTACTCCCCGTGTATGTTGACCTAATAGATTTCTCCTCTAATGAAATTTGAAGCATAATTGTTTTTGTCCTGATAAACTCTTAAAAAATATCTATACAGTCATGGTGGTGATGATACACTTTTTATTATTACAATCTGTTACAGTTGGAATTCTTTTTTAACGAATTGTAGGATTTTTTAAATGTTTAAGTTAGTACTCGTAGTTAGAACTTAGACCCTGTAGTGGTTATTTATTGCTGCATAGTGAACCCTTTCAGTACTTAGTGGGCAACCATTTATTGGCTCATGTTTCTGTAATTTGAGCAGATATGATAGGGATGGCTAATCTCTACTCTACCTGGCTAGAGCTATGTAGCTGGGGCTGGAAAATCCAGAATGGCTTCACTAACATGCCTGGCACGTCAACTGACTGAGGTGGTGGGAATGGCTTCCAGCCATCCAGCTTTCTCCTCTCTTGGTGCATTTTATTTATTTATTTTACCCCTCACCCAAGGATATGTCTTTTTTATTGATTTTTAGAGAGAAGGGGAAAGAGAGAGAGAGAGAGATACAGGGATAGAACCTGCAGCCTAGGTATGTGCCCCAACTTGGGATCAGACCTGCAACCTTTTGGTGTATTGAATGGCGTTCCAATCAACTGAGCCACCAGGCCAGGGCCCATGGTGCATTATTATTTAATATTCTAACCATGTAGGTTGCAGATCCCACAAATGCAAAGGCTGCTGACTTCATAATGCCTAGGCTTCATGACTCATAATTTCACTCCCTCACATTCTTTGAGTCAAAGCATGTCAAAATGCAAGTCACTTGGTATGAGGAACTAGAACCCACCTTTGATAGGAGGAACTGTAAAATTTTGTAGCTATGATTTATAATCTACCACAAACCTAAAAGTTAAAGGAAGTCATATCTAAAATTTGGTTTCTGCTCTACCTTAGGTCTAGCGTTTATATAGATCCCTTTAGACTTATTTGTATTTAAAACATTGGTTTGTCTTTTTAGTGCCATCTGCATTTTCTGTTCCAGAACACTGACCAAGGATTAGCGTAGTTTTGAGTACTATCAAGATTTTTTAAATGCCATTTAAAAAGTAATTAATGGGAAGTTGATGTTATTATTGTGAAATAATGATTCCATTTGATAGATCCTGTTTTGTGTTCTTTGACTTTTCACTTAATGTTCCAAAAAAAGATTTAATTTGTGATAAATTTGTATGTAGTGCTATGATCTACCATATTATCAGAGACTGTTGTCAGATATCATCTGTAAGATTTAGTAATGTTCTTTTTATTTTCAGTTTTTATTTCCATCTCCTAGTCAAAATTTTTTCACCAAAAAAGATATTTAAGCCTTAAGAAATAAAATTAACTTTTAAAGTTCCTTTAAGCTTTTATCACTTCATTTTGGAGACTTAATTTGACTAACCATATATTAGACCTTTTGATTTTTGTTCTAGATGAAAAATTTCCAAAATCTCAAATAGATCAAATTCCAAATCTGTACTATTGTGCCATACTATTACTTTCTATATTATTACTTTCATGTAACATCTATACTATTTGTACTATAATATTACTTTACATTTATACTTTACTATTATTACTGGCTAGGGTGAGGGGCCGTGGGTGGTTGGCTGGCCGGCCCCGTCTCCTGGTCGAACTGCCGGTTGAACTCCCCATCGAACTCCTGGTCGAGGGGACAAATTGCATATTAGCCTTTTATTATATAGGCTCACCCACTATCATCCAGACTTTGATATATAGTACCATATTATGGGTATGCCTTAAAACCAATGAAGTTTAGTTACTGGAAATGTAAGGGAACCTTTTTATTATCACAGTCTTGCTTATTACCTGGTGTCTTATTATAAATATGGAGGCAGCAGTGAGAGAAGGTCATGATGTCATCATGCTATGATAAGATAAAATAAAAGCTTGATTTGAGACAGTGACCTAAAAAAGACATGTCCTTGAGCTCTGGCCTAGTGGCTCAGTTGGTTGGAGCATCATCCTGTACACCAAAAGATTGCAGGTTCACTTTCTAGTCAGGGCACATACCTAGGTTTCAGGTTCAGTCCCCAGTCAGGGTACGTATGGGAAGCAACTGATCTATGTTTCTCTCTCACATCGATTGATCTCTCTCTCTCTTCTCTCCCCCTCTATAAACATATCCTCGGGTGAGGATTAAAAAAAAAGAAATATCCTTGAATTGAAAATGCACATCAGTAATGTGTTTCTTTTGAATGTATCGATCAATATGTTCATTTTGGTTTGTATATTTATTCCCAAGTGGTCCATTTCCTTTCAGAGTACTTCAAATTACCATGCAAGGAGGTTTGGAGTTCGTGCAGCCATGCCAGGATTTATTGCTAAAAGGCTCTGCCCACAACTTATTATAGTGCCTCCAAACTTTGACAAATACCGAGCTGTGAGTAAAGAGGTAAGTCTAATGTCTCACCCCTACTTATGCATAGCCTTCACTGACTTCCTGTCACCTATGAAGTCAAGTCCACATGCCTTCACACATCAGAATTTTGCCTTAGTTTATCCCTTTAGTCTCACCTCCTACCACTTATTCAATCTATATATTAAATAACTGAACTGTATATGGTATCCAGAATACACCCTTCTATTTCCCAATTCTTTCTTTTTTCACATGTTTTTTAATCTGCTTAGAAAACTCTCATGTCCCCAGAAAACTTTTAATTGCTCTAATAATAACCTAAATTAACTTTAGCTTTTTTTCCCCCTTAATCTGCACTGTACATTTTCTTCTGGAATCACCTGATATTTATAATTTACAAAATCTACTCAAGTCATTAATTTCAACCTCTTTTCTGAATAATTTTTTATCAGTGTTTTTATTATTTTTATTATTTTTTTTAATCAGTGTTTTTAAAACAGTAGCAGAATTCACCTATTTTGATTAGCTTTTAATAAGCTTGAAAATCCTTCAAAGACTTTGTAAGAAAGAATTGTTTTAACTCCTACTGTAATTCAGTAAAACTTTGGACAGTTTGGTAATGAGAACAAAATGTTTTTAGTTATCTTTACTGTAGTTATTTATATAAGTTAGAGAAATCTTTAAATTTGAGTAGGATTTAGATAGTTTATTTGCAGATAATAAATGTTTTTTATGTGTAAATGAACTATAGCATAAATTCACTGATTATAAATACATTAATATTTATAGCTTGGTTTAAAAGTTTAAGGAAAAGCCATTTTTGTTTTATCCAAAAGAATGGGATAACTTTGTTGTCATAGCCCAGTACTTGATGTTTACTGGCACATTCTATTCTTGTTCTTATATCCTATGTAAAGGAAGTTAGTGAGTACTCAGTGCCTCTAGGGAGTACTTCTCATTCAGAATAATCTTAGTTGGCTGCCAACTACAGACCTTCCAGAATTTCATTTTCACTAGAAAGATTCTATTTGAGTACATCATAAAAATGGTTTCCTCTACAGGAACAGAGCTAATTAGGTACTCTCTGAGCAAAACTTGGCCAAGTTTTATGTCACTATTTTCTAAAATTACCTTTCACTCAGCTGTTCATATTATATTAAGCTAAAAAGCTTTCGTTTTATAAATCATCAAGAAGGGCTTTCTCATAATGCATCAGACAGCTTTTAAATATTAGATGGAACCATAACGTAATTTATTAGCAAGTGTATTATTTTGGCAACCATTTCCTCTAGTTTCAGCTAATACTTCAATGGTTAAAAAAGATTGGTTTCATGTAATAAAACTGTCTTATGTAAAAGGCACTTCTAGAATCATATAGAGATTCTATATGTATGTATAGAATCTCTTACATGTATGTATTTCTTTATGTATGTATTTCTTTTGTCCCAAGATGCAACTCCAGACTATTGTCCATCATTTATTATAGTCACAGACACTACAGATTTTGTGGTCTTTTCCCATTATAAATCCTGATAATTGAGCTTTGTTTTCTTGAATGGATACATGCATTAATGTGTATATTGAGTGGAGTTTTATGTGCATGTTATAATTAATTGAAATAGAACTTTCTAAAGTAACATAGTACCTTTAAATAAGATTATCCTTTTAAAAATATACAAAAACCATCATGAAAGGTGGGGGAGAGGAGGTTTCTATTTTTCCCATTTCTATTTTTGATCAACTTCTTAAAATGTAGTTCCTTAGCCGTTTTTTCCTACCAGAATGATGTATTGAGATTTATTTGAATCACTTACTATTTCTAGATACAGGTGGCTAAACAGAGATTGTATCAAATAAAGCTATTTCATGGTCTTCTACCTTCATGATCTATTTTAATAAGAAAGAGAATTTGGACAAATGTGCCCTAGCGGTAAATTATTTATTCCCTAAATCCATGAGCTATTGATTGTAGGATCGTTACTATGGTTGCAAAGTAAGAATATTAATTTTTCTTATCGGCTGTATGTGACAAATTTTGCTATGGCTGCAAAACTTAAACCATTTTGTTCCTTTTGAAGGTTAAGGAAATACTTGCTGATTATGATCCCAATTTTATGGCCATGAGTCTTGATGAAGCCTACTTGAATATAACAAACCACTTACAGGAAAGACAAAATTGGCCTGAGGACAAAAGAAAGTATTTCATCAAAACAGGGCACGCTCTAGAAAATGGTAAGCAACTTATCAGAACAAACAAAAAACCCTTTGAATTTGAATTAACCCAGTTAACTTATTAGCATGCATAGGTTATAGGACTAGCTATACATTTAAATGAAAACTCAGAAATAAAATATACCAGTGGGTTTTCTGAGTTAAATGTGTGAAATGTTGCCCTGGCCGGCTAGCTCAGTTAGTTAGAGCATTGTCCCAATACGCCAAGGTTGCAGGTTCCATCTCCAGTCAGGGAACATACAAGAAGCAACCAAATGAATGCATAAATAAGTGGAGCAACAAATCAATATTTCCCCTCTCCCCCTCTCTTTCCCTCTCCCTCTCAAAAATCAATAAGTAAAAATTTAAAAAAGCATGTTTAAGGTGGCCTTTTGTTGTAGTTGCTAAATGGAAAATAGATTTTAAAAAGTTTTGCTTCAAACATATCAAATCATTGGGTGGGGTGTTTTTTTTTTTCATCACTCCTAAATCAAAAACTCTCCAGCTCCCTTCTTTGCCTTGGACCTACTTTTATTCTTTTATATATGATGAATCAGAAGTTTCATGATCCAAAGCATTCTTTTTAAAAGGACCCTTTATTACCTATCCAAAGTGATACCAAGAAACATGCAGATATTATGCACACTGCTTTCAACCCTCTGTCAAAGGTATGATTATTTCAAATGTCTGAGCTGTCCTGGATTCCTGAACAAAGTTCATCTGATGAAAAGGTAGAAACAGAGAAGGTTTGCTCACAACCCACAGCTACATTCCCTGTGCACAACTCATTGATTGCTTTGAGGGGAGAGGGGAGAGGGGAGAGGGGAGAAGGCATAGGCAGTGGTGGGGAAACCTGTTTGTAATTTTCCCTGAAGCAAAAATGGTGAATTCTTAATGGCATACAATTATAACTCTCACATTGTTTGAGTCTCAAATCTTTGAAGCAAGTTTAATGTGGACATCAAATCACAACTTCATTACCTTCTTTATAGCTCTAAGGGGTAAGTCTCTAATAAAAACATTAAATAATAAACAAGCATAATTTCTGGATACAGAGGCTTGGAGCAAAACTTTTTTTTCTTTAGTTTAACTTTATTGTTTGGGGAAGTGGCACAAAAAGCCTGATGCCACTTTGCTTCCAATCTCACTTTGTTAGTTCCTTACTTTTCACAAAAGAAGGGGGTGGGGGACATTAAATGGTTATGTCAAAGCATCCCCTCCTATAACAATTACTTTCATGTATGTTTTTAAAAAGTTACATTGGGACTAAGGTAAATGTTTTTATTCTCTACTGATGTTCTTTTTATTTATTATTACGTGTCCAAACTCACAATGAGAATGTAAATTTTTAATATCTATTGCTTTTAACATACTTATGTACTTTCCTCTTCATGAGTTTCTTACTCTTAAGCAATTTAAATAGTTCAATTTGTTTTGGTCATGTATAAATCCCTGTGGGCTGGACTTTTCAGGCATATCTGATTTTACATTATGCCATGGGAGCTGTCAACAGTGAGTTGGAGCCATGCAGGTGATTGATATATCTTCCTCTAAAGTCCAAGACAGTTTTTTGCTGTCTGCCCCTTTCCTAAAAGATGTGGTCTTTGAAAAAGTATTGCTAACTACTATGTGTATATACAAATGAAATAATCATTATGATTTTATGTTTATTCTGCCTTATAAGTCCAAATAGTGAGTGCCAAGGAATATGTGAAACTGAAATACTGTACATTTTTAGCACTTGCCATCCCAATGGGTGCTTTAATCCTAATGTTTCAGATTAAACCTTAGTTTTATACTCTCATCACCTCAGTTATGGGGATTATACAGATATTTCTTTCAGAAAGCAAATAAGAAACCACTTCAGCATTTAGTTGCTCATCCAAGCCTCACAAAGAAGTAGACAGACTGAAAGGGTAACTATGCTATTTAGCAGCAGCTCTGACAGTGAACCTGAAGGCAGCATGCGTTGCTTTCTACTGTAGTGTTCTATCAGAGTGACTCCCCTAGGGGCAGGGTGGTAGAGCCATGAGGAAGGTGAACATGGCATAAGGAACTCTGCAGAAGGGGCTTATGAACGTGGCAGGTACCTTACTTGAGCTGAAGTTTTTCTGCTCTCTTTACCTGGACTTCTGCCCATCCAGATGGGGAAAAGAGAGTCTAGGTAAATGCCATTCCAACTGTGCCACAGTCTTACTCCCCTCTGAATTGCTTTGCAATTTAAAACCAGAACATGGGAAATGAAAGGAACAGAAGCACAAATAACAGCTAATGTAAGTTTGAAAATAAGGCTTATTTTGTGGATGGCCTGGGAATTCAGATTTGGAAAACATCTGTCTGTAACTTAATTCATATATTAGACTTTAAAATTTGAAATGAATCAGGTGTTGTCATATTATTTATATTTTCTTAAGAAATCTTCCTAAAAGGCCAAGTTTATTTTTAAAGTAATATGCATTCATGTGTCTTGAAAATAGAAATTTAATTTTTGCTTCAACATTTACCTTAATTTGGAAAACATTTATATTTTATAAAATTGTGAAATGGGATTTGAAAGCTCTGTTGTTAATCTTAGTTATTATAAGTATATTTAAACTGCATTTCTCCTCCATTAAGCCTAGAAAGTAAAGCCTTTAATGGATTTGTTCATGAGGACATTTTTAGTACTAGTATAGATTTAAGTATATTTTGCAGTCCACTTTAAAAAATGCAAATTAAATGAGGTAATAACCAGAATATTTTTACTCTACTTTTTAATAATATTAGTTTACAGCCTATCCTATATAATAAAGAGCTAATATGCTAATTAGACCGGATGGTGGAACGACCTTCCGGAACGACCTTCCGGAACGACCTTCCAGAATGACCAGTGGGCTGGGGGGGCAGGGCCACGAGGCAGCCAGGGCTGCGAGGGCCCACCCCCTTGCACGAATTTCGTGTATCGGGCCTCTAGTTGATGATAATAAAGGCTTCTTTCCCTTAACCTTGGACAGTGGTTAATCTGATCAAATATTAAGAATTTGAATATTTTCATGGATATACATATGCAGATATATAGACTACAAATAAAAAGTAAAACACCAGAAGTAGTTTCTATTTATTTCAAATATGCCTTTAGTAAAAATGATACTTTATAAACAGGCATGTCAAAATTAAAATCATCATTTGAAGAAAATTCAAATTCTGTCAACATTGGAAATGTTTCTTTCATGAATGAAGAAAATTTAAGTTTATTTTTCCTCTAAAAACAAAACTTATTTTTCAGAAATTTATTCTAGATTGCTTAATGTCTTTTGCCCTGATTACTAAATCCTAATTTAAGAAATTTCTTTTTCCCTTTAGAGATGAATAAACAACAACAACAAAAACTTTAATTTTTTAAGAAAAAAGTAGAATGAATCTAAACCTAATTCTGGGTTTTAATTAACTTAGGTATAAAAATCAATGAGTTTTACTTAAGGTATTTTCTTTTAAAATGTATACTATGGAAATGGGAAATATATTCCTTTTAAGAAAACCTTAGAATCATTGTTTTCTTTTTAAAACTGTTGTAAAATATAAATGATGACATTTCTGATCTTGGTCTTAGAAACAAAACTAAACTAGATTTATTTTGTATTAAGAAAGAATATAACCAAACCTGATTTATGAAGTATATGCTTCTTAAAATGAAGATGAATTACTGTTTCTATTTATAATTTAGATAAACCACGAAAGGAAGTTAATAAACTGAGTGAGCATGAACGATCCATCTCTCCATTACTTTTTGAAGATAGTCCGCCTGATTTGCAGCCCCCAGGAAATACTTCCCAAGTGAACGTTGAAGAACAAAATAATCCTCAAATACTTCAAAACTCAGTTGTTTTTGGAACATCAGCCGAGGAAGTGGTAAAGGAAATTCGCTTCAGAATTGAGCAAAAAACAACACTGACAGCCAGTGCAGGTACTTAAACAGGATATTGATGGCTACAATAGTTTTAATTTTCAGACTGGCTAATTCAAATGTAATATTAGTAGTTTCTCATTATAAAGTATAGAGTAACATTTTACTTATCCATTTTTTGATTCATTTTCTAACAACCTAACCTATTTAGAATGCCTAGAACCTATAGATAAGTTTGAATTAAGCCAAAAGCCTTTGAGCCCAAAGAAAAAACTATTATAAATCTCATGTAGCTTTCCCGTTTTTAAGTTCAAAATATATTTTAATTATTTTTGGACATAGTACTTTTTTAGTTTTCCCTTAGAAGACTGCAGTTCTTCCAAGGTTACAGTGCAGGAGAGACCCCAGATGACCACAAGGTAGTGGACAGAAGAATCACCAACTCATAACATAACAATCTAGAACCATCCAGTGAAGGGAAAAAGAGCTTTACATAGGTCAGTAGCACATAGGGTGATACCACTTAGCATAGAGACTGATATTTGTCATAAGTGCCCTAAATTATTTTATAAAAACCATCTTATGATGAGGTTAGTCTTTTCTTTCTATGCCAAAACATGATAAAAAGTAATAAAATTTAGGAAGATGTATATAAACAATGAAATGAACTATTTAATGATTATATTAGAATATTCCTATCAGTTTATCTTAGTCATTTAGACTCCTCTATATTATAAAACATCTTTCTTAAAAGTAGTAATTTAGCCCTAGCCAGTTTGGCTCAGTAGATAGAGCGTTGGCCTGCGGGCTGAAGGGTCCCAGGTCCGATTCCTGTCAAGGGCACATGCTCGGGGTTCAGGCTTGATTCCCAGAAGGGGGCGTGCAGCTGATCAATGATTCTCTCTCATCATTGATGTTCCTATCTTTCTCCCTTCCTCTCTGAAATTAAAAAAAAAAAAAAGGAATTTGCTCTGTAACACAAAAAGAATGCACACATTTCACTATTGTTATAAATATACTACAACCCAGAATCTTTGATTATTTTTTAATGTGGATAATGTATACAAAAGACCTTTTTAAAGAATAAACATACATCCTAACTTATATTCTGGATCATTAATATAAGATAGCCCTGTGTTTCTACCAGTAAGTAAATTAACAATATTTGTTAAACTCAGAAATTACTCTTAGACTTTAAAATACCATGGAGATTTAAATAGCCCTCATTTCACCCTCGCTGGTTTGGCTCAGTGGATAGAGCATTGGCCTGCAGATTGAAGGGTCCCAGGTTCGATTCTGGTTAAGGGCACATGCCTGAGTTGTGGGCTTGATCCCCAGTAGAGTGTGTGCAAGAGGCAGCTGATCAATGATTCTCTCTAATCATTGATGTTTCTATCTCTCTATCCCTCGCCCTTCCTCTCCGAAATCAATAAAAATAATTTTAAAAGATAAATAAATAGCCCTCATTTCTGCTGTGAAAATAACTAACACAATCCTTTTTTTAAAAAAAATCATAGGAAGCCCTGGGGAGATAGATAATTACTGTTATTTTTATTATTTATATATTTATTTATGTACTTAACAAGGCATATAATTATGATTTTTTGCTAATATCTGGGTATTCTCTTTCAAACAGATATGCATTTTTTATTTATTGAACTTATTGGGCTGACATTGGTTAATAAATTATATAGGTTTCAAGTGTACAGTTCTATAGTGCATCATCTGTATGTTGTATTGTGTGTTCATCACTCAGTCAAGTCTCTTTCTGTCACCTTTTATCTCCCCTTTACTCTCTTCTACCTACCTCTACTGTTGCCTCTGACAATGAGTGTTTTGGTTTGGTTTGGTTTGGTTTGGTGTTTGCTTAATCCCTTCACCATTTTTTACCCACTATTATGTTTAAAATAGCATTTCACATCATTTCAGATTTTTTGCACTTAACATTATTATTTTTCTCTATTGTCATCACATATTTTAAAATCATACATATCAACTTCTTTGAGTCATCAGAGTGTTCTTCTTTTAAGGCATTGCCCCAAACACAATGTTAGCAAAAGTATGCAGTGATAAGAATAAACCAAATGGACAATACCAAATTCTTCCCAAAAGACAAGCTGTGATGGACTTCATCAAGGACTTACCCATTAGAAAGGTGAGATTTTTATATAAAATTTATCATACTCTGAGTTCTGAAGAGATACTATTTAGTAGGATAGTAATTGTTAGCTGAAAGGTTTTAAAACAGTAGGTAACAAGAACTGTACTGGATGATTGAATTTGGATTTGAAGAAATCTTTCTATTAAACCCTTAAATTGAAGTTTAGGATCTTATTTGCTGGAAAGTTTTAAGAAAGTAATAGATGACAGACTTTTCAGGGTACCCTTGCCAAGGAAAATAAAAATAAAAGGGATACTGGTAAAAGTCCTTTCAGCTGTAACTCATATACAATCTTAGTTCTAAAGTACAGGTTGCTTCCTGATTAATAAGTATGATACTTGAAAAAGATTTAGAATTTTAATTGTTTTGACAAAAAAACAAATTAAAACACTTTACCATCTTTAAAAAATGGTAAAATGATCCCTTAGGAGTTATAGAAAGGAGACTACATTTTATTTTTAAAGTTTCTAGATTTTTCTGCATATGTATGCTTCGTAAACAATAATTGCATATTCTTTTTGATGTGCTAGGACTTGCTTTTCTCACAACATAATGTATATGAGTGAATTTAAATAAAGCATTTCTCAATGCTCAAAAGAAAGGCTATATCAAAATATATAATGTATAATGATTACTGAATAGCTTAGTATATAAAGTGTAGCTATAAAGCAGTATTTTCCAATCTGGTTTTTAAGGTATGAGTAAGTATTCTATAAAAAAGGCTCGAGGGTCAAATAACCATAAAATCTACCACCCTTATGAGTCACAAAGATACTAGTATATTAAAGATTCATAAGTGTTGTAGTGAAAAATTCAACTCAAATTTGTTTATTCCACCATTCCCCAAATTTGTCTGACTACAGAACTCCTTATTTTTTTTAATTATTTTATTTTATTTATTTATTTTTGTTAATCTTCACCCAAGGATATTTTCACATTGATTTTCAGAAAGAGTGAAGGGAGGGGGAGTGACAGAGAGAGACAAACATGGATGGGAGAGAGACACATCAATTGGTTGCCTCCCGCATGCGCCCTGGCCAGGGCTGGGGGGCAAATCTGCAACCAAGGTACGTGCATGCCCTTGACCGGAATTGAACCTGCAGCCCTTCAGTTGGAGGGCCGATGCTCTAGCCACTGAGCCAAATCCACCAGGGCAGAACTCTTTATTTTAATGCTTTTAAAATTTTCATGGAATTTTAAATTTAAGTTTTCCATGGAACACTAGTTTAGGAAATGTGGCCAAAAAGAAATTAAAGCAGTTTTCTTATGAAGATAGTTATATTATTCATGTTTTTTATTGATTATAAAAGGTATAATGAGATTATAATATCAGTTCTTGCTTTAACTTAAAAATGTATTAATAATAAATATTGATTCTCTTCTAGGTTTCTGGAATAGGAAAAGTTACAGAGAAAATGTTAAAGGCCCTAGGAATTATTACTTGCACTGAACTCTACCAACAGAGGGCATTACTTTCTCTTCTTTTTTCTGAAACATCTTGGCGTTATTTCCTTCATATTTCCATGGGTCTAGGTTCAACACACCTGACAAGGTATCTATATGTATATTCATTCTGCTTTCTCTTTTTCTTTCCTTTTTTTTTTTAACTTTATTTTTATTGTTGACACTATTACAGATGTCCCCATTTTCTCCCCCTTTGTCAACTTCCACCCAACCCCTGCCCTTCCCTGCCCCCTGGCCATTACCATAACTATTGTCTATGTCTGTGGGATAACAGTTTTAATCATTGAAGTGGAGCCTATAAGGATAACATGTTTTAAAATTATTTTAGGCTGGTTCAATTTAGAATATAATTTTAAAATTAGAGTCCAACGACTGGATGTGGGAGAAAAGGAAAAGACGAATAAAGAATCACTTCTAGGCTGTTGGCTACAGCAATTGGATAGATGTACAAGAGAATGATAGGTACTTTCTTTTCTGCCTTGTGCTTTGTTTAGAACATAAGAATACTAGAACACTGGTGGTCTATGCCATGTGTAATCATATTAACATCTTATCTGTCTACATTATTTGGGTGATAGTTTTATTTTTAGATTTTAAAAACTCACTGTTTTTCATGATGTATAAATTTGATACATTAAATCCTCTTGTTTGACTTAAAGGAACTCAGTCTTTGAGAAAGCAAATAAAAACTTTTTCTTCTTCATTCAAGGGATGGAGAGAGGAAAAGCATGAGTGTTGAGAGGTAATATTTTGATATTATTGTTCATAATTTATGCTATTTTAAACTAACTTTTAATTTTTAGCAAAGTATCACTGAAATTTAAAAATCTGTTTTCAAACCTCAGAACAATTTTCAGCATGTCACACTCCTGAAGTAAATGTCCCAGTACACTGCCGTATTATCTTCACTTGCTATTCTCTGAATGGAAAAAAAGTACACTGCAGTTATTTATTTTTTCTTCCCCCCCTGCCCCCATCCCTGAAGTTATTTTTTTAATGTTGTTTTTTTTCCTATTCAGTGGAAACCAAGCATTTTAGGATTCCAAATCTTTTTTTTAAAATATATTTTATTGATTTTTTACAAAGAGGAAGGGAGAGGGATAGAGAGTCAGAAACACCGATGAGAGAGAAACATAGATCAACTGCCTCCTGCACACTCCCCACTGGGTATGTGCCCGCAACCAAGGTACATGCCCTTGACCGGAATCGAACCCAGGACCCTTCAGTCCGCAGGCTGACGCTCTATCCACTGAGCCAAACCGGTTAGGGCAGGATTCCAAATCTTAATTTCTAGACTTTATAAGAAAAATTATATTGAGAGGTTATTTGGTAAATTTAAGACATAACAATGGAAATTCTTCCTAAAACTCTTCAAGTATTGGTGAATGAGCAGAGGCATCAAATAATAAGATATTGATGAAAGAGAGCTTAGAGATTATCTGTTTCATTGGTTTACAATATTGTTCAGAAGTCAAATGAAATCTTGATGGAAACCTTATTGTTTTGGGGAATATGTCATTGTTTGAAAAGTCCCTCAATTTTCTCCTCAAAGCACCAAAGTTCCACTGAGACATTTAAGAACCATTGACCTAGTACAGAGTTATATTAATACTAGTTATATTAATGACTGAAAAAAATTGCTTTGAGGCTTAGATTTACATATAAGCAATTAAAGGAAAAGAGGGGAAACAAGCATCCAAGAATGAGATAGTATTGTCCTGTTTAATGAACTGTCACTATCCGTTGTGGTTTTAATCATCTTTTAAAAAATTATAGAGAGCCCTATCTGGTTTGGCACAGTGGATAGAGCGGCCTGCAGACTGAAGGGTCCTGGGTTTGATTCTGGTCATGGGCACAGGCCCAGGTTGCCGGCTTGATCCCCAATAGGGGGCATGCGTAAGGCAGCCAATTAGTGATTCTCTCTCATCATTGATGTTTCCATTTCTCTCTCCCTTCCTCTCTGAAATCAATAAAAATATATTTTAAAAAATTATAGAGAGAGCAAAAGTATAAAAGTACACTTTTACTGCCCCAGCTGGTGGCTCAGTTGGTTGGAGCGTTCTCCCATACACCAAAAGGTTGTGGATTTGATTCTTGGTCAGGGCACATACCTAAGTTGTGGGTTCCATCCCTGGTCGGGGCATATACAGGAGGCAACCGATAACACTGATCCATGTCCCTCCCCCACCCCTTCTCCCTCTTTCTTCCCCTCCCTCAAATCAAGAAAAACATATCCTTGGGTGAAGATTAAAAATAAAAAGTACACCTTTGCTAATCAGCTTAACTATCTAAATGATCTTCAATTATTAAGTAGATCTTAAATGCTTTTCACTTAATTATATCTTAATTCATCTGAAAACTTTATTCTGTACTGCAGGAAATATAACTAAATTATCCTGAATTATATTTTACTTTGTGCACCAAAATCATTCTTGTCTTTCTAGGACATTCAGTGAGATAAGTAAAGCAGAAGAACAGTACAAGTTGTGCCAAGAACTTTGCAGTGAACTTGCTCAAGATCTGCAGAAAGAAGGACTTAAGGTATTTTATTTTAGTGTAGTGTTCTTAGTTTTAAGTTTTTCTAATAATAAAATGCACTTTAATGCAAGAATTAGACTTTGAATACAAAGTGGGAAATGTCAGATAAGAGTATTCTCATCACCAGCAAAGAAATTTAATTCTGACCCTTAGTTGAAGCCTGTGATAAGGTCATTCTGTGAAGAAGAAACTTATAGGGTAGAGTGGTTCCAGTGTAACTCCCGAGGAGTTTATACTGTCTCAGGAATACATTTGAATAAGTTCAAAATCAGAGTTATATTAATATTAGAGAATAAAGCAAAGGGGGAAGGATTTTCCCAGAACTGTATTAACATTATAAATGCCTTTTCAGTCATCTTTAATGGTTTTCTCTTGTAGAGTAAGCATTTTGTTTCAAGGCTCTAATGCAGGTTGTTTAACACATTGAGAACAAAATCTGGAAGGCTTTGAACTTTGTGTTTTATAATCTTCACTCAAAACAATCTGTATTTACTGTTTTTCCAATACTCTCAAACCAGTTATTCAGAGTTATTACAAAATGTAATGGTGATTACCAGAGGGAAAGAGGAGGTGGTGGGAGGTAGAAAAGGGTAAGGAAGGGATAAATGGTGCGGGAAGGAGACTTGACTTGGAGTGGTGAGTATACAATACAATATACAGATGATGTATTATAGAATTGTACACCGAAACCTATAGTTTTATTAACCAATGTTACCACAGTAAATTCAATAAAAAATTTTAAGTATTAAGACATTATCACAAAGCATAGGATAATTAATTGATGAGTATTTTCTTATCATTTTTCTCTGTCATACTTTGATTGTAAAAAGAATTGATTTTTTTCAATGTTTAAATAATTTTCTTTTTAATCCTCACCTGAGGATATGTTTTTATTGACTTGAGAGAGAGAGAAAAACATCAGTGTGTGAGAGAAACATTGATCAGTTGCCTCCCCTACACCCCAACCAGGGATCAAACCTGCAAGCCAGATATGTGCACTGACCAGGAATTGAACCCACAACCTTTTGGTGTATGAGATGATGCTCCAACCAACTGAGCCACCCAGCCAGGGCCATTAAATAAACTTTTAATTTTAGAATCATTTTTAGATTTACAGAAAAATTGCCAAAATACTATACAGAGTTCCAGTATACCCAGTTTTCCTCATTATTTACTGCTTGTATTGCCAGAGTATATTTTTCAAAACTAAGAAACTGACATTAGCACATTGCTATTAACTAAACTGCAGAATTTATTTTCCCATTAATGTTCTCTTTCTGTTCCAGGATTCAGTCCAGGGAACCACATTGCATTTAGTTGTCATGTCTTCTCAGTCTTCTCTAGTCTGTGATAGTTTCTCAGTGTTTCCTTATTTTATATGACCTTGATTGTCTTGAGAAATACTGGCCAGATACCCTGCGGAATATCTCCCAACTTGCGTTTGTCAGGTAGTTTTCTTTAGATTAGACCATGGTTATGAGTTATAGAAAGAATACCACAGAGGTAAAATGTCCTCATCACATCCTATGAGGTACAGTAGTCCCCCCTTAGCTGAGATTTTGCTTTCCACAGTTTCAGTTATCCACAATCTGAAAACATTGAATGGAAAATACTTGAAATTAATCAAATCTTGTTTTACATTGTACATCGTTCTTAGTAGTGTAATGAAATCTCATGCTGTCCTGCTCCAACCTGCCCAGGATGTGAATTATCCCTTTGTCCAGCATGTCCACACTGTATATGCTACCCGCTGGTAATCACTTAATAGGAGTCTTAGTTAGCAGATTGTTTATAAGAGAGAGAGAAAGAGATCACATTCACATAACTTTTATTACAGTGTATTTTAATAATTGTCCTATTTTATTATTAGTTATGTTGTTAATCTCTTACTGTGCCTAATTTATAAATGAACTTTATCATGAGTATGTATGTATAGGAAAAAACATAGTATATATAGATAGGGTTTGGTGCTATCTGCAGTTTCCGGCATCCACTAGGCGTGTTGGAACATTTTCCCACAGATAAGGGGGAGCTACTGTATTTGATAGCTACATGATGTCATGGGAGATGCTAACCTTCATCCCTTGGTTATGGTAGTTCTCCATTGTGAAGTTACTATTTTTCCCTTTCTATTCACTATTCTTTGGAAGTGAGTCAATAAATCTAATCTACTCTCACTACCTCCAGGAGGTAGTAAAATATATGTAACATAAAATGTACTGTTTTAACCATTTTTAAGTGTACATTTCAGTGGCACTAAGAACATTCATACTGCATAGCCATCAGCACTGTCTATCTCCAGAACTCTTTCATTATCCCAAACTCTGTACCCATTTAACATTAATTTTAAAGGGAGTTCTAACATGTAAATTGTTTAGCATAGTATCTGTTGTATACTAGGCACACAATAAGTATGCGCTATCCACAGACCTTTTCACTGAGGCTCTATTAGAAAGACTTTTTTCCTTCCTTTTTAGATACTGAATTGACCTCTAAACGAGCTTGGTGAAAAAGAAAAATGATTACTTAACTTTGCCCTTTATATAAAAGTCTCATAAAAATTCATTTGGAGAGGAGAGTAATAATTATTGGTTAAAATGGGATTTTTTAATTACTTTTGGATTTCAGTTATTCTTTATGACAATTTTATTACTATGTTTTAGAAATAATTGATTATACTTTCATATTATATGTACATATGAGAGCTTTATGAGTTTTTCTAACCTGTAAAATAACTTTTTTTCTAGAAGTTAGCAAGCCATATGTAATGTATTCTGCTTATTATAGGGTAGAACTGTTACCATTAAGCTGAAGAATGTGAATTTTGAAGTAAAAACTCGTGCATCTACAGTTTCATCTGTTGTGTCTACTGCAGAAGAAATATTTGCTATTGCCAAAGAATTGCTAAGAACAGAAATTGATGCTGATTTTCCACATCCCTTGAGATTAAGACTTATGGGTATGACTTTTCTTGCTTTTCCTTAAATAGCTAGACTTTCCTAAAGAATCAACTTTGGAAATATTCTCACCTCCAATTTATTTCTTAAAACTGTTTAGGAATTTGTACTTATGCTGCTGCCATTTTTCTTAATGCTTAGAACCTGATGCATATGAAGCTATGATGATTAATTTAATTCCAGAAAGAACCAATAAAAGTTGTCCTTCTCCTTACAAATATTGAAATCCTTGGGGCTAGGCTTTTCAGATTTTAGAAAACATACTGAGTATATTTTGAGATCTGAGGAAACACTTCATGTTCAAACACATTAATATTTTTGTAGCAAAACAAAAAATATTCACACTGAGTCGTAAAAACTCTAAAGAGTTCGTTATAAGCAACCGTATGTTGCTTGCAATTTATCTGGGCTTTTTGGATTTCAGAATTACAGATGAGGGACTAAAGCACTATTTAGCCACCACATGGTAGAAAAAAAAATAAAAAAACAAACAAACCATGTTTCTAAAGTGAATTGGGTAAGAGAATGTTTATGGATAAGCACCCCAAATGCCAATTTAGTATACTACTAAGAGTGGGTCATTAACCATATTTTCTCTCTCTTTTTTTTTTTTTTCAGTTGATCAGCATGGTTGGGTTCTTCCTTTATTGTCCTCTTACATCTGTATTTATCTTTTTTTTTTAAAGACAAAGGACACTGGACATTAAGAAAGAGGTCCACCCCAGTCTTTATCATCTATTGCAGTTACTTTTCTTCTTGTGTGTACTCTGCTAGAACCATATTTTCATATATGAAAGACAGCAGCTGCTGAGTTCAATTGAATAAAGTATATTAACTAAAAAGAACTAAGAATTGATGTTAATAGCAGCTTTATTCATAATTGCTAAAACTTGGAAGCAACCAAAATGTCCTTCAGTAGTAGGTCAACGGAGACTGTGGTACATCCCTACAATAGAATATATTTAGCCATAAAGAAAATTAGCTATCGCCCTGGCTGGTGTTAGACCCACGCACCAAAGGGTCTCGGGTTCGATTTTCAGTCAAGGGCACGAACCTGGGTTTCAGGTTCATCCCACCCCAGTTGGGCACTGTTCAGGTGGCAGCCAATTGATGTGTCTCTCTCACACCGATGTTCCTCTCTTTCTCTCGCTCTCTCCCTCCCTCCCTCCCTTCTACTCTCTCTAAAAAGCAATGGAAAAAATATCCTTGGATAAGGATTAACAAAATAAGAAACAAAAAGAAATGAGCTATCAAACCATGAAAGACATGGAGGAATCTTAAGTGTATGTTATTAACTGAAAGAAACCAATCTGAAAAGCCTACGTACTGTATTATTCCAACCATATAACATTCTGGAAAAGATATGTAGACACTAAAAATATCAGTAGTTATCAAGGGTTGGTGGGAAGGGAGGAATGAACAGGCAGAACACAGAGGATTTTTAGGGCAGTGAAACTATGCTGTATGATGCTATGAAGGTAGATACATATCATTATACATTTGTCAAAACCTATAGAATGTGTAACACCCAAAATGAATCCAATATAAACTATGGACTTTGACTGATAATGTTGTGTCAGTATAGGTTCATTGGTTGTAACATAGGTACCACTCTGGTGGGGGTGTTGATATATGTGTATATGAGTACCACCCCCACACATATACACATGGGAACTCTGTACTTATTGCTCAGTTTTGCTGTCAACCTAAAATTGCTCTAAAAACTAAAGCCTATTGAAAAAAAAGAGCTAAAGTATCTATGTAGTTGACTCTAATTAGTTACTCGGTATTTATTAAGTGGTATCATGTGTTAAGATGTTAATTGAAAGACCCATATAAACATCTAACTCAAATAGATACCTACTAATTAGTAATACCCAGTTTTATAAAGGAAAGTATATATTTCAACTCAAAATGCCAGCTTTGGAAAAACATCCTTTAATTTAGAAAATATACAGTGTTGTTTATTATTATTTTGGAACAGCCTTTTGTAAATATGTCATAACAGTACTTGCAAAATGTTTTTATGAATTATGAGTGAATTGGCTTTTTAAATTTGAAATTGACTAATTGTGCTTGGTTTAATTTAGGTGTGCGGCTCTCTAGTTTTCCCAATGAAGAAGATAAGAAACACCAACAACGGAGTATTGTTGGTTTCTTACAAGCTGGAAACCAAACCCTGTCAGCCACTGGGTGTATAGAGAAAACTGACAAAGATCAGTTTTTAAAACCTGTAGAAATGTCTCAAAAGAAGAGTTTCTTTGATAAAAAACGATCGGAAAGGAAATGGAGTCACCAAGACACATTTAAATGTGAAACTGTGAATGAACAAGGTGTACAGACATCACAACCATTCCAAGTTTTAAAGAAGATGAGTGAGAATTTAGAAACATCAGAGAGTTCAAGTAACAATCAGATATTTACCTGTCCTGTTTGCTTTAGGGAGCAAGGAAGCATCAGTCTGGAAACCTTTAATAAACATGTAGATGCATGTCTCGGTGGACCTACGGTGAGTGAAATGTTCTCATGTTCACATGCTTCCTCTACAGAAGTTAAGAAAGAAAATGTACATCATTCTTTTTCACTCTGTGAGAAGCAGGATTCTGAAACCCATCAGAAGAATATAGAAATCACTTCAGAAGATTGTGTCGAGTTGGTAGAGACTGTATGTAATCCATCTGAAGCCGAAAGTGTAGATGCTTTAAGTAATGAGCTCAGCAAAGAGGAACGTTCTAATCTTCCAAGCACATCGTTTAATATTGAACGCTGTCATCAGAATTCTTCTTGTACTGTTTCATTACAAAATGAAGATTCCGGGTCACTGAGGAGGCAGGAAACCCTCCAGCCTTGTTCATATGAAGTGATAACAGACCAGGCTCTAATTTGTCCTGTTTGTAACCTAGAGCAAAAGACTTCAGATCTTACCCTGTTCAATGTGCATGTGGATATTTGCTTAAATAAAGGCATTATCCAGGAACTGGAAGAGGATAAAGTTAATCCAGTAAATCAGCCCAAAGAAAGCACCAAAAGTACTGGTAAGTTTGCAGTAATTTTAAAGAACTTTATTTTCCAGGAATGTTTTATTAAAATTGAGATCATTGTTAAACCTTAAACACATAATATTAAAGTGACAGTTTATTTAGGTGCCTGTTAGTTACCTTCTTATAAGTTAGAATGAATTGAAACCATTAGATTTTAAATTTAGGGGAAACTTTGGTTTGGGCTTGATTTAGCACAGAATGAACTCAGAAGTTTAGGGAGCTGAGTGATATAACAAAAAAAAGAAATATCCTTCAGAGAACATTTGTCAAGGCACAGCGGTAAATTAACAATAACTTACATAGCCAGAAAGCCTCTTTAACTTGTTCTTTGGTAGTTCTGACTCTGGCCAATTTTCAAAAATAAAATTAAGTGTAACACTAATAAAATAATTATAAAGAAATTATGCTATCAAGTTAGTTTCTGGTATGTATAAATATGAACTGTGTAATACTAAGGAATTTTTTTATTATCTTTGTATCAGTCAGCTCTAACTTTTTACATTTTTATGCAACCCTTTAATTATTTCTTATTATTCACTATGGAATTTTTTCATTTTTCTTCCCTCTAAAGGTAACTCAGGCAGAGTACAGAAGACCATAACAAAAACCAAAAGGTATGGCTAATTTGAGTCTTAGTAAAGCTAGCTATAAAAATCATATTTTGAGGTTGAATTTTTAGATGTTAACATTTTCTTTTATATAAAGTACAATTTTAAAAAATCAATTATTTGCAAAATTATTTTTTTTAAATCTCTTTCTGCATTTTAATTTGTTGTTGTTTTTTAATTCCAGGTCAGGATCGATGACAAAACCCTCAACAGCAAAAAAAATAAAACCAAACAATCCCAGACACACCCTGGATATCTTTTTTAAGTGAACATTGAACATTTAAATTGAAACTTGTTTTTATAATCATTGAGCTATTCCTCATTTTAAGTTTACAGATTCATTTAGTGAATGGCCAATGCAGCAATTTCTCCCCAATATTTCCTGTACATGAATTTGGAATATATACTAATTTACTTCTGTATACCTTTTTGATATCATAAGAATTGCACTTCCAGTTAGAGATATTTTTAAAATGAGAAATTAAGGAATGGGATCAAAAATTGATTTCTGTGTTTATTAAGTTTTATAGTGAATATAAAACCATATATTTGTAAGGGCTCTCAGAGGTTCACAGAAACCCTTTTTAGCATAAGAACTTTTCAGCACTTAACCATTTGTTGGCACTGGTCTGCTATATGTGATCATAGTGTCTTCTACAATTTTGTATATTTGTATTTTAGCTCCTCGTACCTTCAGATACCTCATGAGCATTCATAATTAATATTTATCATGCATTCTATGAAGAATATTAGCTTAGCAGAACTAGCATAAGTGGTTCTGTTCCTTTCAGGATAATAGTATCACAGTATTATTTTCTGTGTTAAAAAAATTTTGCTTAAATATGACTATTCATTTGATTTTTTAATTTAAAATTCCTTCTTATGAATAAGCACTTGATCCACTTTAAAAATTTTTTGTCTAAGATATAAAGTAATTATTTTCTTATCTAGGACTTTAAATGGCAATTATGTCTGTACTCTACACAAATCTATAAAGAATAAATTGTACATTCACTTTATTTTTATATAACCTTCTAGAGAAAAATGTATAAAAGATGAGTGTGTATTATAATAGCTCATTTATCTTAGTTATATTTATGTCATGTTTTTATTAATATTTCTGAAAAAAGACAGCTTAACAGTAAGTAGTTAACTTAAGTAGTTTCTCCAGATAATTTAGTGCTATCAGTAAGAGTTTTTATCATTAATAAGTATTTAATTGAAACATGAAGATGATGGTCATTTTGTGGCTGTTTTAAAGAAACAAATCTTTTGTTCTCTTATATCGCTTTTGTTTTTTTCAATTGTAGATAGCACCATATTTGTTTTCTGCCTTCCCTCAAGTTTATATTTATTGTGTTTTCAACATTAAATACTAAATTATTTTCATTTAGATGATTTATTGAATGTTATTTAGTCATATTTAATAATAATTCAAAATAAAATTTAAAATATGTAGTCGATCTTTTAGCCAATAGAAATGGTTTCCTTCCTTTCCACTCTTTTTCCACCTTAGTGCTTTTATTCTATTTTCTTTGCTAAAAATTCTCTTCACATCCTTTTCTGTTTAATCTAATTCCTCCAACTCATTTTCTTTTCTATTATAATTTTCCTTTGGGGCATTTTTAGAAAATACAGCAAAGCTACAAAGTATAAGCACTTATAATCTTATCTACTTAATAGGGTCAGAATATAAGGAAGGACTTGGGAGAACATATTTGTAGCACAATAACTGAGAAAAAACTAGTATCCAGAGTATATAATCCAGAATATATAAATGACTTCAATGAATCAGGAAAAGAAAAAAGACAGCCAATAGAAATTTGGATAAAAGACTTTAAATGGCACTTGACATAAAAAGAAATATAAATAGCCAAGAAACATGCACATATTCTCAGCCATTTTAGTAATAGGGAAATGAAAAGTGAAAACACAAAGAAGTGTCATTACAACCCTACCAGATGCACAAAAATGAAAAAAGGGTTCATTGTTCTGTTCATGATTTGGAGCAACATGAATCTTACTTTGAAAACAATCACTTTGGAAAACAGTTTGCCTTTCTCAACAACCCAGCAACTGCACTCCTAAATATACACCTTTCCTGGTTATTTTCTTTTTCTTTTTTTAAAATATATTTTCATTGATTTTTAGAGAGAAAGGAAGGAGAGGGAGATAGAAACATCAATGATGAGGGAATCATCGGTCAGCTGCCTCCTGCATGCTCCCTACTGGGGATTGAACCTGCAACCTGGGCATGTGCCCTGACCAGTAATCGAATCGGTGACCACTTGGTTCATGGGTCAACACTCAACCACTGAGCCACACTGGCTGGGCTCCTGGTTATTTTCTATTTTTCCTCCAGATCACACTTTGCCCTTCAGTACCCTGCGTTATGTCTATCAGGGTGTCATGGCAATGGGGAAGCCACTGCAGAAGATGTGAGGGAAGAAGAAAGGTGAAGTTGCGTATTTAGTCCTTCATGTACCTTTTTGTTAAGTTCCTTGACCTAAGGTCACAACCTCTTGTAGGTGTCCATCTTCATATTGCATTCTCTGCTCGCTCTCCAGGTTCTGATAATCCGTTTCTTTCCTCACCTCTTCAGCCTAGGAGTGGCAACAGAGCCTTGCTCTTAATAGCCCTGGGGTGCTGCACTACCCTTTATGGTTTCCCCATACCCTGCCCGCACCTATAGAGATGGTCCCTTTCTTAAACTCGTCTCAAATTACAATTTTTTTTTTTTCCTGCCAGAACCCTAGTTAATACATTGCTCTGGGAAAACTATTGAACATATTTCCTAGGAAGCATGTATACTAGTAAGAATGCTCATAGTAGTACTATACTAGTAATAGCCAAGAATTGGAAATAAACCAAATATTCAGCAGTGGTGGGATGGTTACATTCTATCATTGTATATTCCAACAATAGAATTCTACACAGTGATGAAAAATCAGAACGTGGATGGATATCACAAAGATAATGTGGAGCAAAAGAAGCAAGTAATAGAAGGATGCCATCAGCATGATTCCATTTATATAAAATTCAAAACAGTTAAAGCTAGACTACATTGTTTTAAAGATGTGTCCATATGAAATCAAAGCATTTTAAAAAGCAAGAGTGTTGTTGTCCCAATGGTTAGAATAATGATTTCCTCTGAGTGAAGGTAGGCGAATGTGATTGGGCAATGGCACCTGGAGCTTCTGGGATGCTGGCAGTGTTCTTCTGTTCCTTGTCTTGTGAGGTGATTGTATGGATATTCATTAAAAAATATTCTTTAAGCTGTACAAATATATTTTATGCACTCTTGTTCATATGTGACCTATATCACAATAAAAAAAAATGGTAGAAACTGTTTTGCTCATCTGCCTTTTCCTCCATCTCTGCAGGCTACTAACTTCAATAGAGAAAAAGTACATTTCTCTCTTCTAGGACTTTGCTGAACACAGCAAGAAAGTACCATCCTATACCAACATTTTGAGTTTTTCTTCTAATACTTCCCCTAATACTACAGCCTCAATCAGCATTTGGTCTGCCTTCCAAAGGACAGCAGTTGACAATTTGACCTAATACTTTGTCACCATCAAATAAGTCACCAGCTTTTCAGTCAGTGATATTTGTGTCCCCACTGCCCAAAGTCCTCCCTCAAACACTAAGCCAATTCTGTACATTAGGTTTTGTTACTTGCAGCACCCTACTTTCTGTATGAGTTCAGAATTTCACTTCAGCTGTGAGTTACAAAGGCCCAAATGAGAGCTTTTTTAAAAAAAATCCGTTTTAATTTTCACTTGAAGCCTACGATTTTCTTGGCCTCATGCAGTCAATTTCAGGTCACAAGATGGGCTTTTCCACATCCAACCCTACATGTGAGTTCCAGGTAGGAGGACAAGAAAGTGAAAATTACAAAAGGGCAACAAATTTGTCCCTCTTTAAGGAGCTTTCCTGGAAACCCCACATAATTTCCACATATCTCAAACTGTCATATTGTAGGGCAACTAATAAGGATTCCCCATATAGGGAACTGGGAAATGGAGTTTTTAGCTGGGTCCATTGCTACCCCAAACTGAATCAGGGTCTGTTAGTAATTCTACCTGTACCATAAAAAAATTCCTATTAAAAACTAGATAAATTATCACATTGGTGAAATTTTAGAAGCATTTCTTAGTAGGAGGTCCTAGCCAATTTAATAAATAATATGAATGAAACTGGAAACAAAAATAAAACTTTATTGTTAGTGTGTTTGTCTTTTTTTTAAAATCTAGATTTAATAAGAGTTCAACAAGGTTATGACTACAAGATCAATATATAAAATGAATAGCATTCCTAGACCATAATAACCAATTAGAAGATATAATAAAAATAATCTCTTATAGGACAATGATCTACAAGATACCTAAATGGCAGGGATCTATCAAGAAATATGCAAGAACTTGGGAACTACAAAATATTACTGAAAGATCAATAGTACATCTGAGGAAATGAAATAAGTAACTTCATGATAGGAAGGATGATAAAACTTGTCCCCAAATTTTTCTATAAATTCAGTGAAAATATAAACAAAATCCCTCATGTTTTTTTCTTGGGAGTTAAGTAGATCCTAAATGTTATATGGAAAAGCAAAAGCTCAAGAATAAGAAGGCAGAAGCACAGGTCCTATTACATACCAAGATTTATTATAAAGCTATAGTAACATTATTTATTATGAAGCTATAGTGTTACTATAGCTTTATAATAAATCTAGGGCACAAAATGTTCTCTTGTATAATTAAGAAATAATCACTTTTGCTTTGTAATACACAATTGGGTTAGCAGTTCAAGAAAAACTCAAATGATATGGTGAGAATTGGAAACGTGATTCCATTTACTAAGCAAACCATAATATTGAACTTGTCCCCCTTACAAATGTGAGTTAATTTATGACAATCTTAGTATCTCATTGTTGCTGTCTACAGAAGGCTCAGGGCGACAGAAGGTAATCCAGAAGCAAATGGTGGTAAACCTCTCTAACTGCAGTCTCGTAAATTTACTATAATTTCAAACTCATATATATATATACCTGGATATACATACATTACACACACACACAAAACCTCTGCCAAACTCCTGTCTACCTTTGTGGGGCCTCTTGAAAACATCCACTACTTTCTATACCTTTTATCAACCCCTTAGCAGTTACCTAATCTCTGGCTTTCCAACTCATTTTTCAATTTTCATCAGTTTCTCTCTCTCTTTTTAAACATTTAATCACCTTTATTTATTGTTTGTTTGTTTTTGTTAATCCTCACCCAAGGATATTTTTCCATTGACTTTTAGAGAGAATGGAAGAGAGAGGGAAAGACAGAGAGAAACATTGATGTGAGAGAAACATTGATGTGAGAGAAAACACATGGATTGGTTGCCTTCTGCAGGAGCCCTAGCCAGGGCCGGGCCGGGGAGGAGTCTGCAACCAAGGTACATGCCTTTGACTAGAATCAAAAGGGAGAGCAGGCTGATGCTCTATCCACTGAGCCAAACCGGCCAGGGCTCTCTCCCTTCTCTTATGTCCTGCACCCGCGCATCTGTGTGCACACAGACAAAACAATTGGGGTAGTTCTGGGGTCAAATCTAGTTTTGTTATGAGGCTCAATTTTTTTTCACTCCTAGGATATGCTACACTTGCAATGTGCCGGCTGGAGCCGTCCCACAGGTGTGAGCTGGTTTTATTGGTTTGGTTGTAATCCATTAGACACGCCATGGGATTCCGAGCAGAGGCCCTGGTTGTCCTTCAGTATTCCATTTTCCTTGCATATTATTAGAACTTTAGCTTGGCACATGGTGGCCAAAGTAGATGACTGTGTCTCACCAATTCGTTATTGTACAAACTACCAAGGAAGTGATAAAACCCAAGACGAGGAGCCCGGTAAGACACAGCCGCATTGAAACGGGACACCAAGGCTTACACCTAACGGGAAGGACTTGAGAGTGTCCCTCTATTCCAGGGTGGGCAAACTTTTTGACTCGAGGGCCACAATGGGTTCTTAAACTGGACCGGAGGGCCAGAACAAAAGCATGGATGGAGTGTTTGTGTGAACTAATATAAATTCAAAGTAAATATCATTACATAAAAGGGTACGGGGTTTTTTTTTTTTTTTTAGTTTTATTCTTTTCAAACGGGCCGGATCCGGCCCGGGGGCTGTAGTTTGCCCACGGCTGCTCTATTCCAAAGAAAGTCCTGGAAGCCCATGCAGAAATGGGTTTGTGCTGAGGTTCCGATCAAAATTGTGCGAAGAATTGCTGGAGAATGAGCGGGCGTTTCCTCCGAATGCTTTCTTCAGGGAAAACCGAACCATGTCACGTGCGCGCCACACCTGCGCGACCTCACACCTGTGCAGCCGGCAGACTGCCCACAGAACCGGACTCGGACTCGGACTCCGACTCGGGCGGACCTCACACCTGTGCAGCCGGCCGGCCGCCCACAGAACCCGGACTCGGACTCAGACTCGGACCCGGACTCGGACTCAGACGGACCTCACACCTGTGCAGCCAGCGGCCGCCCACAGAACCCGGACTCCGACCCGGACTCGGACTCGGGCTCGGGCGGACCTCACACCAGTGCAGCCGGCCGGTGCCCACAGAACCTGGAC
>NW_005353967.1:17250313-17288251 GCF_000412655.1 Myotis brandtii
GCGGACCCCAGCCTCAGCCCTGCGCTCCCTGCACGTGGGCTCAACCTCGGCATCCACCCCAGCCCGTCCGGTTCACGTTCCCCAGGTTAGGCCTGTACTGGGAGTGGAAGGAACTGTTCTTCCCACATAAGGAAGAGAATTTTTGTAGAAATGATTAAGCCCTTTTACAAATAAGGGTTTTACGTGCTGTTATCTCAGAGCCTGACTCATGCATTGATTTATTGTGTGACTAAGTAAGTCAGTTTTCCGCACTTAAGTTTTTAAAGCAGGGAGCGGATCAGCTGTGCTTGGGAATCCATTTGTGTTATAAACTGAGGCGCGTTGGAAAGGAACATGAGGTTAAGAGACAGTTTGGGGGGGGGGGGTTGCACTGGAGGGATTATAGCATCGCTGTGTACTTTGAGGTGAATGATTAAATGATTCAGAGAAGAAAGGAGAGAATGTCTAGGAAACTGATATGTGAAATGATTGATGAGAAGGGGTGGGATTCAGAGCCCAGGTGAGATGTGAGAAGTAGAGTAGTTTTTTAGGATGAGCAGGTCAAGGGTAAGATGATTAGGGCAGGGAGCAGGGAACTGAGACTAGGTGCTTCATGGATGTTGGCTTACAGGGTGGTAACAAGAGGAGGGGTGGAAGGAGAGAGGGATCAGGTGATGGAAAGAATGAAGACACTCCCTGGTCTTTGATTGGACTTGGTGGCATTATAAAGAGTCTTTGGTAGATGCTAGGGAAGCTATTCAGCAATACATCTACAAAACCTCTCTTAGGGTCCTTTCTTTTTGGAGATGGTTTATTGTTGATTTCACATTTTTCCAATTCTGACTTTATCCTCCAGTGTTGGGGTTGTCCCCTGTGAGCCCTCTCCTCCCCTACATAACAATCTATATATATAAAAGCCTAAGCAACAAGCTGACCATTTGACTGTTCGACCTGTAGCTATGACATGCACTGACCACCAGGGGGCAGATGCTCAATGCACAGGCTTGGAAACATGGAACAGACTGATGAATCTCAGAGGGAAAGGGGGAAGAAGGAGGGTGGGAAGAGATCAACCAAAGATCTTATATGCATTGTAGAGGCTTGGTGCATGGATTTATGCACTGGTGGGATCCCTCGGGCTGGCCTGTGGGGATTGGGCCGAAACTGGCAGTCCAACATCCCCTGAGGGTTCCTGGATTGCAAGAGGACTCTAGTTGGTTAATAAAATTATACAGGTTTCAAGTATACAGTTTTACAATACATCTGTATATTGTATTGTGTGTTTATAATCCCAAGTCAAGTCTCCTTTCATCACCATTTATCTCCCCTTTACCTTCTACCTCCCCCCACTTCCCCTTTTCCTTTGGCAATCACCATGCCATTGTCTGTGTCCATGAGTTTTTCTTTGCTTAATCCCTTCACCCTTCTCACCCAGTCCCCATTCCTCTCCCCTCTGACGGCTGTCAGTCTGTTCTCTATATTCAGGAGTCTGTCTCCACTTTGTGAATTTATTTTGTTAATTAGATTCCACATCTAAGATTCCACATATAAGTGAGATCATATGGTATTTGTCTTTCTCTGACTGGCTTATTTCACTTAGCATAATACTCTCCAGGTCCATCCATGCTGTCACAAAAGGCAAAATTGCTTTCTTTCTTTTTTTTTTACTGGCCCAGTAATATTCCATTGTGTAAATGTACCACAGCTTTTTTTCATCCAGTCATCTACTGATGGACACTTGGGCTACTTCCATATCTTTGCTATTGTAAATAACGCTGCAGTGAACATAGGGGTGCATATATTCTTTTGAATTAGGGTTTTGGGATGTGCTGCATTTTAAAGTTTTGTTTTGGCAGCCTGGCATCTGCACGGGGTTCTGCAGACAACAATTTTATCTCTGTACGGAGCATTTGGGCTTCCCCCTGTCTAATCTTGTATAAACATTTTACAAACAACGTCCCCTGGGAAGTCCTTGGCCACCATCCAGCCTCCTAGAGCCAGATACTACATTGCTGACTTCGGGGTGGTCCTCCGGAATTGTTATTTGTTGGGACCAGGGATATTTTTAAGCGTGTGAAAACACTTGTAGAGCGAGGAGAAAGCAGCATCTTAGCACTACAGCTTTATAAAACACTGAAGCAAAGTTCCCGTGTTCAGAATGGCAGAATGAGAAAGGCTCAAGGCTGTTGTTCCAAGTTTTTAGAGTTAAAAGGTTTACCAAATGAGGTTTGCTTTTTCTTCATCCTCTTTAAATGCCCCCAGTCATGCTTGCTTGCTTGCTTTCAGTATTGCCAAATGAGAGAAGCCTCCTGAGTGCTGCTAAAAGCAATAATTTGGATCTTATGGAGAAGCTGTTTGAAAAGAAGGTTAACATTAATGCTGTGAACAATGTGAGAATTCACTAATGTGACAATGACTACTCTCAGGGTGGCTTGGTTTTACACAGGTCAACTGAAATATAATAAAAATAAAAATGGTTGTGCTGGATGAAATAAGGGAGATCTCTGTTGTTGGTAATTCCAGAGTGTTTATGCTAAAGGTGAAATCAGCACTGGAATAGGCTCTGGGAGTTCCAATTTATCTTAAAGAGGGAAGTGCACGTGGTCTTCATGCACATCTGTGCAAAGTCTGTGGGTGGGCAGTAAAGCCAACTGTCGAGGTTATGGGCCTGGGCTTGGTCCTCGATGATAGCCCGTGGATGACTTTGGCCTCACACATTCTGGAAAGGCAGAACTTTTTTTGCTACATCTCTGGGTTGTTTTCTCCCCAGTTATGTCCTGTGTGTTCGGTTCTTCCACATTTAAAATCTAAAGGCAGCATGGGTTTTCATTCTACTGCTTTTGAAATATAGTACATGTTGGGCAATGGAGCCCTTTCTGAAACCTGGCTCTTAGTTGTTCTTTGAGTGGTTGGGTTTGGGGGAGAAGCCCACTGCCAGAATAGAAACTTCCTACTGCTTGGTTTTGTGGGGATTCCCTGATAGCCCCTCAAAGTAGGGTTTGTTAAAGTGAACTGGTTGGGGGCTGTGTCAATTGCTTAGGACAATTTGTGGAGTGGTGCAAGGTAGGGATGTCGGAGGTGAATTTAATGTTAAATGAAACAGAAGTTCCAAGGCATTCAGAGGGTTCTAGCAAATGTTCCCATGGCAATATGATTTTGTAAAATATAAAGAAGTGAGAAATTTTAACTACCATCGGTTAAGTTTTCTGACTCTGGCGTCAGATGGGGCTCCCTAAAGAGTGTAAACTTCAGGTTCCACAAAACCTGGATCTGCCCCAGGCAGTGAGGTCATAGAAACTGAAGTCTTGCATCATATGCAAGGGAAGGATATTTAGCAGTTATTCACGTGTGTATGTGAGGGGATATGTGTTTATGTGTATATTATGTACATGTGTGGGGTCTGATGTGTTACAGGTGTATATATATATTCATTGTCTATATACCTCCTAGAAGAGCAAAAGTTTGCAGCATAACAATTTTAGTAACAACAAAAAAAAGAAAGTAAAAAGGAAAGGAATGAAGGAAAAAAGGAGAGAGAAAAAAAAAACAAGGATCTTTGAAACTGTTTAGGTTAATTGTTGAATAAGTAAAGCAGTAAGAATTTTTACTGTAATCATTTTTCCAAGTAGCAGGAAATAGATTCTTCAATATAATTTTATAACCATTTCAGTTTTTTTACATATAACTTCCTGATATTTTAAACCATATTTTTATATTAAACTATTTGGAGAAATACTCCTGGTGAATTGTATTATTCCTTATAATGACATCTCTATTAGGCCTGTTTATGGTAAATTGTTGACATGGTTACTTGTGATGTTCCTTAAAATCTGGGATGATAGAGATGAAAAACTGTAGGTGGTTTTATTGAATTATCTTGGATGTTGTTTTGACTTGCATTTTTATTCACAAATAAAGTTAAGGGGTTGTATAAGCCCAAATTTGACATAATTCAACATAGCTCTAGATTTTGGGCAATGTCAAGATAAGTAATGTTTTGTCTAACTTAGTTTATCACCAGTTTAGCTACCAAGGAAATCAGATGTTTAATTTAAACAGTGCTCATATTTTTGCAATAAATTTTTTTATATGAAACAAAGGATAGTAAATCAATGCCCAGGCACCTTCTTTGGAAGCAAAAACAGTCTAGAATATGGGAAATCTGAGACAAGTTTTATTTGCAAGCAAAGCATCCGTTGTTTGAAACACATTGAGCTGTCTCTGGGCATCTCAGGCACACCATGGTGGCTTTCCTTCGAAGCAAAAGATATTTATAGCTTTCTTTGTTTTTATTCTCACCCGAGGATATTTTTCCCGTTGATTTTTATAGAGAGTGAGAAGGAGAGAGGGAGACAGAGAAAAACACCAATATGAGAGAGACACATCGATTGGTTGCCTCCGGAATGCCCCCCAGCGCCTGCAACCGAGATTCGTGCCCTTGACCAGAATCGAACCCATAATCCTTTGGTCTATAGGCCAACACTCTATCCACTGAGCCAAGCCAGCTAGGACCATAGCTTCCTTTCTCTGTGCCTATTTCTTTCTTCTCCCTTCCCCATTCCCTCCCTTTCAGAAGAATTTGTTTGCTTCAGGAAATTTACAGTCTAAAAAATCACAGAAGAAAGAACACATATGTATATATTGAAAATCTAGGAAAATTTTTTGTTATACATTATCAATATATTCTAACCAGGAAACATTTACCATTTTTAATGATTGCATATGGGGAAAATACAACTTCTACTCTAATTTGAAATTCATTCTATTGTTACAAGCAATGATAAGTTATGCAATGGATTTCAGCGTGGGGCATATCCTCCAGTGGACTGCCGAATTCTCTGGTATTTCTGATAATAGATGAAGGCAAGAGTATGCTAGATACAATTCTCACTACTTTCAAAGACAGAAATGAGTAGATAAGTAATAAAAGTACAAGCCCCTGATAGAAAATTATGGTCATTCTAGAAACAGGAATCTTAAAACGGCTAAATAAAAATCGGATTACTGAAAACACAATTATGTTTCCTCAGATGAACCGCACAGCCCTGCATTTTGCAGTGGGAGCAAATCATTTATCTGCGGTGGATTTCTTGCTTAATCGCAAGGCCAGGGTGGATGTTGCTGATAAGGTAAGCTCATCTTCCTTTGGTAGAATGAACTGGAGCAGAACGAATGTGTGGGGAAATCTGGTCACTTCAGTTATCTTTTCTTCACATATGCACAAAATGTTTCCATTGGCAGTACTCATTTTGGAAAGGTCTCTTTGAGAATATATGTATTATGTGCTCTGTATTTGGCGACTAAATTGCTTATCCATTGCCTTTAGGACTTAGGCTTTTATTTATTTTCCCATCTTCACATTATGGCTGGTAGCATGCATTTGTAAAAATAAAATGTTTGCTCAGAGTATAATTTGGGACATGGAAGATAGAAGCTAACTGGCCTCAGGGACATTAAATCTCGACTTTGCCCTGTGAACTCTGGTAAAGAAATAAGGGTTGTGCTCGCTTCGGCAGCACATATACTAAAATTGGAGCGATACAGAAAAGCTTAGCATGGCCCCTGAGCAAAGATGACACGCAAATTCATGAAGCATTCCATATAAAAAAGAAAGAAGGCTTAATAAACATATAGTATGTACTAGGTATCAGTCTTAGGATTTGAATATTTAGTCCCTCAAACTTGTAGGAAAAGTAATACTATAATAATCAATTTACAGATGTGGAGTCTGAGAAAGATTAAATAGCTTGCCCCCCAAAATTACATCTAAGAAGGGGTGGAGGCAGGATTTGGACCTGGCTTAACTGATTCCAGAGACCATACCATTACCCACAAATCAGCCAATGTGTCTGCTCAGATATGAAAACCATCGTGAGGATTTTCCACCCACTTTTCCCAACTTTATCTAGTACTTTACTGTGGTACAAGGAGCCCATTTGGGCTGGAGAAATCCAACATCATGTTTATCATCTCCAGTTGCAAAAAGAAATGATAGTCTTGGTTTTTAGTTAATCCAGTGGACCATGGTTTTGAAGTTAAACTGTTCAGAAGATTCCCACAGAGCTAGTCTATTTTCTCTCTGAAATGACTCTTTGGAGGGTAAGGCTCAGCGTTGCTCTACCTTCATGTCTTACAGAACTTGGGTTTAGTATGTTCTTAGTAAGTCTTTGGAAGGTAAATGAATGAGGTCCGTTCAAATCAATTGATCATTTTGTTGGTTTTGTTGGCAATCATAGATGTGGTCTAGACAGATAATGATGAGAATTTCTCCTTGTTTCACCAGTAGGGTACATCCCTCTCTATTTTATTGCTCTGGTATTGTTGGGCAAGTGAATTGATCAGTAACAGAAGCAGAATGAAGAACGATACAGAGGGACACCAGAAGCACTCCAACATTGTGAGTGTAATAAGTTGTGTTATGGTAATGGTACTTAAGGAACATGTATTTTAGGTCTGGAAATTGTTGTTTATTTTTCAGTGTTAGTTAGCCTGCAAAAGATACTTTGGTCATAGACCTGATTGCGAAGAATCTATTCTTCTTTTGACATTGAAATCCTGGTACAATAACTTTTTTATTTTATTTTAATTCTTTTATAATTGATTTTTTAGAGAGGGGAAGAGAGACAGAGAGGCAGAGACAGAGACAGAGAGAATGAGAGAGAGAGAGAGGAGAGAGAGAAAAACACGGATTTGTTGTTCCACTTATTTATGCATTCATTATAATTCATTCTTGTATGTTCCCTGACCGGGTATTAAACCCACAACCTGGGACGATGCTGAACCAACTGACCTCCCTGGCCAGGGCCTTTACTTTAATTCTTATATTCATAGACCATACAATTAAGTTTGGGTGTGTGTGTGTGTTTTTTGGCATACAGTGCTATGAATTTTAACACATGTTCATAGATTCATGTAGCCACCACCCCAATCAAAATACTAAACGTTTGCATCATGCTGCTCTTTGTACTCAACACCCCCCTAACCCTGGCAACCACTTATTTCTTCTCCATCTCTATAGTTTTGCCTTTTTGAGAATGCCATGTAAATGATATTGTATAGTATATATAACCTTTGACACTGGCTTCTTTCACTCAGCAAAATGGCTCTGTTGTATGTGTCAATAATTCCGCCCTTTTATTGCTGAATAGTATTCCACCGTATGGCTGTAACACCGTTTGTTTATCCATTTACCAGTTGAAGGACATTAGAGTTGTTTACAATTTTTTACCATTCCTTGATTTATTTATTTTATTTTACATTATTTTATTTTATTGTTGACAGTATTACAGATGTCTCCCATTTTCTCCCTTTTTTGTCCCCCTCCACCCAACCCTTCCCCACCCTAGGTTTTCCATGCTATTGTCTGTGTCCATGGGTTATGCATATATGTTCTTTGGTTAATCTCTTCCTGACCCTTCCCCCGCAACCTCCCACCCCACTGAAGTCTGTTATTCTGTGTTTCCGGGGGAAGGGGAGGGGGTTGTTTGTGTTAGAAAATATTTTATTAATTTTAGAGAGGGAGAGAGATAGAAATATCAATGATGAGAGAGAATCATTCCCGTCCCATACTGGGGATCGAGCCCACAACCTGGGCATGTGCCCTGACCGGGAATCAAACCATGACCTCCTGGTTCATAGGTCAGTGCTCTACCACTGAGCCACACTGACTGGATGTCCAGTTTTTAATTGTTACAAATAAACCTTCTAAAAACATCCATGTATAGGCATTTATATAAGCACTAGAGGCCCAGTGCATGAAGTTTGTGCACTCGGGTGGGGGGGTGTCCCTCAGCCTGACCTGCGCCCTCTAACAGTCCGGGACCCCTCGGGGGATGTCTGGGAGCCCTTGCTCCTTACCACCCGCCTGCTTGCTGCTCCTTACCACTTGGCTCGCTGCTCCTTAGCACTGCCAGAGGCAGGAGAGGCTCCCGCCACTGCCGCTGCACTCGCCAGCCGTGAGCCCGGTTTCTGGCTGAGCAGTGCTCAGCATTGAGCGTCTGCCCGCTGGTGGTCAGTGCGCATCATAGCGACCAGCTATTCTGCCGTTTGGTTGATTTGCATATTAGCCTTTTATTATATAGGATAAGTTTTTATTTCTTAGGTGTAAATACCTAGGAGTGAGATTACTGGGTCATATAGTAAGTGATGTACAAGAAGCTTCCAGACAGTTTTCTAGAGTGGCTGTTCCATTTTCATTCCCACCAGCCATATAGCAGAGTTCCAATTGTTTCACATCTTTATCAGAACTTGGTATTGTCATTGCTTAATTTTAGCCATTCTGATAGGTTTGTATTGGCTTCTCATTGTGGTTTTAATTTGCATTTCTTTAATGGGAGGTTGTGTCTTTTCTTGTGTTATTTACCCTTCATATATCTTTTTTGGTGATGTATCTATTCAAATCTTTTGAATTTTTAAAAAAAAATTGGTTGTTTGTTTTCTTATTTTTGATTTTGAGAGTTATGTATTATAGATACAAATATTTAGTCAGACAGGTGATTTGCAAATATTTTCTCATATTCTGTAGCTTTTTCCTGTTTTTTCAGACCAAAAGTTTTAAATTTTGATGAAGTGCAATTTACTTATATATTTTTATATAGTTTTAAAAATTGATTTTAGAAAGAGAGGGAGAGGGAGAGAGAGATAGAAACATCAGCTGCCTCCTGCATGCCCCCTACTTGGGTATCAAACCAGTAACCTCTTGGTGCATGGGGCAACACTCAACCAACTGAGCCACAGCAGCCGGGATACTTATCCTATATAATAAAAGCCTAATATGCAAATTGACCAAAGGGTGGAACAACCAGTGGAACGACCAGTTGCTATGATGCGCACTGACCACCAGGGGGCAGATGCTCAATGCAGGAGCTGACCCCAGCCCGCAGGCCCCAGGCTGGCCAAGGCGGGTGCCAGCAGGGACCCTCCAATCCCCTTGCTGGTCGCTCTACAGATCAGTCCTGATCACTGGCCAGACCCTACCCATGTATGAATTTCATACACCAGGCCTCTTTGATCGCCCCACCAGTCACCCCACAGATTGGCCCTGATCACTGGCCAGGCCTAAGGACCCTACCCGGGCACGAATTTCTGGATCTGTTTCACCTGTACAACATTCAGGGGCCAGTCTGAGACTTGGACAGTGGTCTAGCTGTTCTCCAAGCTTTTGTCAAGCTGTTTAGGTTCAGGTCCATGTGCAGGTCAGGGTTGAGGCCAGGAATACATACACAACTTTATGGGATTGCTTTCTTGAGCTTCACTTTTCCAAGACCATCTCCCCTTATTTTCCAGCTTCAGGGCCCCTCTCCCCCTTTTCCTGGTCCTCTGACTAGAGAGCTAAGGGTGTGGTCTCCCAGCTCCACTATGTATTTCTCACAGTTGGGTCTGCCTCCGGGACTAAGAGAGGAAAAGAAGTAACATGAGTTCCCACTCCCACTCTTGCCCCCTCTCTGACCACAATTTTTCTGGTCAGAGAGAAGGATTCCCACTGTCAGAGTTTTAGGTGCTTTCCCAATCACTGCTGCTACCCCTCCTACCACAGGGTTACAGCTTTGGGAGTGAAACTTGCCTGGGGCAGGGCCAGAAGAGAAAAAAGAAACAGGATTTCCTTTCCCTTTTCTGTCCTATAGGGTCCCCCTTCCACTCCTTAGACCAGAGAGGGCTTCTCTTGGAGCTTTTTCTGTCCCCACCCAGGGTGTAGTTCCGTGATTTGCACTTCCATGAGTCTAAGTGGGAAGGTATGAAAGGAAAAAACAAACAAAAAAATCAGCAAACCCTAATTGTTTATAGTTTGGGTTCTGGTTTTCTTCCCCAATCTACCAGTTACCATTTACTTTTCAGATTTCTCAAATAGCTTCTCCATGCATTCTGTCCAGAGATTCTAGTCACATTTGGTGAGAGAGACAGGGTCCTGGTTACCCCATCTTAACCAGGACCGAAAACCCACATCTTTAATCCTATATAATAAAAGCCTAATATGCTAAGTGTCTGGTCATCTGGTTGGTTATTCAACCAATCAAGGTGTAATATGCTAATGGTATGCTAAGGCCACTCAACTGCTCGCTATGATGTGCACTGACCACCAGGGGGCAGACGCTCCAACTGGTAGGTTAGCTTGTTGCTGGGGTCCAGCCGATCCTGGGCTGGCCAACCTCTCACATCCCTCCCTGGACCTGATCATGCACCAGTGGGTCCCTCGGCCTAGCCTGCGCCCTCTCGCAATCTGGGCTGAGGGACTCCTCCCACTACCACCACCCAGTGCATGAACTTCATGCACTGGGCCTCTAGTGTGCTATAAAAGCAAATAGAATTGTACAATAAATACCTATGTATTCATTGCTTAGGTGGAATAGCATTTTTCTTTTAAACACCACGTTTCTAATATGTTAAATATACTACTGGTTTATGTCAGAGTATAAGTCAATTATTCACAAAATAGTTTACCAACTTATTCTATTTGAGGCTTTTCCCATTTGGAAACTTCTTGTAATTTGCTTTATGAGACTGAAGTGCTGTCAGGTAAAAGGTATAGTAATTTATGATGTGTCACTATACTCTGCCTCGACAGGTTCACTAAGTTAAATATTCCTATAACTAATTTAATTACAGTGGCATTAGTATATAACTAATAAGATGATTTTTATAATTCAAGCAATGCCATGTTTGGTCAGACCTGGCAGCTTATTTATTCGGTTGAGAATCCCTGACTTTGACTTGGCAAATCTGTTTTGTAAGTTCTAACACCTATTTGCAAAGAGTCAATAATGGAAGCTCTTCACCATCAGTATTTACTCAGTGCTAGTTGTGGGTAAGTCTCAATGCCAACTTCTGGGGATTCAACTAGATACAAGTTCTTGCTACTCAAAGTGTGGTCCTGGACCAGAAGCACTGGTATCACCTGGGAGCTTCTTAGAAATGCAGACTCTCAGGCCCACCCTTCACCTTTTGAATTAGAATCTGTGACTTAGCAGGATCCCCACGTGATTGTATCTGGAAGGACTGGCATGAGATACAGTCCCTGCTTTGAGGGGCCTATAACCTCCTGGGGGAGCAAGGACCAGGACTGTAACAGATGTGTACCATTTGAGGCACTGCACGACAAGGATCAGATGCATAGCCCAGATGCTGAGGACTCCAGGTTCAACGTGGGTAGCATTCCAGAGTCTTGGGAAGAGGCAGAATAGGTAAAAGGAAGCTCTTCTTCCAGATGTGAACAAAGGATCCTGGGTGGAGGGCACATGATGCTCAGAGAATAATGACCATCATCTGCTCTCGGAGCTTCTTATTTCTGGGAAACTCCTCAAGAGCAAATGTTCCCAGGGGAAGTTGTTGACCTTCTCACCTATGACCAGACTGGTGATGAGGACAGGTTGTTAGTGGCGGTGGGCATTTCATACTGTACAGAGCATTGTGTACTGACAGTGACGGTAATCCATGATACGTGCTCATAAACTGCCTCAGGCATGTCAGTTTGATAGTACAAGACTTAGTTTTATGACGGTTCTCGTGGGGGGGAATTGACATCTGTGAGCGATGATTCTTTGCCTCTGGGGAACAATGGTTCCACTCCGAATTTATGGCTTCTGAGACTCAAGTTGTTTGCAGCTTGAATTCCTGGCTTTTGGATTTTATGGTGAGTGTTTGAAATCTTTAAGTGTTGGTGGATTGGAAATTAGGAGTGACCTCTTAGGGAAATTTTGAGCTCCTATCAAAATGTGATTTATCCTCTATCCCAAATATTTCTGACCTCTTTTTTTGACCATATGTGAAACTGGACTTAGTGCTATTGAATATAAAGCATTAATTGTAAATTAATGGGAGGAACTGTGTTTAGGGCACATTTCTTGAAGAACCTCAACTAATTATTATACATTGTTGTTCTTTGAGGAAAAGAGTACAGAAATTGTTAAACATTTTCTTTATACTGGAATTATAAATATTTAAATAGACTATGTAGGCCTAACTCCATAATACACATCAGCAACAATGTAATATTTTTTATCCAAATGTTTTAAATTTATAGTTTGTTGAATACACAGATGTGGAACCTGCAGATATGAAGGACCAACTGTATATACATATACACATATGAGTTTTTCTGGTCATTGCTTGTTTTATAAAAATGGGATTATGTTATATTTTATCTGCATCTTATTTTTTACATTTTAACAGCTACCTCATGGAAAGCACTCCAAGTCAATTGTTATAGCTCTAATTCACGATTTTTAATGGCTGCATGATGTGTTCCCTAATTTGTTCAATATTCCTATATTGATAGACATTTGCCTTGCTCCAAATTTTAAGGGTTAAAATTAATATCCTTGTTGATATAACATTAGGTCTTAAAACTTATTTTCATGGGATAGATTCCCAGGAGTGGGATTGCTGGTTGTATTTAAAATTTTAATAGAGATTGACAGATTGCTTAAACATAATGGCTTCATTTTCCACTGATAACTTTTTTGGTACACTTTTCAATTGGTTTAATTGCCTTTTTCTTGTTGATTTGCAAGAGTGCTTATATATTAGAGAAAGTAACCATTTATCTTTATTAAGAAACATTTAGAGAATCAATCCTTTGTTATGGACTTTGTTTATCAACAGTCTTTCCTTTTATAACTTCTGGATTAAGATATTGTGCATTGCAGTCTAGATTTTCTTCTAAGGTATTTATTGTTTGTGTGCTTTTGTGTGTTTGTGATAAGATATAGGACTTAATTTTATTTTCTTCCAGATAGAGAACCACTTGTGCCTGCACCATTTATTTGTCTTCCCCATAGAAACGAAATATCATCTTTGCTGTATATGAAATTCTCTCCCTGTTTCTTACTTTTCAACAGTTGACTATTAACTTGTCTTTTGGTGACTTCACATGTGTTCTTTTCTTCTCTCTTCTTGGGAAAGCATGGCTTGACAGTAATTCACCTTGCAGCCTGGTCTGGAGGCCTCGAGATCATGCTCATGCTGGTTAGAGCTGGAGCAGACCAGAGAGCCACGAATCGGGTCGGTATGTGGGTCACTCCTGGACATAAGCTCTCACCTTACAGTGCAGGAAGGGGAGGTCTTGAGATAACTATGTGATTACCTCCTCTAACCTGGCTGTCCTCAGGATGGAATGAATGCCCTTCACTTTGCAGCTCAGAGCAATAATGTACGCATTGTGGAGTACCTCATTCAAGATCTGCACCTGAAGGACCTGGACCAGCCTGATGAGGTACACTTGCTATGGTAGGACAGGTCTCCCATAGACCCCTATCAACTTCCCCTTTCTTTCTGCCCCTGCTGGAATGCCCGTGCAGCCAGCACAAACCTGCAGCCAGCTCTTCCATTGCCCTGGCAGAACCATGGAGCAGAAGGGAAGTGTGGGTGTTGGCCATGGCCCTGGCTCCGGCGTGTGGGAGGGAAGGAGGTAGTAAGGAAGCCACCAGATCCCTTCTTCCCTCTCTACTCCCTCATCCTGGCAGGGGTGTGGGCAGTATCCACAACTGTTTGGTATTCACAATGAGTAACCACACTTTACTCTGTGATGCCTGGCCTTTTAGGAATGTACTTGACCCAAGGCTCTACAGTGCCGGAAGCCAATTCCAGCATGTCATAATTGCAATGTTGATGGAACTTGGGGATTCAACAAGGGCTGAGTCACATGTGTTGTCACCTGTTGGGAATGGCTGAGGGCATTTCCTCAAACCTGAAAAGGGATGATTGCTTGCTGCCAGACAGCTCAGGGCATCTTAATCTACATGTTATTGCCTCCTACTGGCCAAACACCTGAACAGCGGTAGGCAAATTCTTCCAATCTCACAATGGGTTCTGTACCTAACCCTACCCTTTGAAGTGTATATCTCCACCTCACCTTAGGACAAATTGTGTTAATAAAAAGCAAAGGGTCCTGAGAGAGGAGATCTTAGTTTCTTTAGCTAAGCTCCTCTGACTCCCAAATGCCTTTCAAAATTATGCTTCATCTCTGGACTCTTTAAGTTACACACAGCCCTTCTCCAGATTGCTGAACCCTTCTAGATGCTGGAACAAGAACCCTGGCACTACAGTAATGAGCCATGGAATATAATGCAGTTTTATCATATTTGTCCATGTTTCTTTTGTTTTCATAAGGAGATATAATAACAGTTTTTGAGTAGTTATTAGTGTGCTAGGTACAGAGGAAAGCTACTTACATTCATTATTTCAGTGAGAGGCTAGAGCCTGGCACACATGGATGTTAAACAAATCATTGCTGAATGAATGAATTATCCTATTCATCTGCACAATAATTTTATAATGAAGAAAATAGTGTGCTCATTGTTAAAGGTAAGGAAGTTGAGGCTCAGAGAGGCTAAGTACTTGATCTGAAGTCCCAAAATTAGAAAGTGAAAGAGCCAGGTTGCGTGTTCAGGTCTGGCTGACTCTACTTACTGTGCAGTACTGTGTCCCTTTTCAGATGACAGTAGCCATTGCCCACGTGCTAGGGATTGTCTTTTCTCTGCAGTATCTCTTAGGTGTTTTTTTCATAGGATAGTATTCTCTGTGAGGTTGGCTTTGGGGAAGGGGGCATTTTTATTTTGAATGAAACCACCTTTTCACTTTACCTCCAGAACATTATTTTCCATAAAAGTCTCTAAAAGTTAGTCAGCAATATTTACTTCATTTTACTTCTTTTAAAAAAACTTTTACATTTTTTCCTGACCTCAGTCTAAAAACAACAATAACAAAAGCTATTTCTTCAAATAAAGCCTATAAATTTCTTTTACTTCCTCTGAGTATGATTAAGCAACTATACATTTATAGCTTGGAGGTAGAGAGACTTGGGCTATGGTCTGGGCATATATTATCTATGTGGCTCTAAGCAAGTTCTCCAACTGCTGAAAGCCTCAGTATCTCCATCTGTACAATGGGAATAATAAAATCTACTTCATGGTAGCACCAAGGGAATGATTGGAGGGGGATTGACCTCTATATAATTTTTTTTTCCAGCAACACCCCCATTTCTTGATGTAGACAATTGGCATTTTGTCAATTTTTTATGTAAAAATGGCTATGCTGATGAGCTTCATGGTGAGCCATTCCATCACCCCTTTCCAATCAGACATTACCCCTAAAACATTCTTATGTAGCAGATATTGGAGCAGCCACTATTGGAATGCTTAAATGAGTTAATGACTAAAGCACTTAGCAAAAAGCACTTGGCACATGGTAAGTGTTCACTAAATGGTAGCTATTATAACAATTATTATAGGATAAAGTCCACTATCTGATTTCCTCAAACCGATAATTACAGTCAGATAGCATCTAGTGTCAGGGAAAAGTTGGATCATTCTGGTTTGATGGATGCTGAGTAGGGGTGCAGCCTCTGAATGAATTCTATTCAGTTCAATTCAGCAGGTATTTGTTGAGGGCCTGTCATATATAAGACACACGACTGTCTTCCCTTTTTGTGGACTCTGGGTGCTTTCATGGGAGACAGCAGTGTGTGGGGAGGACCAGGCGGGCTGAAAGGGCTCAAAGATCAAAGCACATTTGTGGAGACCCTCCCCTATTTCAAGAGCTTCTGCTGGCCAGCAACCTTTGTGAAGGTGGAGCAGTCTTTTCTATCAAACTAGAGGCTCGGTACACGACATTCGTGCATGGGGGTGGGGGGCTCCTCAGCCTGGCCTTTCACAGTCCGGGAGCCCTTGTGGGATGTCTGACTGGCCTAAGCCGCAGTAGAACATCCTTAGTGCTGAGCTCCGCTCAGCCGGGTTTGTGGCTGAGTGGAGCTCCCCCTGTGGGAGCACACTGATCACCAGGGGGCAGCTCCTGCATTGAGCGTCTGCCCCCTGGTGGTCAGTGCGCATCATAGTGACTTGTCATTCTGCTGTTTGGTTGATTTGCATATTACCCTTTTATTACATAGGATGTGTTTCATCTCTTCAGCTGGTCTGGGTTTGTCCTGTTCCACCCTTCTTCCTCCTCCTCTGACTATCTGTTGGGTAAAAGGCTGAGGAGCCTTGGCAACAGACTGTGCAAGCTACATGTCCAGCTGAGAGATCTTACAAGAAAGATGGCTCTAGAGATATATGAGGAATGAACAAATAATGAGCCCACTTGGTCATCTAGGGAGAGCAGAATCTCTGAGTCCACTTTTAGTACTGTAAGAAACTTGGATTGATCAATTCCAAAGACAAAGTCTATTCTTTTTCTAAGATCTGTAGGTGGGGTGAAGGATGCTGGCAAAAGCTAGTGGGAGCTCAGGGTCTATGAATTTATCATTAGGTTTTCTGTCAGTGTTTGCTTAAAAGTATTGTGGAGCTCGTGAACACATTTGATAGAAAAGACTGCTTTACCTTCACGGTTGGCCCTCTGGCATAGTGTCTTATCAACAGAAAGTGATTAAGAGCCTGCTTATCTGCCCAGGCTTAGTGAAGTCCTTTCTTTAGCATGGAGGGAACTCCAGATGCTAGCAAGGAAAGCTCTACTGTGCAGAGGTCTTATTAATAAAATGGATTTGTCTGGGATTCCCGTGGAAATGGATGGTCAGGTTGGACTTTGGGTGCCCGTTAATGACTGTTTATTAACATTTTTGCTGAATTTAGTAACTTGTCAAATATGATGACCCTGGCAGTAAACTTAAAAATGAAAAATAGAAAGAGATTAATCAAAGAACATATATGTATATATGCATAACCCATGGACATAGACAATGGCATGGGGAAGACCTGGGGTAGGTTGGGGCAAAAAGGGAGAAAATTGGAGACATCTGTAATACTGTTAACCATAAAATAGAATTTAAAAAAAAGAAAAATAATTTCTAATCAACAATTGCAACTCTTAAGACTTACATGCAAAAAATTTAAATGCACTAAATTAAAACGTGTTAGGTTAAATATACATTAAGTTAATACAGGAAAAAAGGAGCAGGCATTCTGGGCCCTCCTTATTTTTGTTAGTAGGAAAGGGAATCAGTAACCTGAGCTGGGAAGGCATTGTGATTGTCTGGGCCCCGAAGTCTGGGGCTCTGACACCAGGCTCTACTTTTCTCCTGGTGGAAAAATCTCCCTGCCTCCTTACCTTCGAAGTGAGAGGTAGTCCTATGAGATGTAGTGGATAGAGGCCTATCCAGTTAAAAAGGGTCAGGTGGCTAAAAATGAAATGACATAATCAGAAACTATATTTAAAAACATTTATTTAAAAATTCATGTCGTTATTTTGCCTACATGTACTAGGATGGTAGAAAAGATTTATATTGCGTTTTACTGTTTCTTTAGGCTATGTTTGGTATTTTCTATTTACTAGATGGGATGCTGCTGCCCGATTCATGAACTGTTGAATAAAGCCATTTAGATCTTTAACTTAATATACATATACTTTATGATATTTCTGATGTTCATAAGGTACAGATTACTTTGTATAAATTGGCTTTCACTTGTTGTTGATGGTCACATTTTTAAAGGGCATTCAAAGTTTAAAGGAACAACTGTTTTGTTGGCGAGGAAAGATGTTTCATTTGTGATAACCTCCCATTTCCTGCCAGGCTATTCTTTGTGGGTGGGTCCTCTTATCACTTTGTTTCAATATGCAGAAATGCAAGACTTATGGCAAAGGTAAAAGAATAAGGCCATTTTAAAGTTGAACAGAGCCTCTGAGATACTCCTAGTAGTGTCTGTCCCCAATCTACTAAATATGTATTAGTTAGAATTCTTTCTGTTATGAGTTGGGGGGCAGGGGGGGAGCAGCTTAATCTAGATTAAGAAATAAGGTAATTTATTAACTCCTAAATTTGAGGGTATATCTTGCTAGCTTCAGGCATGGCTGGATCCATCTCCTGGCTTTCTCTGTGTTGGCATTATTGATAGGCATACTCTCCACAAGGTGGGAAAGACGGCTGCTAGCAGCCTCCAGTTTATACTCTTATGGACATTCTTAAGTATTTTATTTATTCACTTATTTACTTTTATATATGTTTTTATTGGTTTTAGAGAGAGAGGAAGGGAGAGGGAGAGAGAGAGAGAAACATTGATGTGAGAGAGTAATACCAATCAGTTGCCTCTCGTATGTACCTCGACCATGGATGGAACCCATAAACTGGGTGTGTGCCCTGATCAGGAATTGACCAGCAACCTTTTGGTGCCTGGGATGATAGTCAACCAACTGAGCCACACTGGCCAGGGCTGAATAATGCCTACTTTCTTGATTCCATTTCATATAGATCAGCGGTTCTCAACCTGTGGATCTCGACCCCTTTTGCCGTTGAATGACCCTTTCACAGGAGTCGCCTAAGACCATCCTGCATATCAGATATTTACATTACGATTCATAACAGTAGCAACATTACAGTTATGAAGTAGCAACGAAAATAATTTTATCGTTGGGTCACAACATGAGGAACTATATTTAAAGGACCAGAAGGTTGAGAACCACTGTTCTAGGAGCATTTAAGCCAGGCTCTTAGCCAAGGACCCTGGCCAACAGGGGAGCCTCCATTTATTTATTTGTGTGTGTATGCACTCTTTTCTGACTATCTGGCGAGATGATCAGGATTAATGGATTTAACTTAATTAAAGGCGATCCCAGGAACTTGGTTCTTTTGGATGAAAGTTAGGACGGATGTTTTAGAAACTCAAAAAGAACACGAATCACCTCGGGTGGATTGTAGGTGTGCTGTGCCTTCAGGAATCACTATAGAGATGGAGTCCTGAGGTCACAGGGTTTAAAGTCTTAGTCGTGCTGGCCCTGCTCTGTTTTAATGCTTGACCACTGGAATGTGTGCACTTGGGTTTCATCCACCTTTTGGCTATTTTTGAGTCAGGGCCCATTGGGGAGAACTCGTAACATCCAGCAAACTGTAATTACAGGTTATGATAGGCTTCCTTGCACAAAGTAGAGTGTCTGTGATATTGCTAGCCTTTTGGACAAGGCCCATAACATCCATACCGTCCCCGGCTGCCTCTGTTTCTTGGGAGAAGCTGTTGCCAGAGCAGCTGGAGTGGCCTATGTGAATATGCTCTAGACTAGAGCAATTGCCTCCAAACATGTTTGGTAGCAAACTCATGTCAGGAAACAAAGTTTGTGCGTGTGCCGGCCACATATATATTTAGAGTTAACACATTACAAAACATATGCCTGAAATAGACATTTTAAAAAATTGAGATAAGAATCAAGATAAACAGCAGTTCTCATATTTCCCCGACACTGAAATGATTCCCTTGTATACCTCTCGTGTGTTTTCCTGCCAGTTTTCTTTGAATTCCCATGCATGTATACATTGTAGTGGATGCCCCAAATTCATTTAGTTTATTATTTAGTTAGTTTATTTCAGTTTTCCTTTATTATATGCTATCATGAACCTCTTGGTGCATAACCCTTAGTTTGAATTCCTCACTATTTCCTTTGGGTGTATTCTTAGAGGTAGGATTGTTGGATCAAAGATATGAACGTTTATTAGGCTCTTAATATGTTAAAGATGTGAATTCTTTCCTTCACATTTTGTGCAAATGTTTTTCCACTGGGGTTTGCCTTTTGGCATCTCTTTTCCTGGGAAAATGAGAAGGTAGGTTATGAGGAGAAATTCTGTTGTAACAGATGGCTGTCCCAGGCACTCAGGTGAGGCAGCGGGGACACAGTTTTTCCATCTGGTTGCAATGGGAACTTGTTTCCATGCTCTTGCACCCCCGTTACCATGATTGTTCATATCGAAAGAGCTACAAGTAGAACCTCTGAGCTGTCCTGATGCAGTTCTTAAGGATGTTTTTCTTAACATCCAACAGGGGAAATGGTTTTAGGAAAGAATCTGCACAAGGAGGGGGAAATGTCCAAGTAGTTGTTATATGAGACCAGTTTCTTTTCTCTCTCTGTTTTGGCCTAAACTAAACTCACTCTGTCCTGTTAGGTTTGTCATAAGTTTCAAGAAACTTAATTATTACAGAAATAGCATATTACTTTAAAAAAATGACATACAACATTTTAAGTCATTTTTAAAGGTTAAAGCTGCACTTGGTACACATGTGCTTCTATTTTTGTGTTTCCCTGCATCATAAGTCCTTGTTTCTGTGATTATCTTTCTTAACAAGCTGTAACCGTCTGATGGGTAGGGTCTGTGTCATATTTGTCTTTTCCATCCCAGTGCCTAGCAGTGATAGATAGTAGGTGTCTATTAAATGTTTTCTGGATAAATTAACAAAGGTTAAGGTTATGAGTGATGGAGGGAAACAGTTTGAAAGGAGGCAGCATAACAGAGTAAAGAATGCAGGTTTGGGAGCCAAACAGCTGGACTCCATCGTAGTTTTGCCACTTTTCAACTGAGGCTCAGTTTCTTTATCTGTAAAATGAAGATAATATTAATTCTGATCTCATGGGGTTGTTGTGGAACTTAACTGTGCCAAAGCATAGTCTTGGCAAAATATGTTGGCACATAGATGCTTAATAAATGCTATCCATTATCAAGAGTAATGCACAAATGCTATCCATTAGTAAGAGTAAAGCACACTGTTTCTCAAGCAGCTTCATTCCATGACAAGAGGTAATTAATTTTTACATTTTTCCTTTTGTTAGAATGGAGAAACACCCTTCTTCCTAGCTGTTGCAGGAGGTCATGAAGAATGCAGCAAAGTGCTGGTGGCAGCAGGAAGTGCTATCAACATTCCAAATAAAGTATGTGTTCCACTCACGCAGTGGGAGGGGCACTCAGGATGCTCTTTGGGTAATCGGGTCCTGTGTTGGTCCACTCACTGGGCTTCTGTAGAGTTAATATTTATAATTGGTTTTGTTTGGGGTAAACATTATTGATTTATCTCTGATATCCCCTAGTTAATGTCTCCTCAAAAGCAATGCCATTCTCCCTAGTTATTTTTTAAATTTTTCATTTAAAAAAAATTTTAGAGAGAGGAAGGGAAGGAGGGAGAAGGAAAGGGAGGAGAGAGAGAGAGAGAGAGAGAGAGAGAGAGAGACATCAATGTAAGAGAGAAACATTGATTGGTTGTTTCCCTTATGTGCCCTGACTGGGGGTTGAACCCGAAACCCAGGCATGCACCCTGACTGGGAATTGAACCTGCCACCTTTTTTGTGTACGCGACGACATTCCAACCAACTGAGCCACATTGGCCAGGGCTCTCCCTATTTATTTGGGGAAGGAATAATTGAAAATGGGGCAAAAGGAGCAGATAGTTGTTACTTCTCAAATACAGAAACACTCTTATTTTGCTTTATTTTCACCCTACCGACTAGTGCGTGCCTGGTTTTTGTCAACCCATAGTAGGGGTTGACAAAAAAAAATTTTGTTTTAATTGTGTGCAAGCCCAGGGGTCAGTCTGGAGCCTGGAGAAGGCAGGAAGGTGCCTTCCTGTGAATACAAAACACTTTGGTGCTAAGAGCCTTTGACGTCGATCTTCATTTTTTAGATGAGAAAACTGGAATTTAGAAAAGCTAAGGAAGTCATGCAGGATCACGTGACTAGCTAATGGCAGTGCCAAGGGGACAGCTCATGTGCCTGAGCTCCTGACCACTGCCGTGGCCTTGTCTGTCGATGGTTTTACTTTCCTTTTCTATTTAAATTATAATGAAAATAACAAAAACTTTTGAACAGTACCAAAAGGTATATGATGAAAAATGTCTTATTCCACCTCAACTTTGAAATCTCACCTCCTCAGAATTAACATTATTAATAGTTTATTTAATCTTACATGGAAAATGTGATTAAACACACGCACATATCCACACCGACACCACATTAATGGTAGCCATATATACTGCTCTGCACCCTGTTTTTGTTTAAATTGCCATAGATCTTGGAGATCTCTCCATATCTGCACAACGTATAAACAGTTCCTCTTCAGAAGTGTTAGAGAATAAAGTCCCAAACTGGTACTACTTTATACCCTTTTATTCTGCTGGCAGGCGTATACATTTATTTGACCCTCTTGAAAAGCGATTGGTCACTTTTCTTCCACCCAAGTTTCAGGAATTATTTATTGTTAAAACACCTGAGGATGTTTTTCATTGATTCTAGTGAGAGAGGAAGGGAGAGGGAGAGAGAGAAGCATCGATGTGAGTGAGAAACATTGATTGGTTGCCTCATGCACACACCTTAATCAGGGATTGGACCTGCAACCTGGGTATGTGCCCTGACTGGGAATCAAACCCGAGACACTTTGGTGCACGGGACGACACCCCAACCACTGAGCACACCAGCCAGGGCAGAGAAATTATTTTAAGGGGATGATCTAAAAGGGGGAAATAAGCCTCATGCATTAAAATAGATGTTAAAGTTGGCTTTGTAATGTCTTTTACAAGCTCACTTCTCCCCACCTAAAGCTGCAGGCCCCACGTTGTCCACATTCTTATGGCCTTGGCCTCATCTAGGCGGTCTGGAAATTGTCCTGAGTCCATTTTTCAGCTTTTATGTTATCTTGACTTTTCCCTCTGAGCTTATTAACGTACTTCCTGGATCTATAGTCTCAGCCCCCACTGGCGTTCCATACCTGCCTCTGCCCAGTCTAGTGAGGACCCCAGGGAAGCAGGCAGTGGATGCAAGAAGCCAGCAGCATGGACGCACATTACCCAGGGGACACGCTGGACTCATTTTGCTTTCACATCTGTAGGTGATTATTGTGTACGCTCTTGGAAGTGCTTCCCCTGCTGACATTGATTAGTCTTGGTCTCCAGGAGATTGCTTTTGTGTCCCCACTCCCAACCAATGGGGGTGGTGGTAAAGGGTTGAGTCATTGCTGAGGAGGTAATTGAAGTAGATTATGGATTTAGCTGATGGTCGACTGCCTCCATTAGTGCTGGATGGAGAGACTGCCCAGAGTTTGGGCAATAGGCTCTCTTCAGGGCCGTACTCACTTGCCTGGGTCCAGTACAGACTTCTGTAGACCCTAAGAACTCATATTTCTGGGGGGTCCTCTCCTCACATCTTATTAAGCAGATTTAAATTGCCCCACATTTCACAACAAATAATTTTTTTTTTTTTGCTGAAACTTATTTTTAAAGGCTCTTTTATTTGCACTTTCATAATTATTTGTATATGGTAAACTCCCCTAATTTATGATTGATTTCTTAAGACCTCTGTTCATACTTGGGAATTTCAGGAAGGTGAAAAAATGTAACCTACAAATTGCTTACAAATGTAATGAATATTTTATGAATATTTCATTTAACAATCAATGAAGTATGAATATGTCACTTAAATATTTATTTACTTCAATTTCGTGGTTTTCTTTTGGTATCTTGGAACTTTTTTTTTTTTTAAAGATTTCAGATATTTCTTTGGCTCTGAAAGGTCTGGAGGCCTATGCACTGTGCCTGTGGCACCTCACGGGTACAATGCCGCAGACGCCCACAGCTCTTCCTCTATAGCAGTGGTCGGCAAACTCATTAGTCATCAGAGCCAAATATCAACAGTATAACGATTGAAATTTCTTTTGAGAGCCAAATTTTTTAAACTTAAACTATATAGGTAGGTACATTGTTATTAACTTAATTAGGGTACTCCTGAGGCTTAGGAAGAGCCACACTCATGGGGCCAAAGAGCCGCATGTGGCTCGAGAGCCACAGTTTGCCAACCACTGCTATAGGGTCCCTGGCTTTGGGTTCTTCACAAACTTGTTTCTGCTTCAGATCTCCCTGATCTCAGTCTAAATGTCACCCCATCCAAGAAGCCTTTCTTGATCCTTTACTGGAAAGTAGTCATCCAGTCCTATTTTACTTCTCATTGTAGCACTTATCCTTAGCTGATATTAGTCTTTTAATAACATCTAGAGTCTAATAAATTCATTCTTGACTGATCTACCAATCTATGAACCTATAGATCAATTTATTTAGCTCACTCCCACAGAGATCTTGTCAGTCTCCTCAAATCCCCCCAATATCTAACATAGTGCCGGCACAGAAAAAGTGTGCAATAATTTTTTGTGAAGTGAATAAGATTATAATTATGATTACTATACATATTTACTAGCTCATTTATTGTCCCAGTATTGCTGTGTTTTGAGAGAAAGCGATAGGGTGGTGTGATAAGCAGAACAATGGCCCCGCAGCCTAATCCTGGGAATCTGTGAATACGTTATGGTACCTGGCAAAGGGAAATTTAGGTTGCAGAGGGAATTAAGGTTGTTTGTCACCTGACCTTAAAATGGGAGTATCCTGCATTATCCAGTCGATGCTGATGTAATCACAAGGGTCCTTTAAAGCGAACGAGGGAGGTGGGCAAAGAGGTCAGAGGGAGGCAATATGAGAAGGACTCCGCGCACCCTTGCCAGCTTTGAAGATGGAGGAAGGGGGCCGTGAACCAAGGGATGTGAGGGGTTCTATAAAATGGAAAAGGCCAAGGTATGGATTCTTCTGAAAGCCTCCAAAAAGGCCTTTATTTTAGCCCAGTAAGACCCATTTCAGACTTCTGACTTTCAGACCAGTAAGATAATACATTTGTATTGTTTAAGCTATCAAGTTTGTGGTGCTTTGTTAATAATAGCAATAAAAAACCAATGTAGGTGGTAATGTCATTTCTATAGAGGAGGACAAAGTGGCCCATATCTGAGAGGCCACTTATCCAAGGTTATAAAGGCATTTGATATCAGCTCATGCTACCCTAGTTGGTCAGAATGTATATTATTCCTGTTAGCATCTGTTCCACTTATCTATTGCGTCATAACAAACCAGCCCAAAGTGCAGTGGCTTAAAACAATGCGTTATTGTCTTTTGTGGCTCTGAGGGTTGACCAGGCCCAGCTGGGAGATGCTTACTCTAGGTCTAGGTCTATTATGTGGTTACAGTGAGATGTCAGTCAGGCCTTCAGTCATCTGAAGGCTTAACTGAGGTGGGTGTCCGCAGAGGCTCACTCGCATGCCTGGCAGAGGACCAGCATGTGGTGTCTCCATATGCCTTGGTCTTCTCACGGCATGGCAACTGGCTTCCATGAGGTAGGAAGCAGAAGCTGCCAGGCCAGGTAGGGGCCGCACCTGGCACTGGCACGCTGTCACTTCTGCCATATTCTATTAGTCAAAGCAGTTACAGGATCTACCCAGATTCAATGGGCGAAGAAATAAACTCCACTGCTTGATGGGGGAGTGGCAGGGTCATGCTGCAGAAGAGCATGTGGGAGAGGAGATACCTGTGCAGCCATTTTAGGAAAACATACTCTCCTACAGCATCCTGGGCCCCAAAACTGTGTAGCAATCCTACAATGAATTAAACAATAGCTATGTGTTGGCCTTGCATTATTGCAAGGCACCTGCTAGGCCTTGTGGAAGATGGCAGGATAGTCAAGAGTAGGCCCTGACCTAAAGCAGTTTGACATCTAGCGTGGGCACTGGGTGAAGACGTTTGAGCACAGGGAGCTGTAAGAGGCAGCTGCTGGCAGTGGAGGGGAGGGAGTGCTAAAGGGGTTGAGAAAAAGGGCCATGAGGAATGCTGCAGCGTTCCCTCAGTATCGGTCATGCTAAGCTTTGGCAAAGGGGAGAGCTGCTAGCAAGCAGGCAAGGAGGCAGAGAGTGCTGAGGCGTTTCTTGGGACCAATACCACGTCAGCTATTTTGGCTCAAGGGGGCGGGGTGGGGTTGCAGGATGTATAGAGAGAAGACTTGGCTCTAGTCTACTTTGTGCTTCCTGGAGAAGGGAAACAGATTTAACCCATATTTGCCTGAGGCATGTATTCCTCTGACTCTTTAGTGGAAAACATGTAGAAGCAACACAGAACCTCCCCAAATTATCGAAAACACATTGGATTTTCTTTATTAAATAGTCATACCACTTCATTGAATTAATTGACTGCCATGTGACGAATGCCAGAAAGCATGCTGGATTCCAATGGGAAGCCCTCTGTGCCCTTTCCACCTGTTTCCTGCAGCTCAATACCAGTGCTTTGCAGATAGCAACCCAGAATGGCCACGCAGCCCTTGTCAGCTTCTTCTCAGGGAGAACACTGATCTGCACCAGAATGTGACGGTGAGTCTATTCCAGTCACTCCGGCTCTGATGGTGGCGCTGGGAGGCTGGCCTGTGGGAGATGCTCCCCGCAGATACGCGGTGGGGACGGGGACGGGTGCTCACAAAGAAGGGATTCTTTCTGGGACGGCCGACTGACTTCTTTTGGAGACTGAGTCTTAATATTGAGAAATAAAATCCGAGGAATGAAATTTAGAAAGTCATTGAAGTTCCTGGAGAAAATGAAATCTGTGTGGTTTAAACATTTATATTTGCTATGTGTCTAGAGATGCCATTCTTCTTGTATTAAATTCATCAGTCTGGGCAAATGATGAAGCTGCTGTCAATAGGAAGGAGAAAGATCATTTTCCCTCCTTCAGGAACAGTCTTGTTTTTCTTTTGAAAGTCAATCCTTCATGCTGATTTCGGTTTTCTGAAGTTTGAATTGGCTTTGGTAAAACTTACAAAGGTTCTCTGTGCTGGAATTAGATGGGAAACATTCCTCTATTTCTCACCCTGTTTTTCTTTCCTCCTGTGAGAATATTATTTCCTCGGATCTTGCTCAACCATTACTACTTATTGTATTAACTCCAGAGAAGTGATGTGCTTTCAACCATGGCTGGTCGTTTTTGGAGAAGGGCGTTGAGGAATTGGCTCTGAACTTGCCTGGCCCATCCAGAGATGCTTCCTTTTCCTCAGGAGGGGCTGGGCCCCAGCAAGGCCGGTGGTCCAGCAGGAAGGACACTGCCCACTCCCTGGGAGGAGGGATACTTGTTCCTACTCTCTTTTTTTTCGTGCTCAGTGTGTCAAGAGGGAAGGTTCCTCCTGAGCAGATGGGGCCTGTGCAGAAAGCCTTCCCTGCACATTGCCCCCTCCAGCCCCATCTGTCTCCCATTTCCCTTGCTCACCCTCTGCCCACTCCCACATATGCTCTCCTGCTACTCTTTACTTTCCTCCAAAGCCCTTACCATAATATGTAATTGTATATTTATTTTGTGACTAAAAAACAAACAAACAAACACCAGTTAATATTTGCTTCCCCCACTAGATTGCAAGATTCCTGAGAATGGGCCATGCTCACCACTCAGTCCCTAGTGTCCTGAAAAGAGCCTGGGCTTCAGGGTATAGTTCTAGAACGAATGAAGGGGGAAGCTGGTCGTTGGTGAGCAGGTTTGCTGCCCAGCCCTGGGATGGAGAAGACTGCTTAGCACGGACTAGAGGTCATCCCTGTGCTGGGCAAGTCGGTACGCAGAGTATTAGGAGGCGTCTGCTGAAACGAGTCACTTTTTTATATGAAGGAGGAAGCCAGGATGTTTGTATTTGAAATTTTTGTTTATTTCTGTAGCCTAAGGCGTCCGCCCTTCATTTAGCTGTTATCAACAACCACATCGCCTGGTCAACAGCTTAAGTGCACAGCATGACATTGACGTCTTAAATCAGGTAAGTCAGGCAAGTCAGAACCTGGAGTGTCTCTTATATGTCTCAGCACAGTGTGTGTTTAGGGGTAGTTTTGATCAAGTTCACGGCGCTCTAAAATGTCCTGAGAGGAATGTGCACATTCTTTTTATCCTTGTTTTCTCTGTAACCTGCACACAGATACTTCGTCTTTTTCCAACACACAAACGGGCTCTGCCAGTATGTTTATTTAATGGGCCTGGCTTTTCTGATAGATGATCAGTAGCTCAGAGGTAAGTTCCCAGAGGCTCTTTAAATGAAAAGCTCTGCCCCCAGTTGAGATGTTGTAATGGGGGGGGGAGGGGGGGGCTTTGCCACAAGAAGGAAGCTTTGTTTCTATGTTATAGACAGTATTTTAGCCCAGAGGCAAAATCTTGTAATAAAAATCGCCATGATTTCAATCCAGGGGAGCAGCATCGAATAGCCCATAAAAGGAATCCATCTCTGGCTGGAAGTGGACAGGTGGGGGTGGGAGAGTGAAGAGGGTGGGGATGGGCCTGCCCTCAGGCGGCTGCCCTCTCCCAGGAGCTGCTGGGAGGGAATGGGGAGGGAAGCTCTCAGGAGAGGAGCCCTCCCAGAACCCTGAGGACAGAGACCTCTGGGCTCCCCCTGCCTTTCTGGCTGCCTCTTCCCAGAGAAGCCTGGGCTGTGCCCTGGGGTGGAGCCGGCCAGGTGGGCGGGCGTGCCGGCTAACCTGCTGCACATCTGTCCACCCGGGGCACCCACTCATCTGTGTCGTCTTCTCCTCGGAGCTCACCTGTGCCCTGAGCTGATGGAGACCATTGCCCTTCTGTGCCTCCTTCCCCGGGGACCTTCCTCCTCCCCCATCTTCTATCCCAAAGTTTGGGGGAAGAAAAGCTCCTCTTGTTCTTAAATATACTTATGTGCTCAGCTATGTTAATGCCCTCGGCCTTTCCTACTAGATCTACTCCAGAGAAGGAGGGTATGCTAGCTACCATCCAGTTATAGAACCAGACTTGATTGTTTTAATTTGTTGTTAGACCAGGAATGCATTTAGTATATGAAAATAAGAAAACATAAATAAGCTAAAAACTTATAATTTATTTGTAATCTCCCCAAAGAGGGAGAACTCTTGTTAGCATTTTGGCGCATCTCCTGCCTCAGACTTACAGCAGCACTGTCACATGAGATTTTACAAGGATTTGACGTTTTACACGTGTGTCTCCCTTCCACGTTGGATAGGCCTGCGGTAGGTTTGTCAGTATAAGTGCAATGTCTGGGGTGATGATCCCCCTGAGGGGCACGCAGCCATCCAACAGTCTTTAATAAGTGCACGTTGATATTAATTATGGGAATGCCCTACGCACGTTGGCCTGTGCGCTGGTAGGAAGAGTACTGGGCTTGGTTATTGCCCAGCTGTGTAACCTGAGGAAATTGCTTCCTTTCTCTGGTTTAGGGGTGGGGCTACATCACAACCAACATTCTGTCCCAATATTTTAGAAATGTTTCACATCAGCAGTACTTTGGGTGGTAGATTAAGGTGGGTGGCTTCTTACGATTTCAGATATTCTTTGAGACACTCTTATCCTCTTAATAGGAAAATGATTGTTCCAGAAAGAAATGAGAAGTCCTATAGTCTCTTATATGTTACAATGCAGGAAATTTACAAAATAGAAGAGGATGGAGAATAAAAGTAACTTCGGATCCCACTATCTAGATATTATTACTCTTAAGATCATGGATGTATTTTCTTATATAAATTTTTAAATATATATTTGAGCTCAGCTAAATATAATGTTGTTTCCTTGTTTTCTAAGGCTTTTAACGTTAAGTAAGTATTTTTTCCATTTTAAAAAATAATATTTGAAACTATTTTTTATTGTGGCAAAATATGCATGACATAACATTTACCTTTTTAACCATTTGTAAATGTACAGCTCAGTGGCATTAAGTATATTCACATTGTCGCACAACTATCACAACCATTCATCTTTCCCAAACTGAAACGCTATTTCCATTAAATAGTAACTCCCCAGACTCCTCCCCTCAGCCCCTGGCAACCACCATTCTACTTCCTGTCCCTATGAACCTGACTGTTCTAGGCACCTCATATTGGAATCACTTTTTAAAAACTATCTTTAATAGTTGCCTACTATTCCAATATATGGGCATTCCATAGTTCATCTAATGCAGTGGTTCCCAATGTGGGGCACATGCCCCACAGGGAGGCAATTTGATTTTGAAGGGGGGCAATTGGAGATGAGTTATTAACAGTGAATTTTGTGCATTTCTTATGGTTCTAGGGACCTCATATACAGTGTGTAAAAATATATTGTGACATATTTATGCATTTCAGCTCTCTATTATATGTTCTGAAACTTTATTTGCTATTTTTTCATATCACTTCATATTATTATTTTTTTAACAGTTTCTTAGTGATTTCTTCCTCAGTACTTCAACTGTCCTTTCATTCTTTTATTTTTTTCTTTCATGGATGCCATGTTCTTTGGAAGCTTGTTTAGACCAAGTTAATGGCCTTTTAGGCTTCCTCCATGTGAGTAGGAGTTCACTTTTTGAATAATAAGAATTATATGTCACGGGCGGGGGTGGGAGGATCTGGATTTTAGAGATTCTTAGGTGGGGCATGGCCAGAAAAAGGTTGGGAACCACTGATCCAATGAATCTCCTTGTTAAACATGCAACTTCCTATCGTTTTTTACTGTCATAAACAGTACTGCCATGAATGTCCCCTGTGCGTACTTAAAAATATGTGATCTTATCTGTTTTTCCTGATGTTGATATAGAACACTATTTTCTCTTTGTCTTGTCACTATGCAAATTTTTCCCCTTCTTAACAAGCTTGGATCACAGTTTTGAAATTTCTCATGGCAGAGGCAGCAGACTGCTTTGCACGTAGCTGCCGACCTTGGAAACATGGATGTGGTGGAAACCCTGCTGAAGGCAGGCTGTGATCTGAAGGCTGTGGATAAGGTAACTTCATGGACTTCACTCTGTGCAGCTGCGATGGTTGCTGAGAACGCCCTGTTGGCTGGAAGCCGTGAGCAGCAGCATAGCCGTTGTGAAATGGACGCAAACTAGAGAAACCTTTGTCTTGATAGTCAGTAAAGAATCTCAAGATAAGTCAGTAAGAATTTTTACTCTGAACAATAAAATGTGTTTTTAAAATTCAAATTATTTATTAATTTTTTGAAAAGATTACAGATTCACATGGTGCAATATATATAATTAGTAAAGGTTTGACAGTAAATATTTCCCGCCCACCTCTGTCCCTGTTTGTCTGGTTCCCATACTACCCTTGACATATGTATCCATTATCATACATTTCTCTATTCTTTCTAGAGTTTCTTTCTGCATAGGTAAGCAAACATAAATATATTTTACTCTTCTTTTATTCCTCTGTCCTTTTTACACAGTGGTGATATACCTCTACATTTTGTTCTGCATGTAGCGTTTTTGCTTTAACAATATAAAATGGTGATGGTCCCATATTAGTACGTGGAGAGTTCATCCTTTTTTACACAAGTGCATAATAGAGTGTGGTATGGGCATATGGTAATTTAGTCCTCAGCTGATGGCCATTTAAGTTGTTCCTAAGCTTTTACTGTTATAAACAGAGCTGCAATAAACATACTCATGCATGTCTAAACTTTTTATTTTAAAAAGTTTTTAAATAGTAAAATACACAAAACATAAAATTTACCATCTTGATCATTTTTAAGTGTGCAGTTGAGTATTGTTAAGTACCTTCTCACTGTTGTGCAACCAATCTCTAGAACCTTTTCATCTTGCGAAACTGAAACTCTATGAACAACTGCCCATTTCCTCCTCCTCCCTTCCTCCCTACCCAGGCCCTGGCAACCACCATTCTACTTTGTCTCTATGAATTTGACTGCTCTAGGCACTTCATATATGTGGAATCCTACAGTACTTGACTTTTGTAATTGGCTTATTTCACTTAGCATAATGTCCCCAAGATTCATCCATGTTGTAGCATGTGTTAGAATTTCTTTTATTGTATACTAGAGGCCCAGTGTACGGATTCGTGCACTGGTGGGGTCCCTTGGCCTGGCCTGCAGGAATCGTGGACCTCCACACCGCCACAGCCCAGCCTTACCCGCTAGCTCGTTGGGCTCCAGTCTGCTGTCCACGACGATCCCTCACAGCACGGAGTAGTGCACGAAGTGGCATGTGGCCAGGGAGGAGCCCAAGCCTGAGCCTGGGCTGGGTGCCAAGCCACTCCCGCTCATCTATCCCCACTGCACCTGGGTACGCAGGGGGTGTTCGTGGGAGAGGCTCGCGCCATAGCTGTGCTCACCAGCCATCAGCCCGGGCGTCTGACGCCCATCTGTCAGCTGAGCAGAGCTCCGGCTGTGGGAGTGCACTGACCTCCAGGGGTCAGCTCCTGCATTGAGCGTCTTCCCCCTGGTGGTCAGTGCGCGTCATAGCGACCCGTCAGTTCCGCTGTTCGGTTGATTTGCATTTTAGGGTTTTATTTGAACATTTGGGTTGCTTCCACCTTTTGGCTATTATGGGGACTTGTTTGATGAAGGAATGCAGGCTCAGCCATTGGAGGGTAGCGGGATCACTGTCCATTAGGTTCCAGCTTTACTGAATGATGGAAAAGCTACAGACTGCTGGTGGCAGCCCTGTGAGTTGCTCACACACTCTATCTTCCTTCAATCCTCACATGTCTTCTGTGAAGGGGACAAAAAAAACCTACTTTTTAAGACAAGATTTGAGAAATGTTAATGACAGCAGGGGCACACACATAGTAAGAGCCTGGCTTCAAAGTCACGGCTCCTGGCTGCTCGATTGTCTGGTGCTTTCCCATCTTGTCTTCACCCAGATGGTTCACCAGCTCAGCATACCCCTAATTCCCAGTGTAATCACCCTACTCTACTTCCGAATCACACATTTTACACTTTTAGGATTGGAAGTAGTGATATGCTATTTTACTCTTCTCTGTATGTCACTTTTTAAAATTAACTCTTTTTTTCTGGTAATAAAAATAATACAGTTCCTCTGTCGACAATCTGGAAAACATAGAAAAGCATAAGGAAAACACAACCACCCATAATTCCATGACTTAGGTGGCACCTCACGAGTTGTAGCTCATTAGCTTCTAATAACATTTAGGATTAGTATTAACATTTAGTGTTAGTATTTTCCTGTGCTTTCTTTTTGTACTTTATTCTACTTTTTCATTAATATATAACACCTCCAGGGCAGTCTTGGGGGGTGGAGAATCTATATAGCATTGCAGGGACTTCATGTTGGGTCCCTTGGTGATAGTGGACTGGCTATTTGAGTAAACACTGTTAATACTACGACTTGACTTTGTTTTCAGAACAATAGCCCACAGTTTACTAGACCTCACAATTGATTTTCCCAGATTTTCCTTCTCCTCCTCTCTCTTTCCTCTCAGGGCCTAGAATATAGTTGGCACCAAACACATATTGAATTAATAAATAAAAGCTACCTTTTCTATCTGCTCCAACAATTTTTACCAAAGATAAGTGACTGTTTCCGACTCAATTAAGACCTGGATGGGAAAAAAGGAGCCAAGGTTTGGTATACATTTGACTTTCCCAGAAACGTGTTCTCTGGGCCTGAGATATCACAAGGCTCCCCGAGGGCCTTCCACCCTCAATGGCATAAGTATTTGGATTTCCACTCCAGCACACACTCCGGGGGAAGGGTTTCTTTTTAAAAAAATACATATTTTTAATGACTTCAGAGAGGAAGGAAGAGGGATAGAGAGATAGAAACATCGTTGATATGAGAGAATCATTGATTGGCTGCCTCTTGCACACCCCACACTGGGGATCAAGCCCTCAACCTGGGCATACGCCCTTTCCAGGAATTCAACCGTGAACTCCTGGTTCATAGGTCAACACTCAACCTGGCCATGCTGGCCAGGCCCAGGAAAGGTTTTCTATGAGCCTGAAAACTGGCTCTCAGAATGCTGCCTTCCCCAAATAGGCTAATTACGGTGATGCAAATGGCTTTACAAGCCAGAATTTAGACAATGTATACTTGGAGGCTTGCTAAATGCCTGCAAAATGCAGTTCTTCCTAATTTCATTACTGTCTCTTTTGATTAGAAGCTGATTGCTTTCAGCCCTAATTTTTAGGCTCACCTGGGTCTTAGTGCCTGCCCTAACAGCTGAATCATTTGGGTTGCTGGGAGTTGCAAGTAGTCAGATGTGAGAGAATAATTGGGATAAATTTCTGGATCCCTAAGCATAGAAACGTAGGTTCCTGTGATTGGAACTTCTTCTTGGGTTATGTCTGACCATTCATTTTAATTTTTGTCAGGATTCTTGAGCAAATTTTTCATGGGTCGTTGGCAAAACAAAGGGAACTGCCCCCTTTTGCTCAGGAAAATAAAATGTATAGATGTCTAGATTGTGTACTGCATAAAATCTAGGGGGAAACATCTAGAGTACACTGCTTGCAAAGCTGTGTGCCTGGCTTTAAGCTATATCCATCCTGACAAAGGCGTGCCTTCTGTAATTTAAGGTACCATATCAGCTCCAGGCCACTCCTGCCCCAAATTATGTCTAGAATAGCCCTTATTTATCAGACTATTTGGTTAAGATTTCAACCCTCATCCTTGGTTAGAGGTAATATGATATAATAGAAAACAAATTCTAGTTAGGAGCCTAGCAAGCTGAATTCTGTGCTATGAATTAGTCATGTTGTCATGAGTGATATTACTTTAAATAAAATCTAGCCCTTTTCTGTCTTATTAACCTTCTTAATGCACGGCTCCCGCTTCCTGGGCTAAGGTGGCTGTTGAAGCTCTTACCGCCATGCCAGCATTCCACTCAGGAGGAGGAGGAAAGGAAGGAGAGTGAAATCCCTCCTCTATTTAAAGATACTTCCCAGAAGTTGCATGTACCGCTGGCCAGAACTCAGTACAAGGGGGACTAGGAATTGTTTGGAGTGGCCAAGTGCCCAGCTAAAACCAAGAGGTCTCTTCCTATAGAAGAAAGGAAGGGAAGGCTATGGAAGGGTGGGGGCATGGCCGCTTGCTAAAGCCTCTGCCACAGGTCGAGTCTGCCTTTGGAGGAGAAAAGGTACAATCATGTAATTTATTTGCTGAGCACATCCCAGGGCAGTGAGCCAGGGAGAACCCGGGGGGTATTGGAGAAATGTTTGGGTTCTCATTGGTAGAGCACGTGTAAAATATTACTTGTTGATCATGAGTCCCTAGCCCAAACTCTTTCCCTTGCCCAGTTGTCCCAGCACCAGACACGATCAATATCTAGCATTTCTTGGACAATTTACATGTGTCATGCATGACATGTCCTAAGGGCATTACATACATTATCTTATATACCTTTCACCACGACACCATGAAGTAGTTACTGAGATGGAGAGCAGCTAAGGACTGGCCCAAGTTCACCCTGCAAGGAAGCAGTAGGGTTAGAATTTGAACCCAGGCTCCCTTGTTCTAAAACTAGAGCTCCTACCTACCCAGTGGTTCTCAACCTTCCTAATGCCGCGACCCTTTAATACAGTTCCTCATGTTGTGGTGACCCCCAACCATAAAATTATTTTCGTTGCTACTTCATAACTGTAATTTTGCTACTGTTATGAATCGTAATGTAAATATCTGATATGCAGGATGGTCTTAGGCGACCCCTGTGAAAGGGTCGTTCGACCCCCAAAGGGGTTGTGACCCACAGATTGAGATCCGCCTAGTAACTAGGCCATCCCGCCTGACACTTTCATTTTTAACTTTCAGCAAGGGAAGACTGCCTTGGCGGTGGCCTCCCAGAGCAACCACAGCCTTGTTGTGGACATGCTCATAAAAGCAGGAAGATACTATGCCTGGAGAGAGGCAAGGAAGGACGATACATTAAAAATGCATTTTTTGTGGTGACATTTCCTTAGCCAAGGCATCACCTCTGTTGGCATCACCTCTGTTTTCTTTGGGGGTGGGGAAATAGCAATGGGTTGCGACAGAAGCAAGGGACACAACACTGTAACATCCCTCACATTTCCTGTGTCAGACAGACAGTACTCACATTCTGAGAACAGCACGGTAGTAATGAATCTGACAGTCTGAAAAGAAAACCCCATGATAGACCTAGAGAGCTCTCGCCTGCAGGGAGGTGTTGCAATGTCTGATGGACCTGCTGAGAACAGCTCCCTAGTAAGGGAGTAGTTGCAATAGTGCTCTCTTGTGGACATTCTGATAACAGCACCCTATTAAGGGATTCGTTGTTTTTTTTTGTCTCCATCTTGAATGACAAAAATGATCCAATGATAGATAACATTGAAAAGGTAGTCCTGGTTACCCCCTTACCAGTTATATCTGAAAATATTTACTCTGAAATAAGGCAATAAGCAGAAAATATCTAAAATCATTTGATACCATTACTTTCAATTTAGAAGCATGGTGAGAGCACCAGGGATGCACCAACCAACTTTCCTCTGACATTCAAGCAAGATCACAGCCAGGAGACCAGGCATATTGACAGTCTCCTCTGGAACCGGGCTTACCGTCAGCTGAAGGCCAACGAGTGGCAGAGGCTGGCCCGAGCATGGAACTTCACAGATGACCAGATCAGAGCCATCGAGGAGCAGTGGTCAGGTGAGCACCCCCAGGTGATGTGGGCAGAGGCATTCAGTGTTGGGAACAGCAGTCCTTCCTGGTGGCAGATCTTCCAGGTAAGTGCCAGGGACACAGACTCAGGGCTCTCTCAGAGGATGCCAAGACTCCAGCTGTCAGAACTAGTGAGGTCACGTCAGCTGGAGTCCTTAGCTTTGCTTTTTAATGATTTGGCCCAAACCTAGGAAAGATAGAAAGCTTGTTTGGCATTAATCAACCAATTAACTTTATAAACAAAGAAGCCAACACTTTCTTTGGGAAAACTTTCTACTTATAGCAATTCCCATATGTGAGTATCATGAGATGTGAACAAGCCCCATGCTATCGTTGACTTGCACCGCTGATTGCTGGGGACTGTAGACACAGAAGCACATCCCCTGACCCCGTGCTACTTGTACCACAAGTGATGGTGCTTTTTATGGCTAATTCTAGGACACATTTTCATGTGAAAAAAAGGGAAAATATTGGATATTGACTGTAGTTTCTGAAAAGAATTCTTTGTTATTTCTCCTTTGCTGCTAATTAGACATATATGTTCTGTGAAGTCTTTAGGAAAGTTGTCTTCTGGAAAGCGCTCTTGGCCTAAAGAAATGGTTTGGAAATATAGTGTGCCCTCTGAGTACTTGCCATCAGAGTAGGGGGCGTTTAAAATGTTTCAGGCCAACACTGCAGAGGTGCCTACACAGGGCCTACATCTGCCAGGTGAGGGTCCATTGGCTCAGTAAGCCATGGCACATGTTTGATGCAGTTTGTACCCTCGTTGGCATGATAACAGTAATATTCACAATCCACTTATATTGTGATTCCGGTAGTGGCACCAGGGAGTTGGTGGACTTTTGAACAGAGGCATGGCATGTTAATGATGGTATTTAAGGAAAATTAGTTGGGCAAGGGCAAGATCAGAGGGTTCACCTAGGAGTATGTTCTTTATGTGCACAGTTCGCTCTCCCTGAAACGCCGGTCCCTCCAACAGTCTGTCCCATGAACTTCCTCCCCGAGCTCAGACCCAGCTCCTGGGCACACACTCCACTGAGCCAGAAGCCTGTCCTGTGTTTGTGACTGTGACCTCCTACTGGAATGGTAGTGGCTTCTCATCTCCACATCCCAGCACGTCTCCCACACTTCTCAGGGGTTAGGTATCCAGGGAGTACTAGTATTTGCCCAGCACTCACTGGTCCAGAGAGGGGAGGGAATGCAGACTTCCACCAGGAACTGGAGTGGCAGGTTGCTACCTGCTGCTGCTCAGAGTGTGGGTAACGGGCAGCAGCAGCAGCAGCAGCAGCAGCAGCAGCAGTAGGTTGCTACCTGCTGCTGCTCAGAGTGTGGGTAATGGGCAGCAGCAGCAGCAGCAGCAGCACCTGAGAGCTTATTAGACACGCAGGTCGTCACCCCAGACCGACTGAGTCAGAACGTGCATTTTAACAAGATCCCCAGGTGGTATAGGCACTTTAAGTTTGAGTTTAAAAAGCTCCACGTCTCATTAAGATTGTCCCTTCCCACAGGGCAGGGATGCGGCTGTGAAATCTTGAGTCCGCTCCTCTGGGCTATGTCTAGCACAGTGGGTGCATGGCCAGTGCTGGAGTGAGTCCCCACGCTGGTCGCCCTAAAGCAGCACCAGTGGGAGCAGCTGGAAGGGCTTTCCTCCCCTGTGGCTTTGATCTAACCATCACCAGAAGAGCAGCCGCAGAGGAGTTACAGTTAGACTTGAGATCCCAGGCACAGAGCGACAGCAGCAGCAGGTGGTGTTTTGCCTCTGACCTTGTGTGTGTGGCACAGGACAGGACAGCTTCCGTGAACACGGCCACAGGGCTCTGCTCATCTGGCTGCATGGGGCCCTGATGATGCAGGCCGCGCCGGTCAGGCACCCGTACGAAGAGCTGGTCCGCGCAGGTTTCCAAGAACTAGCTGGTGAGTGACAGTTTTCAATAGACTGACACTCCTGGTCCCTTGAAATGTTAGGGGACCATTGGCAGAGACACTGCCCTGAACAGCAACGGTCCCAGCTTGGGATTCACTGGGGC
>NW_005353967.1:17305237-17308431 GCF_000412655.1 Myotis brandtii
TTCTCAACCTTCCTAATGCCGTGACCCTTTAATACAGTTCCTCATGTTGTGGTGACCCCCAACCATAAAATTATTTTCGTTGCTACTTCATAACTGTAATTTTGCTACTGTTATGAATCGTAATGTAAATATCTGATATGCAGGATGGTCTTAGGCGACCCCTGTGAAAGGGTCGTTCGACCCCCAAAGGGGTTGTGACCCACAGATTGAGATCCGCCTAGTAACTAGGCCATCCCGCCTGACACTTTCATTTTTAACTTTCAGCAAGGGAAGACTGCCTTGGCGGTGGCCTCCCAGAGCAACCACAGCCTTGTTGTGGACATGCTCATAAAAGCAGGAAGATACTATGCCTGGAGAGAGGCAAGGAAGGACGATACATTAAAAATGCATTTTTTGTGGTGACATTTCCTTAGCCAAGGCATCACCTCTGTTGGCATCACCTCTGTTTTCTTTGGGGGTGGGGAAATAGCAATGGGTTGCGACAGAAGCAAGGGACACAACACTGTAACATCCCTCACATTTCCTGTGTCAGACAGACAGTACTCACATTCTGAGAACAGCACGGTAGTAATGAATCTGACAGTCTGAAAAGAAAACCCCATGATAGACCTAGAGAGCTCTCGCCTGCAGGGAGGTGTTGCAATGTCTGATGGACCTGCTGAGAACAGCTCCCTAGTAAGGGAGTAGTTGCAATAGTGCTCTCTTGTGGACATTCTGATAACAGCACCCTATTAAGGGATTCGTTGTTTTTTTTTGTCTCCATCTTGAATGACAAAAATGATCCAATGATAGATAACATTGAAAAGGTAGTCCTGGTTACCCCCTTACCAGTTATATCTGAAAATATTTACTCTGAAATAAGGCAATAAGCAGAAAATATCTAAAATCATTTGATACCATTACTTTCAATTTAGAAGCATGGTGAGAGCACCAGGGATGCACCAACCAACTTTCCTCTGACATTCAAGCAAGATCACAGCCAGGAGACCAGGCATATTGACAGTCTCCTCTGGAACCGGGCTTACCGTCAGCTGAAGGCCAACGAGTGGCAGAGGCTGGCCCGAGCATGGAACTTCACAGATGACCAGATCAGAGCCATCGAGGAGCAGTGGTCAGGTGAGCACCCCCAGGTGATGTGGGCAGAGGCATTCAGTGTTGGGAACAGCAGTCCTTCCTGGTGGCAGATCTTCCAGGTAAGTGCCAGGGACACAGACTCAGGGCTCTCTCAGAGGATGCCAAGACTCCAGCTGTCAGAACTAGTGAGGTCACGTCAGCTGGAGTCCTTAGCTTTGCTTTTTAATGATTTGGCCCAAACCTAGGAAAGATAGAAAGCTTGTTTGGCATTAATCAACCAATTAACTTTATAAACAAAGAAGCCAACACTTTCTTTGGGAAAACTTTCTACTTATAGCAATTCCCATATGTGAGTATCATGAGATGTGAACAAGCCCCATGCTATCGTTGACTTGCACCGCTGATTGCTGGGGACTGTAGACACAGAAGCACATCCCCTGACCCCGTGCTACTTGTACCACAAGTGATGGTGCTTTTTATGGCTAATTCTAGGACACATTTTCATGTGAAAAAAAGGGAAAATATTGGATATTGACTATAGTTTCTGAAAAGAATTCTTTGTTATTTCTCCTTTGTTGCTAATTAGACATATATGTTCTGTGAAGTCTTTAGGAAAGTTGTCTTCTGGAAAGCGCTCTTGGCCTAAAGAAATGGTTTGGAAATATAGTGTGCCCTCTGAGTACTTGCCATCAGAGTAGGGGGCGTTTAAAATGTTTCAGGCCAACACTGCAGAGGTGCCTACACAGGGCCTACATCTGCCAGGTGAGGGTCCATTGGCTCAGTAAGCCATGGCACATGTTTGATGCAGTTTGTACCCTCGTTGGCATGATAACAGTAATATTCACAATCCACTTATATTGTGATTCCGGTAGTGGCACCAGGGAGTTGGTGGACTTTTGAACAGAGGCATGGCATGTTAATGATGGTATTTAAGGAAAATTAGTTGGGCAAGGGCAAGATCAGAGGGTTCACCTAGGAGTATGTTCTTTATGTACACAGTTGCTCTCCCTGAAACACTGGTCCCTCCAACAGTCTGTCCCATGGACTTCCTCCCCGAGCTCAGACCCAGCTCCTGGGCACACACTCCACTGAGCCAGAAGCCTGTCCTGTGTTTGTGACTGTGACCTCCTACTGGAATGGTAGTGGCTTCTCATCTCCACATCCCAGCACGTCTCCCACACTTCTCAGGGGTTAGGTATCCAGGGAGTACTAGTATTTGCCCAGCACTCACTGGTCCAGAGAGGGGAGGGAATGCAGACTTCCACCAGGAACTGGAGTGGCAGGTTGCTACCTGCTGCTGCTCAGAGTGTGGGTAACGGGCAGCAGCAGCAGCAGCAGCAGCACCTGAGAGCTTATTAGACACGCAGGTCGTCACCCCAGACCGACTGAGTCAGAACGTGCATTTTAACAAGATCCCCAGGTGGTATAGGCACTTTAAGTTTGAGTTTAAAAAGCTCCACGTCTCATTAAGATTGTCCCTTCCCACAGGGCAGGGATGCGGCTGTGAAATCTTGAGTCCGCTCCTCTGGGCTATGTCTAGCACAGTGGGTGCATGGCCAGTGCTGGAGTGAGTCCCCACGCTGGTCGCCCTAAAGCAGCACCAGTGGGAGCAGCTGGAAGGGCTTTCCTCCCCTGTGGCTTTGATCTAACCATCACCAGAAGAGCAGCCGCAGAGGAGTTACAGTTAGACTTGAGATCCCAGGCACAGAGAGACAGCAGCAGCAGGTGGTGTTTTGCCTCTGACCTTGTGTGTGTGGCACAGGACAGGACAGCTTCCGTGAACACGGCCACAGGGCTCTGCTCATCTGGCTGCATGGGGCCCTGATGATGCAGGCCGCGCCGGTCAGGCACCCGTACGAAGAGCTGGTCCGCGCAGGTTTCCAAGAACTAGCTGGTGAGTGACAGTTTTCAATAGACTGACACTCCTGGTCCCTTGAAATGTTAGGGGACCATTGGCAGAGACACTGCCCTGAACAGCAACGGTCCCAGCTTGGGATTCACTGGGGCCCAGTCAGCATAGGCAGCTTCTTTGGTGAGTGACTCAATGAGTACTTGTTCTGTTTTTTTCAGTCCTCAGTGTTAAGTGGGCATTTGAAAAAGTACAGGAGTATTTTTGTCTA
>NW_005353967.1:17308469-17326553 GCF_000412655.1 Myotis brandtii
GACAGGGGGACAGGAACGCTGAACTAGGTCATAAGGATAGTTCTCCACAACCAAGAATTGTCTCGCTCCAGATGCTACTTGGCCCCTGTTGGGATACGGCAAGTTAGTGCATTTGAAAATGTCATCTCCAGGTTGAAAGAAAAGAGCAGGCAGCCTGTTGCTTTGCCAGCTGAGGTTAGTGCTAAAAATTACTCTGCCAAAGATTATCTTGTTAGGGAAGATGCTTTGAAAACTTATCAATAAATTAGATGGTGTTATAACTTACATGTAATCATAACCATTCATGCAAAATATAGCAACATCTGCCATTTTTTTTTCATGAAGCTGAGACCATACTTCCACAAATCAGACACCTGATCCAATATTGAGTTTCAAGTATAAGGAATAGTGCCTGGACGATGCCTACTTTCCATGACATTGTCCTCATAGCACTGGGGAAGTGTATCCTTAAGAACTCCCAGGGAGTGACTAGAGCAGGGGTGGGCAAACTTTTTGACTCGAGGGCCACAATGGGTTCTTAAACTGGACCGGAGGGCCGGAACAAAAGCATGGATGGAGTGTTTGTGTGAACTAATATAAATTCAAAGTAAACATCATTACATAAAAGGGTACGGTCTTTTTTTTTTTTTTAGTTTTATTCATTTCAAACGGGCTGGATCCGGCCCGCGGGCCGTAGTTTGCCCACGGCTGGACTAGAGGCATGTTCTGAAGGGATGCAGGGCATGGGCTCTGAACTTCATGTCTGCACGCCAATGCTAACAAGCTGTGTGACCTTGAGACGTTCTGTAACCTCGCTGTGCCAGTGTTCTCATTTATTAACTAGGAAAAAAGGCATCTGGCGAAGGGCTGTTGTGGGATTAAGTGTGTAATAGTGCCTGGCACATAGTAAGTGCTTAATAAATGTTAGCCGTTAATAATAAATGTCATGCTATTTTTTTCCAGAAAAGATCCAGCAATTCAAAAGTGAAACTAACTTAAAGCCCAAGAAATGTAGTTTCATAAATGCCTAGAGAAATTGTATGTAAGTGATTTTCCACTCAGCATCCAGTCCTTTGAAGTTCAGCTCTTTAATGCCATGAAGTCCCGCTAGCAGGATTGATTTTCAGCTATGAGGATAGTGGAAATAGATCCCTAACAGATGAAAAAGTGGTATTCTACTTCCCAACCACTGAACTGAAAAGTCAAAAAACACTTTGGCTTTTGCTTAAGGCAAGTTGTATGATTTTCCCATTTCTGTCATTTGATGTAACATATGTGATAGCATAATCTAGGATGATTTTGTACCCTCATGTTTTAGAAAAATATGATGGTGGGAGCAGCAGCATGGCATATAGGAAAACCGGGGATTTTAAGATACACGTGGTTTTGAGTAGTGATTGTGCCACTTTTTAATTATGAAACTTTGGGCATTCTAATATTCAAATTTCCAAATCTCCAGTTTCCTCTATAAAAATGGAAGAAATACCTGCCATAGCAGTTTGGTGAGGATGAAGGGAGAATGCCTGTAGCCTCATGCCCATAGTATTGACCTCGTTAACTATTATTTCTCTTGTGAGTGAAACTGGCTTCGGAAATTATAGTCACTGTTAGCTTTAAATAACACATATTGTAGTATGTATGGAAAGGCCAGAAGTATATATACCAATATATATATTTTTTTATCTCTTGGTGATTTAATTATAGGTGACTTTATTTTCTTTGTACTTCTTGGTACTTTCCAATTTTTTCCACAGTGAACATGTATTATTTTTGTAATCTGAGAAAGTTATTAAACATGAAATCAAGTGCCAATTTATGTCACTTTATATGCACCTATTCATTATAATTTAAGTCTCTCCATTCTCAAATTCTGACTCTAGGTCTGTAAGGCCAGAAATAATATCAATCCAGTTATTCTATCATGAATTTATTGTTCTACATCTTTGGCCCACTTAATGTTATGTTTAGAACAGTTAATATGTTCACATGATTCCCAAGTTTTAACAAAGGTGTTCAGTGAAAAGTCTTGTCTCCATCTGTTCTTCAGTCTGGCCGGTTTCTACTGACCTTGCTACTCCTCTTCCCGTCCCCGTCCCCCCCCCCCCCAAATCTGGGCAACCTCTTTATAGAAAAATATGAATACATACTTTATAATAATATAAAGTGTTTTAATTGTTGAATTTACGTTAACTTAGGCTAACACTAATTACTTGATGCTTTATACCATATAGCTTCCAGAACTTAGTTTAAAAAGATTTATGATATTACAGTATTCATAATATTGACTTCAGTTTGTCCACATGATTATGGCTTGCACACTGAAAACTGCTCCTAATTGTAATTGAGGTTCTTCAAAAAGCGGAGCCTGAAGCCCGTTTACATGCCACTGCTTCTTTCAGGAATGCAAACTCAAGGGAGCAGGAGTGAAGGAAAAGGGGTGATATGGCGACGGAGGGAGAGCCTAGAACAGGATCAATTACCATATTGGCCACCACTTGGTACCAAGCACAACTTATTTGACCTCGAGGGTACTCTTCCAAGAGATGAGAGATGGGATGGCTATGCATAGCGGGGAGAAAGGAAGACTTGATCTGTATACCACAATGGGTGTTAATTCAGGGCTGCATGAGTGGACTGCAAATGGAGCCTGTCTGTCCCTCATGACTGGACTGGGAGGGATGGAAGCCCTCGGGGAGAGGAAGGGGGTAAGGAGATTGCCCTCTGTATAGGCAGCAGATGAGGTGCTGTTGGTTTGTGTTTGTTGTAACCCATGAGCTGTTTGCCACAGTAGTAGCTGGGCCAGAACCCAGAACAAGTTTGGCATAAGATGGATCTAATACTCTTTAAGACATGGCCAGATAGTTCAAATAATTCAGAAAAGCCCTGATTTGCCCTTTTAGAAAATGGGATATCTGATGTCGTTAACAATGTAAGGACATAAGAAAAACTGTTTCCTGCAACACAATTAGAGCATAGAACTAGGTCATGTTCAAAATGGAAGAGGCTTCAGAGTATTAAATCTACCCACTCCTGTTAACAATATGGAAATTGAAGCCCTAGACAGATACTTCAGAATCTACTCATGTTTTATGCACCCATAAGTACTTTAACCCAGGCAGCCAGCAATGAACCATTAGAAGCCTGGTTCTGTACTGCTTGGTCAGTTTTGCCCAGATGGTTTCTTCCTATTGGCCAGCATTGAAAAGTCTCTACTCAGGCTCGGAAGATTTGCCGAGTTGCCCAGGGCTACACCACTCCAGGACACTGGATGTTTAGAGAGAACAATATGGATTCCAAACTGAGGTTTCCAAAGAGGCAAGGAAGAATATCAGAAATAGGATCATTCTAATAGAAAATTTTCTTTTGATGTTTCTGTAACTGTGTTTTTGTGCTGGTAAATTTTTTTCCTTTTAACATCAAAAATTATTCATAGGTGTTGCCATTTCCCCCTTTCTTTAATTGCTGGACTACTAGAAAATGAAGACAAATACATTACAGTCACAAAAAACTCTGTGATAAAAATATCACTACTCTTGGTCTTTATCTTTTTCACTTAAAAATACCTTAGTTTCTATTAGTTTTAATAATTTTTAAAATAAACTTCTCTTAGAAGTTTACTTAGGAACCTTGGAAATGATTCAGCTTTGTGGAATAATGTAGAAAAAACAGGATTTATATACTTTGATGCTATAATCAGCCACAGGCTGAGCCTATTAAAAAATACAGTCCAGATTTTTAATTTAAAAAAGTTTTACTTAATTGCTTAAATTAAAAAAATAACATTAAAATAATCCTACATATTATTTTACAAAGGATGGTGTGGCTTGAAAAAGTCTCTTATAATTCTGAAAAGGTGAACATGATGTATCCATGATGTTCTAAAAATATGGAAAAATTTGAAACTAAAGACTTCTAATCCTTGGTAAAACCAGAGCACTTAAAAGATCTTAATATGAACGTATACATTTCAGTCAACCACTTTGATGGAATGAACGCTTGTGAGAGACTGGGTGTGAGTTGATCTGGTTCCGAGAGATCTGGAAGCTGAGGTAGTACTTTCAGGATGAATAGTCCGGGGGTATTTTGTTGCAGCAGCTTGAGGAATGGTTTGCTGAAAAGATAAAAATCTTTTTAAATAATCCTATAAAATTACACATATTAAATATCATTTTATCATTTATAATTTAACCCAACATTTGTTAAGTGTCAGGCAATGAATTGAAGTAGTGGTTACAACAAGTTGTGGTCCTTTTCCATAAGAAACCGACAGCCAATTAGACTGATGTGCTCAATACCCGTAATTTATGCGAGAGGAGCACAGAGTGAGCCATGGGAGCATTCATTTCTCAAGGAGGTCTCAACTGGATGGAATCTTATGCTTACAGAGGCGAACTGCAGAAAGGGACTTTGTGGTGTCTGGAAGAAGGGTCCTACCCCCCAAGCCCTCCACTGGGATATGTGGAGTCCAGTCCTGGGGCACATGTAAGGAATCCAGTCTGGTCCTTGCTTCAAACCAGCATAAAGCAGGTCTGTCATATTTCACCTGGGAACTGACTAAACCTTTTATGGTGACACATGAGGAGGACTTCTCAGAGGCCTGGTGCTCCCTTCACATGGACCACAACTTTCTAAAGAAAGAAATAAGTAGAGACTAGGGACACATGTTGAGGGGAGGACATGCACACTGCCTCCGAGCTCAGAGGAACATCTTAGACATGAGCACTGATGCATTAAAGTCAGGACACATCTGCCTTCATCTATACATGCAGATGTTCAAGTTCGTATTATGTACATAAGTTCACATTACATGTATACATCTGTGTAATATGTACACATGTAAGGCTTTCCTGTATTATACCCAATACAGCTTCTCAGTAGGCCACAGTGGGATTTGTTATGCAGATGAGTTCTCAGTTCATGTCACTGACTAGCACATGTAGGTTCTGATTAGGGTCTCCCACTTAGAAAAGCCATCTCTAAAATACTTGAAGTAAAATTATATATATTTGATCAAAACATTCACTATGCATTTCAAAAGCTCTATGATACAGATATGCAGGTCTTCATTTTAGATTCTGCTTTAAGAATAAGAGCTCCTCTTTAAGGAAATGGAAAAATAACCTCCTTAAATATTTTTATACTATATGTTTCTTTGTATATAAATTAACTGGGTAATCATAACAAATGGGAGATATTCTTGCCACTACTATGAAATTTTAGTTGCTAACCACCTAATCTGACCCTGTCAAAAGAGGTATTTTTCTTTGGGGGGGATTGGCAAGAGGAACTGTAGAAATAGATTCACATTACCATGGGTATCATGATCTACAAAATCCAGTAGAGAATAAAGTAGCACCAGAAGCAAGCAATTAACCAGCAGATGGGGCCAAAGTGTCAGAGACCTGATTACTGGTTTATTAGTAATAACTTTCTGGTAGTTCTGGATCTTGATTCTTGGGAAAAATGAAAAATTGTAGAGAGGCTCGCCATCATGTCTGTCACATATCCAAGTCAGGTAACAATGGGAGCAGTTGTGGCTTTCTAATTCATGGCCAATTACTGGAGAAGCACTGCACATGCAAAGGGCAGCTTGTGAGATAAACTCAGAAACGGGTTAAAAGTCTTTAGTTCCTTATTTTTCTGTAAAATATGAATTTCTATTGTTAATCTAAAAACAAAGGCTAAATTAAAAATAAACATGTGTAGTCTCTTTAAAGCCTTCACCTTTTTAAAAAAAATTATTTTGTGTTTTTTATTGCTGTTATTTTTCTCCATTGATTTTTAGAGAGAGTGGAAGGGAAGGGGAGAGAGAGAGAAACATCGATGTGAGAGACACATTGATTGGTTGCCTCCTGTACATGCCCCAACCAGGGCTGGCGATTGAACCTGCAACCAGGTACGTGCCCTTGACCCGGAATCGAACCTGAGACCTTTCAGGCCTTGGGCCAATGCTCTAACCACTGAGCATACTGGTCAAGGTGAGAGAATTCTCTTTGAAAATCAATCCTGTTTCTCTTTGGGAATATGTTCTTATTACTTTTTTTTTTTTTTGTTCTTGTTACTTTTAAAAATTAAACTTTTTGAGGTAATTCTTGAGTACAAGAAATAACGCAGAGGTATTCCTGTATTCTTTTTAAAAATATATATATATTTTTATTGATTTCAGAGAGGGGGAGGGAGAGAGAGATTGAAACAGCAATGATGAGAGAGAATCATTGATTGGCTGCCTCCTGCACACCCCCTACGGGGGATTGAGCCTGCAACCCGGGCATGTGCCCTTGACTGGAATCAAACCCGGGACCCTTCAGTCTGCAGGCCAAGGCTCTATCCATTGAGCCAAACCAGATAGGGCTCCTGTATCCTTTTCTAGCAATTTTTATTTGCTTTTGGTTTTACAGTTTACAAAGTGACTTTCTACAACATTATCTCATTTAATCCTGAATTCTGACAATAAACCATAAGAGCTAAGTACTCTTTGACTCCCATTTTACACAAGAGAAAAAGAAGGTTCAACTATTTTCCTTGTTTTATATATGATCACAAAGGCAATACGTAGCATAATTGGGGCACTAACTTGTTTTGTTGTGTTTTTTTTTTGCTTAAATTCCATGAAGGTACCAACTTTTTTCCAAACTAGAAATATGATGAGAATTGTATTGAAAAAGGGGAAGAAGAATTTTATTTATTTATTTATTTATTTATTTATTTATTTAAAATATGGAACGCTTCATGAATTTGTGTGTCATCCTTGCGCAGGAGCCATGCTAATCTTCTCTGTACCATTCCAATTTTAGTATATGTGCTGCCGAAGCGAGCACAAGGGGAAGAAGAATTTAAAATAAGGAGCAAAAATTTAAAAAAATTATAAAAGTAGGGAAGTATTTCTTGTAATAAAAACCTGTTACATGAACAGCTAGTTAATAAGCTAACAGTTTTTGCCTCTTTTTTAAATGAATGAGAAATCATTTCTATATTTTATCCTTCTGGCCACTGACACACTGTGTTTCTTTTTGTATTTGATAATTTTTACACTGTTGAGAAGAAATAATGTTTCTGAAATTAATTTCTTAAAAGAGGAAAGGCAGATTCAGACACATGTGTAATAAGCATAGAAAGACAAAATAGTAAAAGGCAGAATAAGAACCAGTCATCATGAATGTTGATCTTCTCCTCAGCATGTCATTTAAGTGTTTATTGGTCTATAAATTTCAGGACATAGATTTTGACAAAAGGTCAAAATGTGCACTCACCACTGTGACTGGATGATGTTTTTCCACAACAACTGAACTCATGGGAGGAGAAACTCCCATTATAGATAAACTGCTACTAATTCTGCTTTTTGAAGCAAAATCAGATCTCCCTGTGATCCGGGCTGTAATTGTTCTTCCAGCTTTCTGTTGTGCAGATGTCACAACTCTGGGTACATACTAAAAGAGCAAAGAAATATTTAGTTGGTAGAAAATCCATGGCAAAATTATAGTACTTTTGGTTCTATAACTTATGAAGAAAATACATAGGCACTTAAAATAATTGTATATTCAATTAACTTTAACATGAAAAAAATAAAAACTTAAAACATGGAAAAAAATAAAAACAAACAATGAGACAAAAATCACAACATAAAACTGAGCACCGCAGAGCATCCCTTTAACTTTGGTATGCCAACTATTTTATAGGACTTCACCAACTTTAAAAAAAACTGTTTTTTAGAAATACTTATAAATTTATAGGAAGTTATAAAGACAATGTAGAGAGAGCCTGTGTATTCTGCACCCAGTTTCTGGAAATGATTACATTTTATATAATTATGACATCAAAACCAGGAGGCTGACATTGGTATAATGCCTGGGTATAGATCTATATCACTTTACTAGTGACCCGGTGCACGGATTCGTGCATTGAAAGGAAATTAATTAGAAGAAATATTTTAATATTGTTATTTGCCCTTTCTCTATAATAAAAGTGTCAACCAAATTCACGATCGACAATCACAGATCAAAACACATACGTGCGATTGGTGCCAGCGAGAGCTTTATATGTATTGTGCATGCATGAGTCAACTTAGCCTTTTATATATATAGATGAACTTGCTTAATTAGACCTGCTTTCTGATTTAGCTAAACTTTTCTTTCATCTGAAGTGAGTCTCTTAGACTGCATATGTAAAGGTCTTGTTTTGTTATCCATTCAGCTACCATGTGTCTTTTGATTGGAGCATGTCATTCATTTGCATTTAAAGTGATTATTGATAGGTATATAGTGATTGCCATTTTATTATTCATTTTTTAATCCTTTTTTTTTCTCTTCTTAAAAAAAGACCCTTTAACATTTCTCATAATACTGGTTTGGTGGTGATGAACTCTAGCTTTTTATTGTCTGGGAAGCTCTTTATCTGTCCTTCGATTCTAAATGATAGCTTTGCTGGATAGAGCAGTCTTTGTTGTAGGTCCTTCCTTTTAATCACTTTTAATATTTCATGCCAGTCCCTTCTGGGCTGCAAATTTCTGTTGAGAAACCAGCTGATAGTCTTAAAAATATGGAATGCTTCATGAATTTGCCTGTCATTTGTGCCGGAGCCATGCTAATCTTCTCTGTATCATTCCAATTTTACTATATGTGCTGCCGAAGCGAGCACAAGGGGAAGAAGAATTTAAAATAAGGAGCAAAAATTTAAAAAAATTATAAAAGTAGGGAAGTATTTCTTGTAATAAAAACCTGTTACATGAACAGCTAGTTAATAAGCTAACAGTTTTTGCCTCTTTTTTAAATGAATGAGAAATCATTTCTATATTTTATCCTTCTGGCCACTGACACACTGTGTTTCTTTTTGTATTTGATAATTTTTACACTGTTGAGAAGAAATAATGTTTCTGAAATTAATTTCTTAAAAGAGGAAAGGCAGATTCAGACACATGTGTAATAAGCATAGAAAGACAAAATAGTAAAAGGCAGAATAAGAACCAGTCATCATGAATGTTGATCTTCTCCTCAGCATGTCATTTAAGTGTTTATTGGTCTATAAATTTCAGGACATAGATTTTGACAAAAGGTCAAAATGTGCACTCACCACTGTGACTGGATGATGTTTTTCCACAACAACTGAACTCATGGGAGGAGAAACTCCCATTATAGATAAACTGCTACTAATTCTGCTTTTTGAAGCAAAATCAGATCTCCCTGTGATCCGGGCTGTAATTGTTCTTCCAGCTTTCTGTTGTGCAGATGTCACAACTCTGGGTACATACTAAAAGAGCAAAGAAATATTTAGTTGGTAGAAAATCCATGGCAAAATTATAGTACTTTTGGTTCTATAACTTATGAAGAAAATACATAGGCACTTAAAATAATTGTATATTCAATTAACTTTAACATGAAAAAAATAAAAACTTAAAACATGGAAAAAAATAAAAACAAACAATGAGACAAAAATCACAACATAAAACTGAGCACCGCAGAGCATCCCTTTAACTTTGGTATGCCAACTATTTTATAGGACTTCACCAACTTTAAAAAAAACTGTTTTTTAGAAATACTTATAAATTTATAGGAAGTTATAAAGACAATGTAGAGAGAGCCTGTGTATTCTGCACCCAGTTTCTGGAAATGATTACATTTTATATAATTATGACATCAAAACCAGGAGGCTGACATTGGTATAATGCCTGGGTATAGATCTATATCACTTTACTAGTGACCCGGTGCACGGATTCGTGCATTGAAAGGAAATTAATTAGAAGAAATATTTTAATATTGTTATTTGCCCTTTCTCTATAATAAAAGTGTCAACCAAATTCACGATCGACAATCACAGATCAAAACACATACGTGCGATTGGTGCCAGCGAGAGCTTTATATGTATTGTGCATGCATGAGTCAACTTAGCCTTTTATATATATAGATGAACTTGCTTAATTAGACCTGCTTTCTGATTTAGCTAAACTTTTTCCAGCCCAGTGAAGCACCCCAGTTTCTCTTTCAGGTAATTGTCAGCACACAGCAGTAAATATTAACATGAAGCAGATTATTATTGTAGATCACACAGGGAGAACAAAGGGTAAAATATTTAACTGTAGCAGTGTTTGACTATATTCTGCACAGTGAGAAAACTTGAAGTCATTTTCAACGTCCACCATTTCTTACTTCTTTTCAGTTGGGTCAAGTTTCTAAACTTTCTAAATCTCTGTTTTCCGGCTAATGAAAAGAAAATAGGGTTCTACCATGTCTCGTATCTACCTACTCCAGGACTTCTGTGAGGATCAAATGAGATGAGGCACGGGAAAATGCTTAACAAACATTTGGTTAAACTGTAAAATGTTTGCACCTGGCTATAAAGCAAGTCAGGTTCCTGGGCTGAAGAAACTGCAAGGTTAGTTGCTAGGGAGAGGAAGCCGGGCGTTGTTACATGATGTCATTACCCGGCACCCACAGCGACCATTTCTGGGCTGGGCTGGGCTGTGGGCCGAATTTTGTGCCATGGGGTCTTGACAGTGTTGGCTGTGATTTGGTGGGGTGTTGCTCCGGGGTGGTGGTGGGGCCTGTGTCCCACTTGGGGGAAGATGAGTGTTGGTTTGTCGGCGCCAGGTCCGTGGTGCTGTTTATTTTTAAATGGCCAGTGCGCATCGTGGCAGCCCCTGGTGGTCAGTGCGCATCATAGTTACCAGTCGGATGGTCAGATGGACACTTAGGCTTTTATATCTATAGATTACATGTGTAGATTTGGCAATGAAGACAAAGAACTATTCCATCACCATAAAGATGTCCCTCATGCTACCCTTTAGTCATATTCATCCCTCTGCCCCCACTACTCCTAACCCCTGGCAACCATTCATCTGTTTTATGAACTCTTTTGTTCTTATGCATAATTAATATCATTATTACAAATACTTTTGTGTCCTACCTTTTTTCTTATTGATTTGTTAGTATACTTTTTTCCCACGAATAGAGAATTGCTACAATTTTGAGAGATTTTAATACCAACAAACTAGTTTATCTAATTATCTCAGTTCTTTTACTAATATATATAGCAAATTTTTGTGGAAATGGACTCCTTTTCTTTTAAGAGTTATTTCTACAGAATATATTGCAAAAAAATGCAATGATCAGATCCTAAAGTAATGGTAGCTTTTATAGATTTTGTTGCTTACTGCTGGATAAAAGGCATGTATAAAAAAATTATATTTATATCAGGGGTAATACATATGTGTACTCATTTCCCCCCACTGTCAACTAATTACATTAGCTGGGCAAAAACAAAAAGAATAATAAAAGAAAGAGAACTGACATATTCTACTTTTGTTACTGTCTCCTCAGGCAAGTTACTCTCTCTAAGCCTCAATTTCCTCATTTATAAAATGGGAAAGCAGCACCAACTGCCTAATGATACCCTTTCATTTTCATTCAGATGAAGAGAAAGTGAGAAGACACACTTTACTAAATAGCTTAAAAATCAAACTAAAATCCCTTAATTATTCCAAATGGAGTTAGAAAAAGTTAAGTGCCATCTATTGTCCAACCTCATGAACTGCAATATATTTGCTTGTATAACTTGCCAAACGTTTTTTGAAAATTGTTTCCCACCATGAAATTCTTACATTTTATTTAACACTAGAAGCCTGGTGCACGAAATTTGTGCACGAGGGGTAGGGTGGGGAGGGTGTCTCTCAGCCTGGCCTGCACCCTCTTGCAATCCGGGACCCCTAGGGGGATGTCTGACTGCCAGTTTAGGCCCGATCCCGCAGGGATTCCCACGGGCCTAAACCGGCAGTCGGACATCCCTCTCGCAATTCAGGAACACTGGCTCCTAACCGCTTGCTTGCCTGCCTGCCTGCCTGATTGCCCCTAACCATGTTGCCTGCCTGCATGATTGCCCCTAACCACTCTGCCTGCCTGCCTGATTGCCCCTAACCACTCTGCCTGTCTGCCCGATCACCCCTAACCACTCTGCCTGCCTGCTCGATCACCCCTAACCACTCTGCCTGCCTGCTTGATCACCCCTAACCACTCTGCCTGCCTGCCTGATTGACCCTAACCACTCTGCCTGCCTGCCCAATCACCCCTAACCACTCTGCCTGCCTGATTGCCCCTAACCACTCGTCTGCTTGCCTGATCACTCCTAACTGCTCGCCTGCCTGCCTAATCACCCCAACCGCCTCTGCCTCACCCCCCCGCTGCAGCTTCGCTCGGAAGGACGTCCAGAATGACGTCCAGCTGTCGTCTAATTAGCATATTACACTTTTATTATTATAGAAGATATTGAGGACATGCGCAGAAAGGAAAGAATTTTACAAATGAAGATATTATTTCACTAGAATGGTAATCCTCCTTTCTCCAGTTATTTGTTTTCCCAAATCTGTACAGTTTACTTTCTGCACACACCTTCCTTTAGCTACTGGAAGTACTGAGGAAGACTGGAAAAAGTTTTGAATGTTCACAGGAAGCTTCTGTGATTAAAGTGGAAAGATCACCAGGCCTGGATCACAAGTCTTCTTTTCCTGTTCCTGACAATGATGGTTTCACATTAGGTAAGCTATCTAACTAATATACAGGGTCGGGCCTAAGTAGGTTTACAGTGTGGAATATGTGAAAAAGTTTATTCTTGTATTATTATTAATTAATTATTGTATTATTTTCCATACGAACAACTGTAAATCCTACTTTTGTTATTATGGTTCTTTTTAAAACCAAGAAAGACACATTGAGGTGAATCTGACTATTATAATTATATAAAGAAGGACAAAATTTGTATTACACTTAGATTGGTTTACTTGTGATTCTCCTCTCACCCTAGCCCTAAAGGTTGTCCTTATGTGAATGAAATTGAATGTGCACCTGTTTCAGAAAAGTAGGATGTAGTTGGAGGGATGGAGAAGAGCTGTCTACACAATACATATTGTGTTTTCAAGTTTCAGAGACTTAAAATTATCTCAGGTGATCCAATTGTTTTCAAAAATCAGTAACAAAAAGGGTGGTAAGTACACTTATTCAGTTTTTCCTATGCATTTTCAGATTTATATATAAATGCAGATTATAAATGGTGTAGTCATATTTTAAGAAGGGAATTTTGAAAAATCTAGTTCTTTTGTGTATTATCTGAATATGCAACATGAATGAGAAACCAGAAATTTAAATAAACACTATTTATTTAAATGAGATCATCTGTATAGGATCACATTTCAAACTTCAAAGAAGTTTTTTAAAACTTCTTTGAATCAAGAGAAAATATGATAAATAGCAGATCTCAAATTACTTTCCCCTAAAGTTAATAGTTCCTAAAAGGCAGAAGTTAAGTCAGCTGGAATACTGAAGATGACCAATTGTCTGGTTGACTCTGTGCAATGGCACCCTCTGATGGCCTGCGAGGGGGACTGTCAGACCTAAAACCTATTCTGCCATCATCTTTCCTCTCAGGAGGGGAAGAAGAGGGAGACAAGTAAATCAAAACCACTGAGACCTTCACAGAACTACACATGCCTTTGTGCCAAGCTAGAGAAGGGAAGAGTAGAGTGTAAAAAGAAAAAAAGTCCTACAGAGGTGAGTCTGATAAGTCTGACTTGGATCCCTATACCTTTCTCTCTTGAGAGACACCGAAGAGTACAGGTTTAACACCAAGAGGCGGAGGAGTCAGAACCATGATGTGCTCTGTCTGTAACTCTTCCACGTTAATAGCATGATCAATTCTACTTCTGGCCAATTCTCACACAATTACTCCATCCCCAGACAATTCTCTCCCCCTCTAAGCACTTCTCTAATGGTGACTCTAGGAAAAACTGCTCCTATCTTCATTCTAATTATGAATTAAACATTAAGATCTAATCAAATCAAGACGGAGTTACTACAGAGTTGTAGTGTTAATGATAATGTCTATCCAGGAAAAGGGAAGGCTGTAGTTGAACAGAAAATATACAAAAGAGCCATTAACCTACTAAATCCTTGAACATACCCACGAGTTTTCTTCAAAATTAAAAACAAAGAAAACCAAACCAACTCTAAAATCTACTTTTCCTGAATAGTTTTTGAAAAATGTAAAATGAGAAAGTTATTTTTCTTCAATTATCACTACTGTAGTAGAACTTTCTACAGAACTTACAAATTAATGTTTTACTTACTTTGTGTATGAAATATTTTCTGTGACTTGGCCTAAAGGCTTTTTTATCCATGAGAAAGTATGTTCTGAGTTCAGAATATCCAACATGCCCACAAGTTGGGAACCCTTTCCTAACCCCGGCACCTGCGTGCCCTGCACTGACCGTTTCTCCTGACGCAGTGGGAGCCGTGGACCCTGCACCAAGAGGAGCAGACACACAGGAGGCGGAAGCAGTCCCCGCAGAGGTGATGGACGTGGCAGAGGGAAAGGCAGCAGTGCTGGCCACTCCCATGGCTGCTGCTGCTGAGGACGGTGCTGGGGCGGCTCCTGAGGGTATCGGAGCCGAAGGATCCAGATGAACAGGACCATACTCTTCCTTCTTACTATTTGTGAAGTCTGGCCGTAAAAATCACAAGTTAATTCCATTTACATTCTTCCAAGTTAAGATTACTTTTGTCTCCCAACAATTTTAATACATACTAGCTACAAATTTGTACAGAAATGTGTACAATTTTGTCATATATTCTATACATGTTTAGTTAATAGTTTGTCACTGTTAACTGATTAATGTCAGCATTAACTACTGAAGACTTCAAATCACTTCCTTCAACTTGTGAAAGCAAATGAATGATTTGCTCTTACTTAAAAGAAAAAGATAAATTCTGTACTCAGGTGGGACCTCACAACCATTAAAATAATAAGGTCACACTGAGGATTTATGTCCTTTTGTGTTAATTTATGCAACTATCCTGATAAATGTCCTGATATTTAGATCTTTAGAATAATTTTGTGATATCAACATACCCTCTCATTTCCTTCCACTGCTCCTCTCCTAACAAAAATAGTGTATTTTTATTGATTTTTCAGCAAATAATAATAAATCAATAAGTAAATCTTGACACTGTAAAAGAAATGAGCTTTTGCAGGTGGATTATTTGAGTCATGAATTAAGAGCATATTTGCACACTTAACTGATTTTAGTGACACACATATAGTAACTTTCTCTTAAAACTAAACCTTAACCTTAGATCAAAGGAGTGAATAACCTCATTTTCTAGAGAAGCTAGGACTAACAGTCCTATTTTATTTTGTTAATCCTCACCCAAGGATATATTTCCATTGAATTTTTTAAATTTTTTTAGGGAGAGTGGAAGAGAGAGGGAAAGACATAAACATCAATGTGAGAAAAACACATTGACTGGTTGCCTCCTGCATGAGCCCCGACCAGGGCCCGGGCCAGGAGGTGCCAACAACGAAGGTACACGCCTTTAAGTGGAATTGAACCTGGGACCTTTTGGTCCGCAGGCAACACTCTATCTACTGAGCCAAACCAGGTAGGGCAACTATGGGTTCTGTTTTAGATTTTTCCATCCCAATATTAGAATTTGGTTAAAATTTCTACTTAAAACCATATTTTTATGATACCAAAGAAAGGGTGAGGGTTTTCAGAATGTCTGAATGGAGTATGTAACCCTATGTTTAAATAGTTTTCTGTGTTGTCCTCTTTCCATCTAGAAATACAGGCTTTTGTGTAAGTCCTTTTCTTATACTAAATTTATATAAAAAATATAAACTTTGATTAACAAAGTTTAATGAGGACTATAATGCATGTGTCCTTTGAAATCATTTGATGAAAGGGGCTAATTCAATATAAAATACTGCTTTTGCTTTGAAATCAACACATACACATACTGAGTTTTAACATGCTTTTGATAGAAAGTGATTCTGACTATCTGTTTTTAGGTGGGTGGCAGACTTCATATCAGATGTGGGACCAGTACACAGGTCAGGTCTGGCCAAGGGACTCCCTGAAAGAGAGACAGATGACCCAGTCTCCCTTACCTGGGTGGAGTATGCAGTTTGTAAGTTTTAATAATTATTCTTGCTTTAACTGGGATAAATTTTTTCAATTGTTAAGTATTTTTCTACTCTTCCTAAAATTGCTTTGAAAATTGGCAGGTATAATTTTAAAGGCCATTTTTATTGTCACACTTTGCCTTCTCTTTTTAAAATATATTTTTATTGATTTCAGAGAGGAAGGAAGAGGGAGATAGAAACAGCAACGATGAAAGAAAATCATTGATTGGCTGCCTCCTACACGCCCCCCCACGGGGGATCCAGCCCACAACCTGGGCATGTGCCCCGCCCGACCGGGAATTGAACCGTGACCTCCTGATTCATGGGTCGATGCTCAACCACTGAGTCACTATGGCCAGGCACACTTTGCCTTCTTCATAGAAACTTCTAAATTACAATCTATAAGATTTAGGATATTGCATAACATGAGATACACTGCAGATGATAGCAAAAAATCAGGACAAATAAAAAAAAATCAAATACTAGTTTTTTTCTAACAAGACAGATACATTAGGAACATTGCATTATTAAAAACTACATTTAAAAAAGCTATTGTTTTAAGGGAAGAAAGGGGGCTAGTTCTAATTTTTTTCTTGTGAGAACTAATAGCTGTTATTAAAATGCCACAAAACCTAAATATCACAGAGCAAATCCAGCATTAGATCACAGTGAACTTTGCCTTTGGTAGCTCCCCCAGCTTACTGTGTCTTATTATTCCTGGTATCTTTATCCCTCAAACACAGCACAAGGCCACTCAAAACCATTGGGTTCCCAGAACTTGGCTCTAGCTGCAGAAGATGGTGGATGTAAAAGCAACAGGAGCAAAACAAATCATGTTGGGTAATTATCAGAATACATTTTCTTCAAATCCTGTTATGGATGATCAATTTATAAAGGTGGCAAAACATTCTGTCCTAAGTCAATTCATGTGCATAAGTATGTTATGAAAAACAGATTTCTTGTAATTAAATGCAAGAAGTTCTAATGTGGAACCTAATATCTCTTCTGAGTAGATAATTAAATTCTTCAATTTAATACATATAACTTGCTAATAATTATAACTAAAAGCAGACTAGTCTATTATTGGGAGTGGTGAGTTTGTTTTCAGCATTGATACTCAATTAAAAGGCCATTTATTAGAGAAATTAAGCACACTTTGGGGTATCAGCAAGATAAACTATTTAGCCTTGATAATCTATAATTCTGTGTTTCTAACCTACATATGGGCCATACACACCAACTGTTTCAGAGAGAAAACCATTTGCTTTAATTCACTGTCACCCACAACATGCACAGTTTATATAATAAAAGTTTGTTGATGTTTTAAAATGAAACACAGAGAAGATATTCACTGGAATGAAATCATGTTAATGACGTTACAAAATGAAACTGCCTCATAGGTAAGTTAACCATGAGTCTTGGATAGGATTTACTATCAGGGAATACTGCAAAATGTTCGTGTTTCACATGAAACATGGGAGGCTGACTTGAATGAATTAAGACTACAGTAATGTCCAGCTGGCATGGCTTAGTGGTTGAGCGTCAACCTATGAACCAGGAGATCACGATTCGATTCCAGGTCAGGGTATATGCCCGGGTTGCAGGCTTGATCCCCAGTGTGGCGCATGCAGAAGATAGTTGATCAATGATTTTTCTCTCATCGATGTTTCTATCTCTCTCTCCCTCTCCCTTCCTCTCTGAAATCAATAAAAAAATATATTTTTAAAAAGCCACTGTAAAATAAAAAATACTGTAGCATGTAAGATGATAGTCATGCTATAATTACTACAGTCTTTTTAAAAAGTGTATTTCAAAAGAATCTCTCTATTAAGCTAAATAAGGTAAAGAAGGTTTATATTATCCTGTTTATTCAGAGAAGAAAACCAAAGCCCAATAAGGAAACTAGGCCTCATTGCAAATTGGTGGCAAAGGACTCTTAACATGTGCTCTTCCAAGCCATGTTCATGAAACTGACACAAACAACTCAGATTCGAGCCAATACATGGATTTTTCTTTTTTTTTAAAAAAATTAAATCATTATTGTTCAGATTATTACAGTTGTTCCTCTTTTTTCCCCCCATAGCTCTCCTCCACCCAGTTCTCACCCCACCCTCTGCCCTTACCCCTCCCACTGTCCTCATCCATAGGTGTATGATTTTTGTCCAG
>NW_005353967.1:17328599-17344466 GCF_000412655.1 Myotis brandtii
CGTATGAGTCTGGGTCCCCAGAGACTTGCCCAGAACTGGAGTTCAGAGCAGTCAGGACTTGAGACGCCCGATTGAAAAAGACAACTGTGTCCTCAGTTGCCAGCCCTTTCTGCGTGCGCCTCCGTACCTCTGCACTTTACTTCCGCACCTCCTCTGAGTCTCAGTGTGCTTTTCTCTTTCCTTCTAGTTGTAGAATTTCCACTCAGCCAGCCTTCCTGTGGTTCTGGATGATGTCCGTTTTGTCTTTTAGTTATATTTTTGAAGTGGTTGTGGGAGGCAGCAATTTCCGGTGTTTACCTATGCCGCCATCTTGGTTTCTCCTTCCCTTGAAATAATTTTCTAATTTTTTATTTCTATAGACAGATCTATATTTATAACTTTTGGAAATGAGTTTTAATTGTGGTTTCTCTTAAATTGGAAAACAAGCAATTTTTAAAAATGGAAAACCATGGCTAGATAAGAAATATTTAATCAACAAAATAGTCCAAGGAAACTAGCTACTTAGGAAAAGATAAAAATAGAAATTTTGCACTTAAAGGCATTATACATTCAAAGCATTGTTGTAACTCTGAGCCTATATACTTAAGAGTTTAAGTAACCCTGAGTAGTGAATTTTCACGATAGATTTAAAACTGGATATGACACTATGAAGTTAAAAATATAGTGCCTGGCCCCAGCTGGTTTTGCTCAGTGGATAGAGCGTCGGCCTGTAGGCTCAAGGGTCCCAGGTTCAATTCCGGTCAAGGGCACATGCCTGGGTTGCGGGCCCGATCCCCAGTAGGGGGCATGCAGGAGGCAGCCAATCAATGATTCTCCCTCTCCCTTCTTCTCTGAAATTAATTAAAAAAATACATATATATTAAAAATAAAATACAGTACTTGGATGAGACATATCTATTGCAGAAAATTAGTACTATAGACCACACTAATTACTGAAATCTCAAATTCTTTTTGAAAGTAGGCAGAAACTCTTAAGTAAAACACTAACCTGCATCATTTCTGTTTTGAAACATTGTCATGGCTTCAAGATTTAATGCACACACCCCCCGCATGAAAGCTTTCTTCATGGAATCTTCAAAGTGCTCTTTTTCATGTTGCATTCTTTGGATCTCAGCTTTTGCATTTTCCAAAGCTCCAGATAACTAAAATAAGGTGAATTTTTTTAAAAAAGGGTTGTTAATACAAGGAAGGATATTATTTATTGTTAAAAAGTAGACTTACACTGTGAAGTATTTTTAGGTGAAATACAGGTACTAAAAACACTTTGCCACATGCCTCTTCTGCTATGTGTCTCACTTTATTTTAAACGGTGCATCTTACTTTTAGTGTCTTTCAACAAACCATTTCCATTTCTAATTATAAAGTCAAGGTTCAAACAAGGGGAATTGTATACCAGTCCCACTGAAGGTTGCTGATGTGTTTTAATTATACAAAAAGATATACCATTTCTTACCATAAATCTTTTATGTAGAATATTAAACAAAATACATTAAGAGCCACAGACAACCCTCACTCCTTTAGGAAAAAAAATAACTAAGTGCCTGTAATATTAACAGCATTTTAAAAAACTAAATGATACTATAGAATTTAAAGTGCAAAGTGATATTAGTTGCAACACATTTTCCCATAGACGAAATCTAAAGGAACTCCATTTTTTGCATGTCATTTTCAATTGCAGAAAATTGTTTGTATTATGATACTGATTTTTAACAGTAAGAACTTTGTACTATAATAATGAAATATTTTTTCCTTTTAGTATTTTATTTCAAGAGGCCTACTGCATTCTTCAATACAGTTTTTTTAAAAATATATTTTATTGATTTTTTACAGAGAGGAAGGGAGAGAGATAGAGAGTTAGAAAGATCGATGAGAGAGAAACATCGACCAGCTGCCTCCTGCACATCTCCTACTGGGGATGTGCCCGCAACCCAGGTACATGCCCTTGACCGGAATCGAACCTGGGACCTTTCAGTCCGCAGGCCGACGCTCTATCCACTGAGCCAAACCGGTTTCGACGTTCAATACAGTTTTTATTTCATTTTGAGTCTCAAATGTTTTCCCATGGAAACGTTAATTTTATTATTAGAAGTCAATGGGAAAATAATTCCAATTTGTATCCAACTGCTTTAAATCAACCTTATATGAATAAAGTTTATTTAAATTAACAAGAGGATAAACATTTTTGGTTTTGGTCTCTATTCTTGGCTAAATAAAAGCCAAAAGAAGTATAAGAAAGCATGCTTTAAGAGATATAAGGATCTATGAGTGATTTACATTGTCAAGACACATGTACACACAAGAGTTCCAATGTAAGTTTGGAGGCCAGAGTTATAACTTTTAAAGAATAAATAAGTCTGTAAATCTGACTCATTAGTGTTGTTCTTCCCCAAATAGTCACATAGTCTCATTTGAAGATACACTGCATTAAATGGGTCACTCTGCCTAACTATAATGTAACAGTGAGTGATGCTACCCATCTTGTTTATTTCTATTAAAGGAAAGTAAAAATAAATTAAAAAATAGAAGTTTTACCACAGCAACTTTGTTTTCATAATCATTGGAAATTTGGACACAAACTTCTTCAGCTCTTGCTTGACAAGCTCGCTCCACCACGTCCTTCCACTTCTTTTGCACCGTAGAATGCCAGCCTATCCACACTTTCTTCAGTAAATTTCTCTGGAAGTACTGGTCAGCTAGTTTCCCTTCATAAGCCTAAATGAAAGTATTATAACCTTAAAACACAGTGCACTGGTAAATACACTGGCAGTAATAAAAAGAAACCTAACACAGTGGTGAGCAGTGTACATACATTATTTAATCCTGTGTAGTTATTCTTATCTGCATAGAGGACAACAGGCTTATAGAGGTTAAGTAACCTGCCTAAGTAGACAGTGAAAAGCCATCCTTGCCTCATTCTAGAGCCTAAGCTCTTTCTTATCCATTACACATCATTGTTTTATGCAACTAATCAAGTTAGGGGAAAAACAACAACAAAAAACAAATGAAAGAAAATGAGTAACTTGCCACTTGCCATCTTAGTTCTGAATCTGCATGACCCTTTAGCTGAAACCAGGACTAGGACAACAGAGTGGTTGGAAGGCAAAAAGGTAACTATGGCTTCAGATGGCATTGTTTTCCCTTCAGCTTGGTGGACACCACCATAAGCAAGATTAATTTAATTTACATACTTTCATCATATATAGTGCCAAACTGATTCAAACAGGAACATATGCTATTCTTTTTATCAATGAATTTAAATTCTTTTGAAGAAGTAGTTCCAATTTTCAATCTTCTTAAATTTGAAAAGCTATTCAAAAAGTGATGGCAGCCTCAACTATTTCAGCTAACATAAAAACATAATATATTCTCATTATGTCACTTGATAAATAACTTTCAAAATATGGTCTAAATACTCATATTTTAAATAGCTCTTTTCAGTCTGATTAATGTAGATTGATCTATTGGGATTAATAAAAAAATGAAAGCATTAGGAGGAATCCTATTCCATGATAGTGGAATATTAAATATTGATGTTATTAATACTAAATATTGTTTTAAAAATATTAACATTTAATATTAATTTATTGGAACTAATGCACAGAGATCAGTCGATGGCTCACATGAGCATTACATTAAAACTATATATATATATATATATCCACCTCCTATACTCTTGAGTCTTTTTTTTTTTTTAAATATTTTTTATTGATTTTTTACAGAGAGGAAGGGAGAGAGATAGAGAGTTAGAAACATCGATGAGAGAGAAACATCGATCAGCTGCCTCCTGCACACCCCCTACTGGGGATGTGCCCGCAACCAAGGCACATGCCCTTGACCGGAATCGAACCTGGGACCTTTCAGTCCGCAGGCCGACGCTCTAGCCACTGAGCCAAACTGGTCAGGGCATACTCTTGAGTCTTTATACTCTGTCTTCTTGTAGGATATATACATATTCATACTTTTCCACTTCTGAGACAATAACTTATTATTCTCTCTCAGTTTGCCTATACTCTGATATATTGATTCAGCTCTTATTTAATTAAAATGAACAATGTTCAAATTTAAATTATGTACAAACTAAGGATAATTTTTAAAAAGCTATACAGACATTGCTTTAATTCTCACTCTAAGGCAAGTCTACACAACGAACATTTATACAATTTTATAATGTATAACTATAGTGTTGCCTCTTTTTGAGGAGAATGCATTCAGGCATTTTACAAGGAGAAACAATATGGGAACCATATGATATGTTAAAGACTGTAAATTCTTTTTCCATATAATGGTATCTGAGTCAAATTTGTTAAAGGGGTTCCATTACCAAGGCATTTGTAATTTAGGTATAATCCCTACTAACCTATTGTGACAAAGGAAATGATATATCAATAGATCTATAAAATATGAGGTATTTTTCCCAAACCATACCAAAATCAAATTCCTTGAAATGAGAGCAACCTTAAATTCATTTTGACTTGATCCTAAACAATTCTGAATCCAGAAGTCTAATGTGTGTCTGTCGTCTTTTCGTTTTTATACTTACATCCTGTCTGGATTTGACATGGCCAATCCGCCAGTGGAAGAATGTTCTCATCAGCTCCATCCTTTCCTTTTGCTTGCCTATGGCGTGAGACAAGCTGGAAATCACCTGTGAACAGCAACTAGGCCAGTTACTGTGATGTTACAGTAACAGCTGCTAGTAAAGTGTTTTTTCTCATATATCAAAAAGTGCTAGAGAATATCAATGGATCACTACTATAGTCATCCAGTTAACTTCATTATTATCTTTAAAAAGACCAAAAACACTTCTCCACATGAATACACTACATGAAGGGAAACAAAAGAGGAAAGAAATCTCATTATGTGTATCTTGGTAATCACCAAAAGAAATTTATGTACATAAAAATTAATACAGGGTGGGACACAAGTAGGTTTAGTTATTCCTATGGAAAATAATACAATAATTAAAAACTAATACAAGAATAAACTCTGTGTTTCACCTAAACCTACTTGTGCCCTACCCTATATGGTGATTGACATTTAATTCAAGAAAAACAAGCATTCTTTGAAAGTTTTGCTACATATACAAAAAGTCTTTATTGACTAGGATTGAGGGCAGAGGCCAGATTTTATATATCTTTCTAGGCTCTAAATACCTTTAGTACCTTAGATTATAAGTTTCTCAATAACTGTTTTATTTAAAAAATATTTTCATTGATTTCAGATTGAAAAAGAGAGAGAGAGGAACATCAATGATGAGAGAGAATCATTCATCAGCTGACTTCTGCACGCCTCCTGCAGGGGATCGAGCCAACAACCCCCAGTATGGAACCGTGACCTCCTGGTTCATATGTCAACACTCAACCACTGAGTCATGCTGAACCATGCTGGCTGGCCAGGCTCAATAACTATTTAATAATTTTTTCCTGAATTCAACAAACTCATAAAAGAAAATAGTCATACTATGATGTACTTCTTCAATGTTGTTATTCTTTTATTTTATTTATGTATTATTATATTTTTAAAATGTTTTTATTAATTTCAGAGAGAGGAAGGGAGAGGGAGAAGGGATAGAAACATCATTGATGAGAGAGAATCACTGACCGGTTGCCTCCTGCATGACTCCTACTAGGGACCGAGTTAGCAACCCGGGCATGTGCCCTGATCAGGAATTGAACCATAACCTCCTCATGGGTACATGCTCAAACACTGAGTCACAATGGCTGGGCTCATTCTTGTTCTTTTAAAAAAAATTTATGGAGGCTTTTAAATCCTAAGACAATACTCTATCTCTCTCTTTTTTTAAAAAAATATATACTTTATTGATTTTTTTACAGAGAGGAAGGGAGAGGGATAGAGAGTTAGAAACATCGATGAGAGAGAAACATCCATCAGCTGCCTCCTGCACACCCACCAGTGGGGATGTGCCTGCAACTAAGGTACATGCCCTTGACCGGAATCGAACCTGGGACCTTTCAGTCCGCAGGCTGATGCTCTATCCATTGAGCCAAACAGGTTAGGGCGACAATACTCTCTCTTATAAAGTACCGAGTAGCTGAAATGTCTATCTAAAAATGGCCACAAAAAGAAATTTTGTAAATTGGGCACATTTACTGAGAGATATTTATTCTGGTTTCTTTAAATAATTTTTAAAAGTGGAAAAGGGCATACATTCTAAGATATTGTTAATATTCTCTTTCTAAAGTTGTATGGTGGTGGCTATCCACTTTCTTTGTTTTAAAAAATTGGACATATATGTACAACTCTTTTTTTATGTGTGATACTTTAAAATTAAAAGCCTTAAGATGGAGTTTTGAGGATAATAGAGAAAATGACTGATATTAATATCTATTTAAAAAAGTAAACTATGAAAAATGTTCAATTTTATATCATACCTTGCAATACCAAAAGAAAAGTATATATTTTAAAAAAAACACTGGACTCCTTATCCAGTTAATTAAAACAGTGAGTGCTACATCTACAGACTAGTAGTTGAGGTGTTTGCTGAGTCCCTTCTCTCTGAAAGCCACCATCCCCCTGGGGGCAGCCACTGATTTGTTGCCCACCTGCTTTGTTCAAGGTGTTGTCTGGAGGCACAAAATTAGCACGCACCTGAACCTTACTTTCAAGTTCTTAACAGGCTAACAGAAAGTGAAATAAAAGGTGCTGTTTATCAATAAAAAAACAGACTTCTTCAGTGAATAAAGAGTTATCACAGATATAATGTGAGAAACTTAAAATAACCCCTAAAAGATGGCTTAAAATGTGGATAATGCTGGTTCCCTAAACTTCTCTTATGGGCAGTTAGGAAGGAAAAATTAGTATGTACATTTAGCATGTACTCTTAAAACTCCAAGCACATTGAAGTTATCTCAAAGATAAAATGGCATGACCATGGCATGTTTAATAGGAAGATAAATTGTATATCCATGCACCTATTTTTCTACCAGTTTCTGAAGTGATCTTCCCGTTGTATCTTGCATGACCTAAAAAAAACACACTTCCTGGCCTCTTAGGGCGGAAGGGAGAAAGGAGAGAGAGGGAGGGAGAAAGAAAGGAAGAGAGGGAGACAGGGAGAGAGGAAGAGAAAAGGAAAGTGAGGGTGAGGGGCAGAGAGATGTGAGAGAGATACATCTATTGGTTGCCTTCTGCACTTGCCCCGACCGGGTATCGAACCCGAAACCTGGGTATGTGCCCTGACTGGGAATCAAATGGATGACCTTCCGGTGCACCAGACTATGCTCTAACCAACTTAGCCACACCAACCAGTGTACTTCCTGACACTTATTATCTAGCAAGACATTTACTGAATCTCAGTTAAAAGAAATATAAAAGAGAACACCTCATCTTTTCTCCCAATGGAAATTTCATAGGCTTTTTGCAGCTCCTTCAAGCTGTTGATCTGGTTGCACAGTTGTTTTAAATGTGCTGCATGTTTATCTTTCTCTTTTTTCATTTCCATACGGTGCCAGTCAATAAAATTTAGTCTCCATTTAGTTAGTTCAGATATGACGTTTGTCTGAAAAAGAAATATTCTGATAACTAAGCAGTTTGTTCCTTAATAGTGCTTCTTGAAATTACACCGAAATTAAGAAACACTTTTAAAAAATCAGAACAAGCAATCAACATGAAAGCTATTTTTAAAAAAATCACTAATGAAAACATTTACAAGTTCAACAGTTACAGCTCCTCTTGGTTCACATTCAGCATACTAAAGATAGGAATTTTTTTTATTTTAAGTTACTTTGTATTAAATCTTATTGTCATTTAAAAAAATTTCAGGTTTTATTCATTAATTCACTAAATAAACAGTTTCTTTGTTTATTCAAGAACTTAAATGTCCATATTAAGATAGGTTAGAAAAAAAGAAATGTAGGGCCATGCGCTAGGGTGAGCCATAGGACTGGATGTTATTTAGATAGAGGTGGACAGTGGGAACCATGGGAGTTCATGCTTTCTTCCCCCAAATAATTTATCACAATGGCTACCTTAACAAATTGCTAAGTCTGATCCCTTTTCACTCTACTGATTGGCATAAATAAAAAGACCAAATAATCATGTTATCAAAAATCAGATAATATGGTTAACTGAACATAGAACAATTTAAGTGGTTGGTGGTACACCACTAAAGTTGACTTACACCATGAAAAGAAGTATGAAACCTGTTCCATGAGGGAAATGGTAGAAACTATACTAAAAGATTATATCTGGGATTTATAGTTCAAATAACAGAGAAATATAGATGCCCCAGAACTCTCATGACCATAATTTCTCTATACATGTGAATATTCAGCTTCGTTTTCTCAAACTATCTTTCAGAAAAATGATTATTTTCTCAACTATATTTTAAATAGCAAAAAGAAACCCTGCCACTTTTTTTTTTGGTAAATTTTTTTTAAAGTGAGTCTTTTTTTTTTTTTTTAATGTTTTTATTGATTTTTAGAGACAGAGAAAAAGAGAGAGAGAGATAGAAACATCGATGAGAGAGGAACATCACTGATTGGCTTATTCCTGCATATACCCCTACTGGAGATAGAGCCCACCACCCAGGCATGTGCACCGACCAGGAATCAAACTGGCAACCTCTTGGTTCCTGGGTTGACGCTCAACTGCTGAGCCAAACTGGCCAGGCTCTCTGCCATTTCTGTAATACTTTGTTTTACTTAAAGGCCACTAACATTACTAAAAATAAAAATCTGTTTTTATAGAGATATCAGTTATACATTGTGGTTGCTATAAGAATGGCTATAAAATGAATACATATTGCTAAAATTGGATTTTGTATTTCATATAAAGGAGACATTTTCATTAGTCATAGCTACAATATAGTAAAGGTTCATTGAGTGTCTCAGTCACATACAGGGTTAGTCTTTCAAAACATCTGAGAAATTCAGTAGACTGTCCCATCAACTATTTAAAACCTTGCTATTTAAAGTATGTTTTCTGAACCAGCAGCATCACCTGGGATATTGTTAGAAATGCATAATCTCAGGTCCTCAAAAACAACTGAATAAAAAGCTGAAGTTCAACAGGATTCCTGGGGGATTCATATGGACACCAAAGACTAAGAAGCACAGATTTTAGACATTGGACGGATCTAAAACTAAAGTATAAAAGAACCTTTTATTTTAAAGAAAAGAAAAACTGGGATTAAGAGCAAAATTATTATACTAATCCAACAACAATACCTTAAGACCTGAACTCCAAAGATCCAGTACACTTTCCACCTTTTGAAGGTTTTCTTCAGAAACAACAGAATTGCCCACAATTATTTCATGGATACCTGGATGACTAGAATTAGACCCTGGTGTGGAAGAGTCGCCTAAAAGATTTGAACTGAAAAAATCCATGACGGGGTGAAAAGGCTTCCTTGGTGATGACACTGGTGATAACCCTAGAATGAAAAAAAGTTTACTGGTTAAGGCAAACTGAAAACAACCCAAAATGGCGAGGACTTATATTGGAAGGCTAGAAGATGTCAGTTACTATAGAGGCTGAGAAAAATGCAGAGAAATGACTTTTCAGTGTACTTAATCTGGATAATTTAAATTTCAGTATTATCACTGATTTAGGACTAATCAGCATGAGATGCCTCCTATACTCAAATAAAGATGCTTCATATATCCAGCTCCAGCCTGAGCTGAAACTATTATTATCTGTGTCATCATATCAGCATTTTCTAAGTGCTTTGTATGTTCCTATAATAAAAATGTTATAAGGGTTAGCTCTCATAATACATGCTACCCTAAGAAATACATACTATTATCTCCATTTTACTGATTCCAAAACTGAGGTTCAGAAAGGGTTAAGGAATTGACCAAGGTCAGAGTGGTTGTATATAGGTTATTATTACTTTATGTAGAACACTGGGATGAGTTTTAATACTACTAAATGCCAGCACTATAAGTAGAGACTAGTAATTTAATTTATCAGATACTCAACTATAAGATACCCTGTTTGCCCTCAACATATAGGTAAGAAATATATATACTTTATATAATATACACACACACACACATATATATACATATACACACACATACACACACACACACACTCCCATCTCCTGCCATACAAGGTGTAGAGATGGGAGTGAGAGCCAGAGCCAGAAAGAGAACTGGTATCTATCTTTAAAAAAGCACAGAATATTTTATCAAACATGTATGTTGGAATTAGAGACTACTGATCATCATTTCTTGCATATCACACTTTTGTTATGAGGGTCCTATGACTAAGCCTGAAGGGCTTTTCTCTCTTCCTTACTGAATGACTCAAGATAAAGATAAAGATAAATCTACTATAGAACTTGTTACTTAAAAGTAAATCAAGAATATTTGCAAAAGGAGGAAATCATTCTCTAATATGTATGTTTTGCATAAAATATATAAACAAATGGTTTAAGCTAGTCACACTATGTAGCACTACCTATATATTCTGAAGATGGTTTAGGAACTCAAATAATAAGGCACATGAATAGTATTTTTTTACTAGATTTTACTAACTAGATCTGCACTCATGGACTCTGGTTTTTTTTTTTTTTTAATAATACACTCACCTTTAAAAAAAATGGAATCTTGGTTTGCTATTCACTTGACCAAGAAAACCCCACAAAATCAGGCAAATTAAGAGGTTCAGATCTTTAAGTTCACTTTAAGCACACTTGTGAAACTGCCAAGGCCATCATGGGGATAGGAATCCAAAAAGCCACCATGTATTTGAAGGATGTCATTTTATAGAAGCTACTAGAGGCTCGGGGGGGGGGGGGGGGCCAGGGGGGGGGGGGGGGGGGGGGGTCCCTCAGCCTGGCCTGTGCCCTCTCACAGTCTGGGAACCCCAGGGGGATGTCCACCTGCTGGCTTAGGCCTGCTCCCCGGGATATCGGGCCTAAGCTGGCAGTCAGACATCCCTCTGGCAGCCCGGGAGCCCTTAGGAGATGTCCACTTGCAAGCGGGGAGCAGGCCTAAGCTGGAGTCGGACATCCTTACAGCTGCTGAGGAGGCGGGAGAGGCTCCTGCCACCACCACTGTGCTGGCAGCTGGCAGCCTGGCTTGTGGCTGAGCAGAGCTCCCCCTGTGAGAGCGCACTGACCACCAGAGGGCAGCTCCTGCATTGAGCATCTGCCCCCTGGTGGTCAGTGTGTGTCATAGTGACCAGTTATTCCCAGTGGTTCTGCTGTTAGGGTCAATTTGCATATTACCCTTTTATTATATAAAATAGAGGCCTGGTGCATGGGTGGGGGGCAGCTGGTTTGCCCTGAAGGGTGTCCCAGATCAGGGTTGGGGTCCCGCTGGGTGCCTAGCCAGCCTGGGTGAGGAGCTGAGGGCCGTTTTCAGACTTGCCACACCCCCTTCAGGGTGGGGGTCCCTGCTAAAGTGCCTGGCCAGCCTGGGTGAGTGGCTGAGGCTATTTTCAGGCTGGCCACACCCCTTCAGGGAGGTGGGGGGATCCTGCTGGGGTGCCTGGCCATCCTGGGTGAGGGTCTGATGGGTGTTTGCAGGCTGGCCACAGCCCCTAGCCACCCAGGCTCCCAGTGAAGGCTGGCTGGAAGCAGGTATCTGGGATTTATTTATCTTCTATAGTTGAAACTTTGTTGCCTTGAGCAGAGGCCACAACCAGCCAGGGCAGGCATGAAGCTTGGCTTCCTCCATCGCCAGGGGCAACCCAAGCCTCCTGCTTGCTCCAGCTCTGTGGCCGCCGCCATCTTAGTTGGGTTAATTTGCATACTCGCTCCTGATTGGCTTGTGGGCGTGACTTCAGCATAGCAGAGGGACAGTTAATTTGCATGTTTCTCTTTTATTATAGAAGCTATATGTGCTATTCTGTCGTTACAATGGTAGAGTTGATAGGTGTGTCCAGTCCAAACAGTTGTGCTGGACACAGAGTCGGTGGCCCAAAAAGAGTGCTAAATTTTTGCTACACATACTTAAAAATGTAGAGAGTAATGCTGAGCTTAAGGGTTCAGATGTAGAGTCTCTGGTCACTGAGCACATCCAGGTGAATAAAACTCTTAAGATATGGTACAGAACTTACAGAGCTCATGGGTAGATGAACCTATACATGAGCTCTCCCTGCCACATTGAGATGATCCTTACTGAAAAATAGCAGACTGTTCCAAACCAGAAGAGGAGGTTGCACGGAAGAAAAAGATACCACAGAAGAAACTGAAGAAACAAAAACTTAAGCCTGAGAGTAAATTCAGTATGAAATAAATACTAATAAAAGTAAAAGAAGGAAAAAAAAAAAAGAACTTGGAAGATCCCCCAGAAATTACATTGCCCAAGCCTTCTATTTATAAGTGAGAAAACTAAAGGATAGAGGCACTTCTTATATGGTGGCTTAAATGGCCCTTACATTAAATAAAATTGAATCACCTAGTATGAAAAGTGATCTATTTTTACTATATTATTTATTCTATGTCAAAGAAAAAGTTTCAATCTGGTGCTAGTATGCTTTTAAAACCTCTGTAACACTTGCTAATCAGGCTGAACACACCACCACCAATAGTATTCAACCAAACTTTAATAACTTGTTTGAGTTGCATTTATTTTTACCATTGCTTTCTATTTGTAACAAGATTATATTAGTTTTATGCTGTAAACAGTAATAACATATGTAACATATTTTTCTTTTAAAATAAAAAGCTAAAAATTAATATATATGAAAACACTTAAATGATAGAATAGGTGGAATAAAGATAGGAAGAAAATCATAAAGTTAGTACACAAATGCCTGAAAATTGGGAAATGATGCATTATGCAAAATTTAAATCGGCCAAACTATCTGATATCCTTTTGAATCTTTAAAAATATTTGTCCTCTTGCCCTAGCCAGTCTGGCCCAGTGGACAGAGCGTCAGCCTGGGGATTGAAGGGTCCCCAGTAGATTCTGATCAAGGGCACATGCCTGGGTTGTGGGCTCAGTCCCCAGTAAAAGGGCGTGCAGAAGGCAGCTGATCAATGATTCTGTCTCATCATTGATGTATTTTTCTCTTTCCCTCTCCCTTCCTTCTCTGAAAACAATAAAAATAAGGACTTATATGCAAGCATATAGCCTAACCAATGGACACAGACAACAGGGGGGTGAGGGCATGACTGGGGGGATAGGGGGTAACATGGGGATAAGGACACATGTAATAACTTAATCAATAAAAACATTAAAAAAAGAAATAACCTAAAAATTAAAAAGAAAATTGCCCTCTAACCTAGGAGATTTAAGAAAGGATGTCACATAGTATAATAAATAAACCTGTTTTTCTTAATTGTACTATTTTGATTATTATAAAATTATTTTAAATAGTATTAATAAGTTAGAAACAACAGCATTTTAAAATCCTGTCAATAATATGCTAAAATATTCCTCTTACTACATAGATAATATTCATCAAACCACAAAATGTTGTATATTAATAAAAACAAGCTAAAGAAAAGTAATACCTTCTGTCTTTGAATGACTTGAAATATTTAAATCACATCCTTTTCTAACTTCCGTCCTTGTTTCTCTTTCTCTTCTTACTGTAAAGAAAAACACCCCAAAGCACTCTTAAATAAAATATCTATTCACACACACCTAACTTAAGAAGGTTGAGGTATATAAATAAGATTTTAGAACAAAGAAAATATAACATGGTGGATTAGAGGAACATTAAAAAAAGGAATAAGAATAAAGAAAAGATTCTGAAACTAGAAAAAGTCTTATATTAATAAACTCAATTCTACCCACCAAATATGGATGAAAGAGAAGTCAGTCTACTGTGGCATTCAATTCACACTGAGAATCAGTGGATGAATGACATTAGAACTTAGAAAAGGCTATGCTGTATAATAACATTGGATATTTCTAGGGGCTGGCTGCTTTTCACTAGCTGCAATCAAACTAAAGTGACACCCGTTCCCCCCAAAACAGGGACTTCCTTACTTCCACCTCAGGAACCTTTAGTCAATACATGGTGAAAAGGAAAGTGGGAAAAACCTCACAAGAATGACTTTGCCAACTCTGACACACCTCACTTATACTAAACAATGGCAATACCAAGAATAAAGGGAATGGGATGATAAATTTACATAGTCCATTCTAACCAAGTCCATGTGTAAATCAAGATAATCTAAATTCTCTGCATGTTGTATGCTTAGGTCTCAAGTCCTTTTTGATAAAGGCAGAGCATAAACAAATACTACCCTACATACTAGAAAAGAACAGGGGTCTTAAGTCTCAAGTGATAACCGTGAAAGGTTGCAGAGTTGGGGCATGGAAAGAACTCCTGTGTTGTGTCACTAGGAACAACAGTACAGTAATACTGTAGCCAATGGAAAAGCAAACAAGCTTTTGGTGAGCACCTTAAGGGCAGAGGTTTAGAGGGCTAATACACTAATTGCCTAAATTCATTTGTAAGGGAGTATGCAACACTTTGGGTTTGCTCAGTAGGAACTCCATGTTGAGGTGCCAGTATAATCAAAACACAGTCAATATCACTGATATAAAAATGAATTCAAGGGTCGTATCTCTTAAAGATCAATAAATTTGGATAGAAAGTATTCAGTGCTAAAATGGTTCAGTGGTAGAATAAGTATATGTATTTTACAATTGTGGTCTACTTGTTGGTCCAATGCAACAGGTCAAAGATTGAGAAGCAATGGAAAGGCCATGTCTACAGAGGGAGAAGGACAATAGACACTACGGCTGTGACATAAGAAAACGAGGAGCCTGCTGACTGTGAGTAGGCTGTGTCATGTGCCTTCAAGGAGGGATCCTTAGGGTTTATTTATTGTTGATAACTGCCCATTATCAGAGCTGTTTTATAAGGGCTTTCTGTACCCTTATTTAGAGTGAGCTGTTTGGGATCCTGTACTTTGCTAAATAAGGGACAAATAGGTAAAAGGAGCTTCATCCTTCTTTTTCAACCTTTTACTCATCTATCATCATACATCCTGATTTGTATTAGCTCTAGCTCTCAATTCTGTTACTGACATAGTCCAAGGATGGATTCACGTTTGTGGTGATAATTCAAACAGTCCTCTATGCCTATATAAATACTGCTGACAAAGTCCCAGCACATGGTTCATAAACTTAAGGGGTTCTGAGGGCTACCGATGGACCATCTTTAATTTGGGGGATTGGGCATTTATTTTTCAAGATAATCCTGACAAAAAACCATTAGAACAAATACAGAGATGTTACATATTTCACTAAGAGACAAGCAATGGCTACAGTGTTGCTTTAAATGTATTACTTTTCAGAAAAGTAAGTCAAAGGAAGCTCTAAGATCCAGCTGTCATATAAGAGCCAAGAATAACATATTAAAATGTAAAGAGTTTCCCCAGATAATAGTGATATTCACCATTGACTGGAGAAGCATTTTAACAATCATAAGTCAATTGCATTAATAAGCTCAAATAACATCTTAGGAGATGTTTTGAAAACTATACATAACCTTGATTCTGAAGAATATCATCAATTATAGTATGAAATCTAACATCTGGCACCACTTCTCCCTTAGAATGAGATGGCTGTGAAGTACCTGGTTCAATATTTGGAGTCACTGTAGTATAACGAAGCAATTCTTCATACTCTTCCTATGAGAAACCAATAATAAATGTTTTATAACACTGTCGCAATGGACACTCAGGCAAAAGAATAACAAAAGCTGTACATATTTACTATGTATAAAAGTGTATAGCTATTTTATATTATTATATTTTGAAATATTTTCAACAATAGGACATGGGTAGGCTTTCAACTGTAATCAAGAACCAGTAGGGTAACCCTGACCAGTTTGGCTCAGTGGATAGAGCGTCGGCCTGCGGACTCAAGGGTCCCGGGTTCGATTCCAGTCAAGGGCATGTACCTTGGTTGCGGGCACATCCCCAGTGGGGAG
>NW_005353967.1:17344585-17354513 GCF_000412655.1 Myotis brandtii
TGTTTCTAACTCTCTATCCCTCTCCCTTCCTCTCTGTAAAACATCAATAAAATATATTAAAAAAAAAAAAAGAACCAGTAGGGTTGTAAGTTGAGGGTTACTAATAAACAGACTCTTAGTTGGGCTGACATTCTAAGCAGATAACCAATAACACAGAATTATTTCTGGTGTGTCTAGAAAACCCTTCCTTATCCCTGTCTTAAATTCTACTCTAGAGATTTATTATTTTGATGTAAAGCTTGTCTCCTACCAAAACAACTTGAGATCTTACAAGGTGCTTACATTTTAATAAAAAAGGGGTCTGGACCCAAAAATTACAATGTATGGGTTTTTGGACACCAGCTGGGTATCTTACAATTCAACTCAATCTGACACTATCCACCAGAGTTAGCATCAGATCACAGGTTAAGGGTTCAGTCCTATAAGACAGCTCCCCGCACCCCCAACTTCAATTAATTTCCTAGAGTGGCACACAGAACTCAAACATTTCACTTACTAGATTACCAGTATATTATAAAAGGATATAACTCAGGAACAGCCAGATAAATTGAGGCACAGGGCCAGGTATGAGGAAGGGGCTTGGAGCTTCCATGCCCTCTCTTAGCATGCCAGTCACCCAGCACTTCCATGTGGCTCACCACCACAGAAGCTCCCTGAATTCTCTTTTTTTTGGGTTTCTATGGAGGCTCCATTACATAGGCATGATTCATTAAATCATGGCCATTGGTGACTGAACTCAATTTCCAGCCCCTCTCCCCTCCCGGGAAGTTTGGGGGTAGGACTGAAATTTCCAATCCTCTAATTACATAATTGGTTCCTCTGGCAACCAGCCTTCATCTTTAGGTGTGGGTGCAAAAGTCACCTCATAATAAAAGACACCTTTATCATTCTCATCGCTTAAGAAATTACAGTGTTTTAGGAGCTCTGTGCCAGAAACCAGAATGAAGACCAAATACATATTTATTATAAATCATAATATCACAAGTATAAATGAGTTAATTAGGTCCCTCTAGAAACATGTCTGGATAAGACAGAGATGAAGAGTACAGGAAAGCACTGACACCTAAAAAGATGGCACCAAGTTGGAGAGGTACCATCCAAAGGGAAGGCAAGGATACAACATCTTTCACAATTCCCGAATGCTTCTTTACTAGTAAGTAATCACAGATACTTTAACAGCAGCTTCCCAAAGTCTTAAATTTGTAATTTCAATTAAAGGAACACATTTGCTCATAAAATATTTTCTTGAAGCTTTTCTCATATTATACTTACTCAACATAACGTAACAAACATAATGTCCAGCTTTTTTCCTCTGAAGTGATATAATTATAAAACTCAAGATATACCATGTTAGTATTCTCTCGATTAAAACCTACTCTAGAAATCTGAATCCATATTTTTGATAAAACATTTAGAAGTAAAAGAAATTCAGAGCGTTTCATATAAAACCCATACCTTCTGCAGTCAATTTATCTGTCACTGTCCAAGCAGCAGAATGTGATGAATGTTGTGGCAACAGGGACTAGAACCTAGAGTAGAACACTAAGGAATCTAGGCCTCAGAACTTTGGATGGTTTGATGTTGTATTAATTGGCATTAAAGTGAAAGCAGCATTCATAAAGAGATAGCTACAATGAGAAAATTCCAAGAAAAAAATGTTTGAGATTTACAGCTTCTCTCATTGTGTTGTTGGAAGCCTTTGTACAAAGAGTAAAGAGCTCATGATTATTTTCAGAAAGATTAAAATAATGTAAGGCATTTCCCAAAGTTTGTAAAATAATTCCTAAAGTTTGGTATAATCTGATATACATTATACATTATATACACACTAGAGGCCCAACGCATGAAAATTTGTGCAAGAGTAGGCCTTCCTTCCCCTGGCTGCTGGCATCGGCTTCCCTCTGGCACCCGGGACCCCAGCTTCCCTCCTCCTGCCACCGGCAGGCACCTGGGGCCGGGTGGCTTCCCTCTGGCCCGGGCTTCGTCCGGAAGGACGTCTGGTCTAATTAGCATATTTCCCTTTTATTATTATAGATTATAATTATAAATGTAAATGGCATGAATTAAAAATGTATTCCCAGTTTTCCCTCATACTATTTGTTGAAAATAAGTAAGTCATAACAAATTTAGACATGTCTTCCTACCTGAAGATCTGAAGAGCTTGAACTATTTTGGTTGCAGTCATTCTGCATAACGGGAAATGAATATTTCTCCTCATCTGATGACATTCTGTAAAAATACTATAAAACAGTAAACGTTAACTTTAGTTTTTCCCCCTTCAATATTTAAACTAAAATAGAATTCCTTATATAGAGATGGAGCACCATCCAAAACAATAATTGTGATATTTTAAAATCATTCCACATATTAGAGCAACCATAGACAAAATCATTGGACAATAAAAAATAGTTAAAGACTCAATTCCCCAAATCAGTGAGTTTATAAAGTAGCAAAGGAGATGAAACAAATACATGAAAGGTTAAAGAGAAATGGAGGCTCCTCAGAAACGTCCGCACAGTAGAGGGTTGAGAATAATGGATTGTGATCTCTGTTCTTAACAATGTGTGACAACCTAGATGTTGTGCACTTTCTCTGAAGATGCTGAACCAAGGAGAATGAACAATTTGTGCAAATTCCCTGCTTGGGAAACTTACCTTTGGGAAGTATTATTTTAAGAAAAGTAAGTCTATAAAAAACAACAGATTCTAATACGCACATAGAAAAATTGTTGAAAGTCTTAATAAAAAAAATAAAAAATAAAAGTACTTTTAGTAACTAGTAAGTAAATTATTTAAAAGACAAGTAGTGAATATTCAAACTATCTGAATACTAGTAACATGTAAGACATTGGCGAGGAAGTAAGATGAGTCCTCAAGGACTTATAATCTATAGGGAGGGGCCAGATAGGTATATAAGTGACTGATGAAAAAAGTGCTGATAGACCCTAAACAAAAGAGGTGCAAATAAAGGAGGCAGGAGTAGCCATTTTTCATGGGGTGAGATCCTGAGGGTGTGAAGAAGTAAGAATGGAACCAGAGAAAATTTTAATAGAGAAAATGACCCCAGTGTTGCGATCTGAAAGACAGATAAAAGTTATCAGGGTATACTAGGCAGTAAAGTTGCATAAGCAAAGACACAGAGGCATGGACAGGTATGCTAAGAACATAAGTATAGTAGTTAAGGCTGTAAGCAAAGGGTGTAAAGCAAGACTTGGCTGAGAGCAGCCAGATCACAAAAGATCATGATTATGTCATGTTAAAAAGTTTGGTCTTTATTTTAGAGAAGTTATTAAAATGTTTTAAACAAGTGATGACCAGATCATGCTTGTCTTTTAGAATGATCACTCTGGCAACTTTCAAGATGAATTAGAGAGTTGGGGTCCTGAAGAAAGAGAGATCAACTGAGAGCCGAATGCAGTAGTCCAAGAAGTAAGTGTTCCCTCTGGCAGTAATCCAGGAGATAAATGAGAGCCCGAATCTAGGAGTTAGCAATGGGAAGTAGATGGAGGGTATGACTATGAGACAGTTGTGTTATGGCAATGAAAATGAGAGACCATGGTTAATAATTGGTTCAGGGATTAAAGGGAGGAACTGTTAATGACTTCCAGGAGTCTGACTTGAGTAACTAGAAAAATGATAGTGCCACTCACCAAGGCAAGAAATGTAGGGAGATGAGCAGGTTGGGAGGAAGAACACTAGGTTCAACATCAGATGTTTTGGGTGTGCAGTACCTGTGAGGCACTGAGATGAAGCTGCAGGTACGTAGCATATGGCCACCCTGTATGCTGTGCACCAGCCAAGGACTGCCACTTACAGTGGTTGCAACGTGAATGGTGCTTCCTGGAGTTAAACAATGTGGGAGCCCTGCTTTGGAGCTTTAGGTTGAAGGTACAGTTTGAGGAATCATCAGCATAATAGGAAATGCTGAAGAACGAGAGGGTAAGATCACCGATGAAAAGGAGCAATAGAAAAATTTCTTACTCCGAAGTCCATATACCCAAATTGTATGCACTATTTTTAGTATAAATGCACATGTGTGTATTTTCTAGGAAGAGGATCCTTAGCTTCCAATATGTGTTCAGAGGAAACTACAACCCTAATAAAGTGAAGGGCCACTACCATAGTGAGACAAAGGTTAAAACCACGACCACTAACATGTAAAGGGGGGCGAGAAAAGCCAACAACGAAGACTACAAAGATCAATAAAACTATCAGAAAGAACAGCATCACAAAAGCTTAGAGAAGGAAGTCAGAGTCACATACCAAAGAAAGATGAGAACTGGACAGAATCCCTTGAATTTGGCAGTCAGGAAGTTGCTATGACATTTCCCTGAACAATTCCAGTGGAAAGTAGAACAGGTCTCAAACACAATGGGCTGAAAAGTGAGTGAGATGAGGAAATTGAAGCAGAAAGGGCGGATCCAGGGAAACCGCAATATTAGAAGAAACATGGATTGGGGCTAGATTGTGGAAAGGATAGCTCAACTTTATTCAGTGGCTGTTCCTGAATATACACACGATAAGTGAACTAAATCTCTGCCTGCCTGTCTTTCGCTAAGCCACTTAGGAAGGATAAAATAAGCACATACATCTCAGCAAGGAATGGCTGCTCCACAGGACGTCAAACCCACCCCTGTGGTAACGTGGTCCATCTCTGTTTCCATCCACTTCTTCCTTTAGGATGTGCTTGCTGGTCAGTTAAGTATAGGAGTGGGGGTGGGGTGGGGCTGATTATTTAAAAAAACAAATGAACTGCACAGTATGGTCGGACTTATAGGAGTTTTTGAATAGCGACACTGCAGACACGAAACAACTACTGTACTTTCGGAAAATACGTGCTCAATCTTCCACCTGCCCTGCTGTGATGCCAACAAGGTATGGCCGTTTATGTGAAACTCTGCAACCGTAGCAGTACTTCTCCTAGGTTCAGAAACAAAGGAGGAAAATGAAGCTTGCTTTCACGGTGGCGGATGTACATCGGTTCACTAAATTTTCAGTGTTTTCTAACCCAAAACGTCAGAAACCAGGGATAAAAGGTTCCGAGGGCTTCTTTATGGCCAGGTAAACCAAAGTACGTCGTGGTAATCACCTGGCTGATGGGGAAAGAGGGCTCCTTCCGGGAACTCAAAAGTAAGCCCTCAGAGGCAGAGGAGGGGTGACAGGTGCAAGCCGGCGGCAGGGTGCGCCCCGCGCCCCTCGGGGACCCGGTCACCTGCAGGCAAGGTCAGGGCGCGCGGGCCGCTCCCACGCCGAGGGCTCGCAGCAGACGGGAAAGCAGTTGCGAGTCGGCGAAGGGCTAGTTCTTTCCGATCACTTTCCTACCCACCCCCGTTTTAATCACATTCTTACTTAAAAACAAGGAAGCGTTTGGCATGGTTATTTCCCCCCCTTAACGTTTTAAATGGCCAGAACCTATGGGACAGTAACCGCTATATTTGAGGCATCCCTCCTCCTGCCCTCTCTTCGCCACGACTCGGAGAGGAAAACCTCGCGACCTTGCCGCCCCGCCGAACAGCAGAAAGGCCGGGTCTAGGGGGCGATGCTCCCAGCCCGGAGCCCGGGGCCCGGGGGCGGAAATCTGGGCCAAAGCACTTTAAAGCCCACTCCGCTGCCTCCGCCAGGGGCTCGGGGTCGCCCAGGGCGCCGCTACCCACCGTCGCAGCTCTCCAGGAACTCCGACCCCTCCGTCCGCGTCCGCCCGCCGCTCCCTGCTAAAGCCACAGCCAGGACCGGGGCTACCTTAGCAGCAGCCTGACAGTTTCAAACTGCAGGGAGGAATTAAGGACGGCCCTGGGCATTGGCCCCGACCTTCAGCAACCTGACGTGTGATTGGTCAGCCAGCCGGGGGCGGGGTCTTAGACCGCGGCAGGGAGAAACCGGAGTTCAGTTACTAAGGAAAGCCCCGCCCTCTGGTCCTGAGGGGGCGGGGTCTTAAGGAGCCCTGCGGAGCGTCTGGGAGCGCATGCTCAGTTCCGTCCTGCGACTGCCGCCCGCAAGCCGCTTCTGAAACGGGATTTGGGCTGCTGAGCAGGGCCGAAGTCAGCCAGGGCGGAATGCTGTTGTCTTTCGATAATACCCAACCTATGCGTGTGGTCCTCATGCATAAAAGTCATCTGCGTCTACAGGTGCCCTGCAGCAGGATCACTTGGAGGTGCTTTTTAAAAAAATACACATTCCTGAACCCTCTCTCTGAATTCCTTGGGTGTTGAGCAGGGCCAGGGAATCTGAATATTTAACTGTGTTCTGGACACTGTACTCAACTCATTTAATTCTCAGATTATCTCCGTGATAGAGATGCTTTTTCCATCCTCATTTTACAGATATGAAAACAGAAACCCAAAGAGGTGACTTGCCCATGATCACATGGCTAATAAGAGCAGAACTGGTATTCAAATTAAGGTAGACTGGGAGTCCATGCTCCTATCAGTAAGTCTGTTGGGAACAGTGTGACTGTTACGGATTAAATAGTGTCCTCAGAAAAAAAGATGTTCAAGTCCTAATCTCTAGTACCTGTGAATGTGACCATTCTTGGAAGTGGGGTCATTACAAAATGCAATCAAGTTAAATTAGATCATGCTGGATTGAGGTGAACCTAAATTCAATAACTAATGTCCTTATAGAAGGAAATTTAGACAGAGAGAGAGAGAGATACAGGAGAGAAGATGGAGGCAGAGATTGAGTGATGCATCTGTAAACTAAGAAACATAGATGATTACCAGCAACCACTAGCAGCTAGAAGGAAAGATCTGCTAGCGCTTTCAGAGGGAGCACAGCCCTGCCGACACATTGATTTTGGCTTCTGGCCTCCAGAACTGAGAATACATTTCCGTTGTTTAAGCCACCCAGTTTGTGGAAATTTGTTATGGCATCCCTAGAAAACAAATACAGTGGCCCAGACATTGAGATAAGAAAGTGCTTATTGTATCTGGGGAATGCATAAAAGCCAGAAAGTAGTCTTAGTAAGGGGGAGAGTGGCACAGGATGAGGCTACAGATGGAGGTGGGGACCTGACTGTTAAGGATTTGAGATTTCATTTAAAGCTCAATTAGATGTTTTTAGATGTTCCAGAAAGAGATGAAAACAACTTGAACTAAAGGGATGACCAGGGTATATTTCACTTCCATACAATCACATTGCCTGATTAGGCAGCTATTCACCCAGCTTCATTTTTTTTTTTTTTACTATAGAAGGGAATACATTTTTAGTGATGGATAGATGATATATATTTAAGTGTCTATTTATGTATCCATCCATCCATCCATCAAAAGACCATGGTAGATTATTTTTGGCAAGTGGCTCACAATGCATGTCTCCAAACAAATCTTTTGTAGCTGGACTACACAGTGTATTTAAAATCCTTTCATACAATGAGAGCCAAAAGGATAGATTCATTGAATATGTTTTTTAAATGTTTATTTATTGATTTTAGAGAGAGAGACATCAATTTCTTGTTCCACTTATTTATGCATTCATTGCTTGATTCTTATATGTGCCCTGACTGAGGATGGAACCTGCAACCTTGGTCTATTGGGACAATGCTCTAACCCAGGGGTCCTCAAACTACGGCCCGCGGGCCACATGCAAATACAAATATTGTATTTGTTCCCGTTTTGTTTTTTTTATTTCAAAATAAGATATGTGCAGTGTGCATAGGAATTTGTTCATAGTTTTTTTTAAAACTATAGTCCGGCCCTCCAACGGTCTGAGGGACAGTGAACTGGCCCCCTGTTTAAAAAGTTTGAGGACCCCTGCTCTAACCAGCTGAGCTACCCTGCCAGAGCTCATTGAACACATTTAATTGAGTCAGAGGATATCCTCTCCAGAGGAAGAAAGACTGTCAATAAGCAAAGACACAGGTTGTTGGCAGGAATCATGGCTTGCAGTGGTCTGCAGGTGAGGCAGTGTAGCAGTGCTGTGCAGGGGTGGGTATTTGTAGAGGAGTAAGAGCTTGTACAGAATATTTTGATTTCCTGGATTCCACAGTTGCATTTTGCTACACAGCACTTCCTGGCTCTTTTATTGCAGAAGGGAGTTTATTTCTTAGCTCTCATCATCCGCCTTCTGTTCTTCCTAATCATAAAGACTCATTCTTGAACCTCTCTGTTACCATCCTCTAGCCATATGAAAAAAGCTTCTTATCCTTAGAATTTCCTTTTCCTGATCAAACAATCTGGGACTAGCTGTGAGGCAGGATTAATTAGTTTTACAGAGAACAATATTACAGAGTCCCACTGATGTTTGAGTGCTATACAGATGCTGTATTCATGGGTCTTTAGGGCTTCTGAGGGTGGGTTTTCAGATCAGTGTAATTCAGCTCAGAGAGAAAGGAAAGATCTTACATTTTAGAGTGCTTAACCCAAAATGTATAGGAGTACTCGTTATGTACTAAGCAATGTGCTAGGCCATTTCACATATATTTTGCTACTAGTCATTACAAAATTCTGCATAATGAAATGATGGGACCAGAAATACATTCACAGTAAAAATTTAATTTGATAATATGCAAAATTGTGATGTAATATTAACCATTATTATATATTACAATACTCTATTGCATATTTATCTCTAAAGTTTAAGATTTAATTTTTATAATGACTTTTGCTCTTTAGAATTTTTATTAAGAGAAAAGCAAATACATAAACCCCAGATTAATTAAATGCCATGTATATTCTACAAACTTTCAGAAGAAAAATGAGATTTTGAAATCGTCAAGTGTCATATTTATCTATTGATATATAACATACATAATCCAAATACTACATAAAGTAATCTCTATCATATAACTTAAAAAATATATAGATTTTGTTAATATGAAAAAAGTTAAAAGTTCTTTTTAAAATTTATGGGTTTTTAGAATTTTATATTTAAAAAGCATTTTATGTTGGGATTTATTCAATTTATATGAATCATTATTTTCCCAAAATGAGTGGGTATGTATTTGAAGACCATTGTATTGAAAACACAAGTCATTGATTTATATCTACATATGACCCTGAACACTTACAAAATTTATGAAACACCCCAGAATTCTAAGAAAAACATATGCCAAGTGCATACTCATCTATAAAATAAAAATTTAAATTCAAGATTGCAAAATAACATGATAGCCCTGTCTAAACTCTAATTCAAATAACTGAAACAACAGTTGAAGATATTGACATCTACAGTATAAAAGCATCAATTTTACCATGAGAATGAGGGAATGAAGTTGATTTCTATGAATCAACACCCAAGCATCTTTAGAAAAAAACACACAACTTTATTATTTTTTTTTAAATATATTTTATTGATTTTTTACAGAGAGGAAGGGAGAGAGATAGAGTCAGAAACATCGATGAGAGAGAAACATCGATCAGCTGCCTCCTGCACACCCCCCACCGGGGATGTGCCTGCAACCAAGGTACATGCCCCTAAAATAAAAATTTAAATTCAAGATTGCAAAATAACATGATAGCCCTGTCTAAACTCTAATTCAAATAACTGAAACAACAGTTGAAGATATTGACATCTACAGTATAAAAGCATCAATTTTACCATGAGAATGAGGGAATGAAGTTAATTTCTGGATTTCTATGAATCAATACCCAAGCATCTTTAGAAAAAAAAACACAACTTTAAAAGTGAACAGCTATCACCTTACTGGTATGGCTCAGTGGTTGAATGTCAACCTGGGAACCAAGAGGAGGTCAAGGTTAGATTCCTGATTGAGGCACATGCCTGGGTTTGGGGCTCAAGCCCCAGTGAGGGCATGCAGGAGGCAGCCGGTCAATGATTCTCTCTCATCTTTGATGTTTCTATCTCTCACTCCCTCTCCCTTCCTCTCTGAAATCAATAAAAACATATTTTAAAAAACTGAACAGCTATTAATTAATTGTGGTCAGTGAAGATATAATTGTATTAACATAATATAAATATATTACCTAAATTAT
>NW_005353967.1:17354778-17367136 GCF_000412655.1 Myotis brandtii
ATCAGCTACCTCCTGCACACCCCACACTGGGGATCGAGACCGCAACCTGGGCATGTGCCCTTGACCGGGAATCAAACTGTGACCTCCTGGTTCATACATCAACACTCAACCACAGAGACACACCGGCCTGGCAAAGAAGTCTGTTTTTGTTTTTGTTTTGTTTTTATAGTACTTCTTATGATCTGTTTCTCACTCATGTGCTTGTATGCTTAACTCATTTTGTATTCGGCTGTAATTACTCGATCCTTTGGGGCAGGGATTGTGCCTTCCTCATTTTTCACACACTGGCCTGGCAAAGAAGTCTGTTTTTGTTTTGTTTTGTTTTTATAGTACTTCTTATGATCTCTTTCTCACTCATGTGCTTTGTATGCTTAACTCATTTTTTAAAAATGTATTTTATTGATTTTTTACAGAGAGGAAGGGAGAGAAATAGAGAGTTAGAAACATCGATGAGAGAGAAACATCGATCAGCTGCCTCCTGCACATCTCCTACTGGGGATATGCCCGCAACCAAGGTACATGCCCTTGACCGGAATCAAACCTGGGACCCCTTAGTCCGCAGGCCGACGCTCTATCCACTGAGCCAAACCGGTTTCGGCTGCTTAACTCATTTTGTATTCTGCTGTAATTACTAGATCCTTTGGGGCAGGGATTGTGCCTTCCTCATTTTTCGGTCACCTATAGGACCAAACACAGACCTCACCTGCAGTGGGTCTTTAATAAACATTTGCTGAGTTAAAAATGCTGAATATTTATGGTTTCTCCATCCTCTATAAAATAATTTGTGTTTGCTGTTGATGCAACCTCTTTCCTTATTTCAGTATGCCTGCAAATTCCACCAGAACAGAGTGAGCCTGCAGCATGACTCAGCAATGTACGGTCTGAGTGTGGTCCCTGCTCTCCTAGTTTCCAGAGAATGGAAGTAAGTTTGTTCTAGCCACACCAGGTGGCAGTGTGACCCACACTTGCATGGCCACCAAGGCAGGTGTATGTGGAAAAACAAGGCAGTGATTCTACAAGGACAACATTTGAAAATAATTTAACACAAAAGGGTTAAGTGAACTCAATTTTCTGTATTCTATTCAGAGATTCCAAGACTCCTGTGACTTATATAATTGCTGCTGACGGAAAAATGAAAAAAAAGTTTTATTATTTTTGTGTACTGTCAACAGGTACACAGAAATAAATATGTATCCTGGCAGGCCAGAGTAAATCTTGCATTTCTATAAAGAAGTAGAAATGATCATATTGAAAGTTAGTGTTATGGTATTATTTTGTAAATATGAGAATAGCTTTAAAAGGTACAATTATTCTTCAGAGTTCAAACTATCCTACCTATAAAAAATTAAGAGATTAATCTGATTATCAAGACAGTAGTTTTGGAGTTATAAAATGATTGGATTTTGGTGCAGGTGAATTATTTGTGCAAAATGTTTTCCATGCTTTTAAATACCATTATTGTCTCAAAGTTGGGATTATAGCTGAAGTCCCTCTGAATTTGGGATATGGTGAAATAAGAGACAATTGCATTATTCTGGTATCGGTACCATATTCCTCTATGAAGGAGGACACTCTGCAGTACCTGGTAAGTATCATCACTTCCATGTTTCCATTGGTTTTCTGACTATTTGCTGAAACCCTAAGATAGAGGAAGTACTCACTAACAGAGAAATCTCTCCTTGTGGACATTTGTCATTGTGGATATATCTGATTGCCCAGCACACTTTGAACACTCTTTCATGTTTGGAAAATGTCTTGTCTTATGAGTTACACTTCCCCAGGCTGAAACTGAAAACTGGCTTTCCCAGGTTCCCTTGCAGCACAGGCACAGGTGTATGCCCTGGATTTTACCAATTAGATGCACTTGCACATGGCTTCAGTTCAGAAGCAAGCAATGGGAGAAGGAAGGCATGGAGAATTTGTCAGCCGGAAAGGATGATAACATTATAGTATTGGGCTTTTGGGGGGCATCAATGCCAGAGTTTTTGGCATCTGCTCCTGAGCATCACTAGAATGGGCTGGGCAGCATCTGTGCAAGTCCTGGTGGAGGTGCTGGCCAGTGGCAGCCGGGGTGTTGGAGCTGCAGTGGCGCCTGTGGAGTAACTGAACACTGTTCCTGATTCTCAAGCCCTCTCAGAGCTTCTGTGAGTTATGATTAGCTTTTAATTATTTTTTCCATCTAAGCCAACCAACGTAGATTTTATTGTTTGCCACTTAAAACCCTGATAGAAACAAGGAATAAGAAGACCTACTCATTTTTTTCTAGACATAAATTTTGGGATAACTTGTAAAAATTCTACCAGGTTATAAATCCAGGGAAATTTCCATATGAAAACAAGAAAGGAAAAAGAAAGAATATAATTATAATCTGAAACTGATTAAAGATCCAGTAACTGAGATAAAGCAACTACACGTGAGTAAAAGTAAAGCCATTTTAATATTTAAATCTATAACTAGCATGTTTTCTACAAATAAGGGAGAAATAAATTTAATGTTCAAAACTAGGGCTTTTAATGGTCATACTAGGAAATACTTAAACTTGATATCAAAGAGGGAATTTAACAAAGTACCAGTCTTTTAAAAAGTAGAACAGAAGACTGTTGCTTTTGTCTGACTAGAATTTTATTTCACTTGTAATTACAGAATTCCTCTTTATTTTGGAAAGCCCTTGGCCTGGGGACTACCCATAAGAAGATAAGAAATAATTGCTGAGAAGGGTGGGGCAGAGGGTTAGCTAAGGCAATGTTGGTAGCACCATAAGCCACTTAGTGGTCATGAATTTAAAGTGAGTCCAGTCATGCTAGTTGTGTAGTTCTCTCCAACCACATTCAGCTGATTAGATGCAAGTGTGAAGTAGACAGTGATTTAATCTGGGATACTATTTAGCCAATTGAAATGCAGGGCAAGAATGATGAGGCGTGCAAGGGAGTGATTCTAAAGATAGACAATGGAATCTAAGTGGGATAAGGAAGACATGAGGTAAGTGAAGAAGAATGAAAAGTTGGAAGGCCCACTGGGGTCAAAGAATTGTAGTATTGTTAATATACAAAGTAGGTGAGAGAGGAAAAGGTGGTGGTCAGAAAATAGAATAATTGAAATTGAGATTTAGAAAAACGTTTATAAAAAAGATTGTTTATTCATCACTTTTCAGTAATACCATTTCTTTAAATCAACTTTTTAATGTATAATTTGTAATAATGAAGTTCATATATTTTAAGTATATTGGTTGATGACAAATTTATCTACCTATGTAACTGCAATAGAAATCACAATATAGAAGACTGCCATCTTTTCAGCCCTCACTTGTGCCACATGGCAGTCAACCTCCTTGCAATGGACTGAGTGTGTGTCCCCCTCCGCACCCCCACCCCCATCCCAAATTCATATGTTGAAATCCTAACCTTCAATGTGATAGTACTAGGAGGTGGGGCCTTTGGGAAGTAATTAGGTCATGAGGGTGGAGCCCTCATAAATGGCATTAGTGCACTTATAAAAGGAGACCAGAGAGGTAGTTAGCCTCCCTCTACCCTGTGAGACACAGAGAGAAGACAGCTGTCTATGAACCAGGAATCAGACGTTCACCAGACACTGATTCTGCCAGCTCCTTGATTTCAGACTTCCCAGCCTCCAGAACTGTGAGAAATAAATGTTTTCAGTTTAACTCACCCAGTCTATGGTATTTTTGTTGTAGCAGCCCCAACGGACGAAGCACTCCCAAACCCTTACCTCAATGAAACACTGGTCTGATTTTTTAAAAAATCACTATAGATGACTTTTAACTTATTCTAGAATTTCCTATAAGTGAAGTCATACAGTATGTACTCTCTTACCCTGGCCACTTTTACCCAGTGTAATGTTTTTGAAATTCATCATGTTATTGTGTTTATCAGTAATTTGTTCCTTTTTATTACTAAGTGCCAATTCATTGTCTAAATATACAACAATTTATTTATTCCCCTGTGGATAGATGTTTGGGCTATTTCCAGTTTGGGTTGTTATTGACATTCATATATAAGTCTTTTTATGGGCACACTTTTTCAATTGCTGTTATGTATTACCTGTTTTTACATATTGTTGGATTTGATTTGCTAATGTTTTACTTGGGATTTTCCTGTCTATATTCATAGGGCTAAGGGAAGTCACCTTAACTATCAATCAAAGAGCCTAATTCTTTGGCTCTTTACCAGTGTTGGAGCTATTATATCAACAGTCCCTTGATCCTAAACAATGGCAAATGGAACCAGAATGCATATAAACCAGGTGGAATCACCCATCACCACAGGAAGAAAGGTACAAGCAATGAATATGGGGTCATGGCAATAAGGACAAAGCAGATATTCAGGGGCCACAACACTCCCTCCTCACAACCAAATAAACTTGCCCTGTACTCTTCCAGTTTCTGTTTTGGGAGTTCTAGTATATATATATTTTAGGCAACCAATTCTTCAGTAGCCCGTGCTTCCTGAATTGACATTCCCCTGCTCAATTACTGGTCATTTGAGTTTGCCTCAGTTTACCTCTTTATTTAGGTTGATAATTTATTCTCAAAATGCAAGTCTACAAATCACAGGGCTGACAGTAGGGGCTATTCTGATAAAAACACGGACAGAGACTCTCCAAAGGGACGCCAAATTTTGGGGAGGCCAATGGTCTAATTAAAAATGTAATGAGGCAGACCATTTTCAGTTGTAGCAGTGTAACCACTAAACCACTGTTCCTGAAGGTGGGTCCAAAGTGAAGCAGCCCCCATGGAATTGCAGCTTTTGATACCTGGATCAAATACCCTCTTGCTTAAGTGTGAAGTGACTCTGGAGGGTTATTGCTTTAAAGACTGTCAAATTTCCCCAAAATAAAAATTACTTATTCCATAGGAAATAATTCAATTTACAAGGTAAGATTTATAACTAGTTTACTGGAACTTCTCTTTCCTGTATACTTTTTAAATACCTGATTGAACCTCTGGCATGTACTAAGGCTATCAGTACATTTTAAAGAAAGCAATCAATATTCCAAAATGTCTCATCACAAAATTAAGCATTATGTAAATGTAACTGAAGTAAAAAACAAAGAACACATTGTTCTCTTCACTAGTTTCAGTTCTTCCCTGACAATGAATTTTCATGAACTGCTTGGATTAAGGTAAATTGATATTTTAAAGTCTGTGATTGTGAAGAAGTACAAATTATGAAGAAGTAGGCTTTTGATTGTATATTTATAGTTATACTGAATATCTATGAACAATTGTGAGTAAAATACCTTCTGTTTTTAAATTGCTCATTTAGTATAGTATTTGCCAAACAACACTTACATGCATACTTACTATACAGCGTGGGGCAAAAATAGGTTTATAGTTGTGAGTACATAAAACAGTTTATTCTTGTCTTATTATTTATTGTATTATTTTCCATATGAATAACTGTAAACCTACCTTTGCCCCACCCTGTATGTGAAACACAAGTGTTTTATGACTTGGCTTTAAAATATTCAATTAAAAAATGGAGGGTAAAGTATCTTAGAGCACAATATAAATAGCTTATACGACTGTGAGGGAAAGGACCTATTAGAGTAAGTTTTCTGAACACCTAAGAGCTTCCTTTTTTCTCTTAATCAATGAAATAATAGTTTTTCAAAATGTATTGCTTGAATTCCTGCCATCTTAAGCAGAACATATAGAATGTAATCTATGTGTTCTGTAGGTGACAATTGCACATGTCAGTTCACCGAGAGGTGCTGCCCTTGAGGTTTACTGAAGTGCACAGACACAAAGGAGGAGATCAGAAAATAAAGCAACATAACAATTTGGGGCCATATATAAATGATGGGCCCACATATTGAATGCCTCCTCTCTCCCCTGCTCCTCCCCTTACCACACCCATTTGCTTCTAGTCTATTTATCTAAAGCTAGAGGCCGGCGCACGAAATTTGTGCACGGGTACAGTCCCTAGGCCTGGCCTGTGATCAGGGCCACCTTACCCCGGCTTCCAGCAGCCAGCCTGCCCCTGCTGCCACCCACCCCAGGTTCCCCGTTCGCCATAAGGCGATCAGAGCCTGCTGGCTGGGGGAAGGGACCAAGAGGTTGGCCAGCAGGCCCTGATCAATTGGGCAATCAGGGCCTGCGGGTTAGGGGCAGCTCCTGCATTGAGCATCTGCCCCCTTGTGGTCAGTGCATGCCATGGTGACCGGTCCTTCCGCTGTTCAGTCGATTTGCATATTACCCTTTTATTCTATAGGATCAGGAAGACTGAGGGTTGATATAAAGAAGCAGATAATCTTGGTTATTTCCTCACAAATTTAATAATCTTTTACATTTTGCTTTCATGTGGGTGTCAACTGATATATGCATAGGCCTTTTTCTCTCATTTTTGTACCATAAGTCTTCTGTTTATTAAAGTTAGTAAAAGAGTGACTTCTGGAGACATAGCACATTATTAGACTAAGGTCTGTGAACTTCACAAACTTTCAGCTTTCAGTTATAAGATGTTCTGGGGATTTAATGCGCTGCCTGGTGATTACCAGTAATGTATTATATCCTTGAAGTTTGCAAAGGGAGTGATGTTAAGGGTTCTCACCACCCACCCACACACACACACACACACACACACACTAACTATGTGAGGTGATGGATACGGTAACTAACTTGATTGTGGTTAATTATTTTACAATGTATACGTATATTAAATCACACTGTACACCTTAAATACATATAATCCTTAATTGTTAATTATATCTTAATAAATGGCGGGGGTGGGGGGGGAAAGATCTGTGTACTTCAACGTTAGGAAAAGCATGAATGGCCCTTGCTTGTCTTGGAACCAGAACCTGAGACAAGAATTCAAAGAAGAGCTCAGCAGTTCCTCCAATAGAGAGTCATTTTGTTCAGAGTTGTTTCAGTAGAACGTTGATGAGATGCGTAGGAACATAAGCCTGTCGCTACACTTGGCCTGCGGCAAAACTGATTTCCTGTGACCCTGTTACCCGAGGACTAACTGTGGTTTATTTGGAAGGTGAAGGACTTACCAGCAGGGAAGTGGGGGCTCGAGAGAAGGAATGGAAGGCAGTGGAGAGTGTGTGTTATCAAGCTTCAGTCCTGGGACACCGCCCTGCGGTCACTAGATCAGTGGTTCTCAACCTTGGCTGCACATTAGAATCACCTGGGAATCTTTTTAAAATCCTGATTTCTGGGCCTCATCCTCCAGAAATTCTGTTTCTTTGTTATGGGGTGGGGCCACAACATTAGTAACAAAGAAACAGAATTTCCGGAGGATGAGGCCCAGAAATCAGGATTTTAAAAAGATTCCCAGGTGATTCTAATGTGCAGCCAAAGTTGAGAACCACTGCACTAGAGGAACTCCCGTAGGTCAGAACAGCGAAGGAGCTTAGTACTTCCGCACTTTCCGCTGGCGCGTGGGTGGGGGCGTGCGTGCGTGGGGGCGTGGGCGGGCAGCATGGAGTGCATGGGTGCGCGTGCGTGGTGCGTGTGTGTGTGGGCAGTGTGCATGCGTGGGGCGTCGTGCGTGGGCATGTGCGTGCGTGGGGGCGTGCGCGGAGGGCAGTGTGCAAGGCTGGTGGAGGAAAGCCCTCAGGTAAGGAAATGCGGTCCTGGTATGGTGCGGGAGAAACTGAGGCATATAAAAACGTTTCAGAGTTTATTTGAGTAAAAATCGATGGGAAGCGGCATGCAAATTGAACGTGGTGAGGAGCATTGGAGCGGCTGGAGCGCAGGGAGAGGTGCTTCCAGAAAAGCTGGAACCTAAGGAAGTGGTTGTGGGCTGTAGCTGAAAACCTCGTTGGCTGTTTGTGATCGCCTTTAGGTTTTGACTGCGTGGCCTGGAGGCATTTGCAGGCTCACACAGGCCGGCTCGCATTCGAACCACCTGGGCCTAAAGGTCTCCTCGTTTTGTTAGCTTAACAGGCTGCTTACACGGAAGTGGCCCTGCCCAGGGCATCGGATGGGGCAACCGTCGTGTCCAGTGGAGCTGGAGACCTGGACACGGGAATGGCCCCTCCTCTCAGCCCTGGGTTTGTGGACTTGCATTTTTGAGAACAAATTGTCAGCCTAAATCAGTGATGGCGAACCTTTTGAGCTCTGCTTGCCAGCATTTTGAAAAACCCTAACTTAACTCTGGTGCCGTGTCACATATAGAAATTTTTTGATATTTGTAACCATAGTAAAACAAAGACATATTTTTGATATTTATTTTATATATTTAAATGCCATTTTACAAAGAAAAATCAACCAAAAAAATGAGTTCGAGTGTCACCTCTGACACACGTGTCATAGGTTCGCCATCACTGGCCTAAATAAAGAGGTAAACTGAGGCAAACGCAAATGACCAGAAATTGAGTTTATTCAGGAGTAGCAGAGGGATTTCAGTTCAGGAAACACAGCTGTAGGGGAGTCAGTTGAAGGTCTGCGGTGGCTGCATTTATGGGCAAGGAGTGCAAAGAGGGGGGAGTCCAGCCGGAGTCCAAGCAGGAAGTTCATTGGCTTGAGGACGAGGAGAGATTCTTGGTGGAAGTATTGTTTGGGAGATGTTTCTGGCCCTCTGTAAATCGGGTATTTATGGGAAATCAGCCTCTCAGTTCTTAAGTTTCATTTTCCTGAGGACATACGCATGAGATTCTGCTTCATATCCTCTGGTTCCATTTTAGATTAAAATCCTCTCACAAAGTCAAGAGACAGTTATGTGTTTCCTTTCATTATACTAGTATCTGGAAACTGGTCTACACAAGCATGTCAAACTCGCAGCTGGGGCCAGATGCCTCGTTTAAAGCTCAATCACTATTAAGTAGGTTCAACATGTAGCCTTTTCTGGTTTGTTTCCTAAATAAAACAATGAATTGTCTAACTCTACTTTCTTGTCTCTACTTGTATAATAATTTAGCTGCTGCCAATGTTAATTTCTTCTCACTCTCTTGAGTAGTTATATGGGGTGGGATGAAGGAGAAGCGTTTGCTTTTCTAGAGTCACTTTACTCCTTCAAATCACAGTTCTTAAAATTATAGAGTAATGATTCTGAAAATTATTAAAAGTAAAGAACTGCCTATTTATAAAAACTATACTGTCTATAAGATGCTCAGCTGTAGGTGGGAACAGAGAGTACAAATAATCAGGGATTCTGTCTGGGAAGCCCTTTTGGTTGGCCAGCATCTTTTTCTTGTGGATCCTTTTCTCTCCAACTTCATTTGACTTGGGTCTATGTCTGTAATGGGGTCTCACACATATACATACCATTTCCAGGGTTGGTATGTGTAATTTTATGTGTCAATTTGACTAGGCCACTGGGTGCCCAGATTAAACATGATTTTTGAGTGTGTCTATGAGGGTGTTTCTGGGTGAAATTAGCATTTGAATCCTAGACTCAGTGAAGTAGATGGCTCTCTCCAGTGTGAATGGGCATCATCCAATCCATGATTGAAGGCCCGAATAGAACAAAAAGTCGAGGAAGGGAAGATTTATTCCTTTCTTGCCTGCCTCCTTGAGACAGGCTGTCCTCAGTCTTCTTCTGCTCTTGGACTGGGATCTATACTATCAGTTCCCCTGGTGCTCAGGGCGTGGACTCAAACTAGAATTACAACTATTGGCTTTTCTAGTCTCCAGTTTGCAGATTGTGAGACTTCCCAGCCTCCATAATCATGTGTGCTAATTCCTCATAATAAATCTCCAGCTCTGCAGAGTGGCTCAGTGGTTGGATGTTGACCTATGAACCAAGAGGTCACCAGTTCGATTCCCAGTCAGGGCACATGCCTGGGCTTCTGTCTCCATCCACAGCAGGGGATGTGTAGGAGGCAGTGGATCAATGATTCTCTCTCATCATTAATGTTTCTATCTCTCTCTCCCTTTCTCTTCCCCTCTCTCTAAAATCAGTAAAAACATTTAAAAATAAATCTCTCTCTATATGATATTTATAGCCATATAATATATGAAGGTAGATATAATATACACTGAGTGGCCAGATTATTATGACCACCTGACGTTTGTAGGCAAATTAGCTATAATTTCGCGCTGAAGTTGCTAGAGGGCCAGATCGTTATAAATGTCCAAATAGCACAACATACCTAAGTATCGTTGCTGATCAAGTTCATCCTATCATGTTGATGGCATATCCCAATAGAGATGGCTTCTTCCCTCAAGACAATGCGCCATGCCACAGTGCTCGTATTGTGCAGGAGTGGTTTCAAGAACATGAGGGAGACTTTACCTTGCTTAGGTGGCCCCCACAATCACCAGATCTCAATCCAATTGAGCATTTGTGGGACAAAGTTAAAAGAGCCATCAAATCTCACAGAACTGGACAGTGCTATTCATCAGACATGGTGTCAGATTCCTCACATCACCTTTCAACATCTCGTGGAGTCAATGCCAAGAAGAATCGCCGCAGTATTGAAGGCAAAAGGTCCCAACGACGTACTTATGGGGTGGTCATAATAATCTGGCCGGTCATAATAATCTGGCCACTTAGTGTATATGGCTGTGTATATGTGCCCATATATATATGTATACATATACATACATATAGTATATATTATTTATCCAATGGTAAATAATATTTCTCCAGAGAATCCTATTTATAGCATGTGACCGGGGCTGGACCAATCTTAATACACTATTTGGTTGGGTTCACAAACTATGGATATTGATAAACTGAAGTTCTCTTTCTTCCTTTTTGCTAATCTGGGATAATATAAAAGTGGGCATGGTTGTGGTCACTGTCTTGATTCCCTTAGGTGGAGAGAGATGGCATATAGAATGCAACCAAGTAGAGGCAAGTAGTGGAGACAAAAAGTCCTGGAGGTTTTAGTCTCTGGATCTGGCTATGCTTGAGCTCAATATTAGGGCCTTCTGAGCAAAATTTTCTGAACAAAATATTTTTTGTGTGTTTAGTTTTAAGTTAGGTTTTAGCACCTGCAATAGAAAGAGTTCTGACTAAAACATACTCAGAACTGGCAAGAAACTCAAGATGAAAATGAGAAAATGTTTGTATCAGAAATTTTTTTTGAGAAACTTAGCTTGATGATTAAAAAAAATCTCCTGAAGCACAATAAAACTGATTTAATATCAATTAGCAAGAGGTTTTATGAAACCAGAATATATGTGAACTTATGACAGTTTTTAATAACTCTTGTATTATCACACCCTAAAGAGAAAAGGGTGGCTAACATTTATGTTTCCTTGCAGAAGAGAAAATTACTCTGGGTTATTTTTGTCTTCTGGTCTCCAATTCTAAATTAGTTTGTGAAAGTTGGCAAGTGAGTAAATACATATATATTCTTTTATAAGTTTAATTCCTATGTGCAACTTTATTTCCAGGGCTGGGGGTTAGGGTATGAGGGGAATCACAAACATGAAAAGCAGTTGTTGATGTGCAATATTTACAGTATACAATAAATCAGATGGTACTTGTGATTCCTTTGAGAATTGGTTGGAAAACCATGAGATATCCACTGATATCTGGCCTTGGAAACCTGAAAGACCTATTTTGGGATGGTGAGTCTTGCAGCAAATCCCTGCTCTCTCTTAATCACCAGGACCTCCTACTCTCATCAAGCAATGATCTCAGCTATTGTTGCCCTACCTTCAAAGCAACCCTTCATTGTACAACAAAAACAAATGATTTATAGAGAGGCAGTGGGCCAAGGGCCTCTCAGTGCAGAAGTGCAGACCGTGTGTGTGACACCACATAACTGATCAATGGAAGCAGCTGATAGTGCAGTCTATAAAGAAAAACACGAGGGTCACAGATGATTGGGACAAATCATCTGTTTTCCAACTTTTTGTTTTCAGGACCCTTTATACTCTAAAAAATTACTGAAGGATGCAAAGAATTTTGTTTATGTGGGTTATATCTATTTATATTTACCATATTAGAAGTTAAATCAGAAACATCTATAAGTATTGGGAAGCTTACAGGCTCATGGAGGAGGATATGACTTTCCAATATTCTAATTTATATGGAAAGATTAGAGTTTTTAATTGGCATCAAATACTGTGTTATTTTCCTTAAAGTAACTAGAATGTGAAGTGAAAATGTCCACCAGTACCCAAATCTGAATAACCATGCTTTGCCAGTGTTTTTTTTCAAGACAACATTGTGTTCCATGAAAAAAGTGTCCAGTTCAGCTTACAATTTACATATACAGTTGTTTCCCTTGAGCCAAACATTGTGCTTTGTTATACAGAGGAAATGCTTTATGAGTACTTTCCATTTCGTAACAGAGAATGTTAAAAAGAAGTATATTCAAGGGTTGATAACTAACAATTTTTAGAGCTTTATCAAGGGCATTCTTAAGTGAAACTGGCTTTATTTATTTATTTACTTACTTATTTATTTACTAGAGGCCCGGTGCACAAAAATTT
>NW_005353967.1:17368724-17377620 GCF_000412655.1 Myotis brandtii
TTTTTTTTTTTATTCTGGGCCAGCTTTAGCTCTGAGGCCTCGCTGCTGAAAACATCGATACAATGTTGCAATCCGAGCCCGGCTGAATGGAAGCCGGTTTCTGGTGTTTTGTTTAGCTTCTTATTTGCAACATAGTATATAGTTGCTTAGAGTTGCAACTGAGAGGCTGGCAAGTGAGGCGGGGAACGTTGGAGTCCGCAGCAAGCAAGCCTCATGCTCGCTTCAGTGCCTGGCTGCCGGCCGCCATCTTGGCTGACAGTTAATTTGCATATACTCACTGATTAGCCAATGAAAAGGGTAGCGGTCGTACGCTAATTACCATGTTTCTCTTTTATTAGTGTAGATTTATTTTTACTGGAATGTGTGACAGTGAAGAATACAATGACTACTAGAATAGTTTGGTGCCACTGTCTTGATTGGTCCTAAGATGCCAATGGTTTTATCCACATTGCTTTGCAATATCAGTGTGAATGTTTATATAGTGAAGGAGACAAAAATCGTCTTAGTATTATTATGAAAACAGTTTTGAACTTGTGGGCCCTTGGAAAAGATTTGGGGACCCCCAAGGGTTGGCAGACCATATTTTGAGAAGCATTGATTTAAAAATGCTACCACTTTATTATTCAGAAACAGACTCAGTGAGTACCCATTATTACCAGGCACCAGACTCAGTGAGTACCTATTATTACCCAATTGTGGCTGAACAAGTCAGCTATGAGGCAAGGGTGGGAGGGAATGGGACAGGGAGGAGCAGCAAAGATTGGGATGTTCTTTCTAATTTCTTCTCTCACAGAGTGCATGGGCTGTGTCAGTGGACAACACAAGATCTCTGCCTTCCTGGAGGTTATTTTCTACCAGTGGTGGTGACAGACAATAAGACAATAGATATAATAAATAGGCAAATTCGGAGATGCATTAGGAGATAATAAGTGCTATGGAAAATTAAAAACTAGAGCAAGGTAAGGGTGATTGGGAATGCTGGTAGGTGATAAGTAGCAGCTTGAAATGTTAGAGTGCTCAGGATAGCCCTCATTGCAAAATTGATATTTGAGCAACGTCTTAAAGGAGGTGAGGGGATTAGCCATGTGGTTGTCTGGTGGAGGAGCATTTCAGTCGAGGGAACAACTGTATAAAGACTGTAAAGTGTGAGTATGCCTGGCATGGTAAAAAGCACCATCCTTATATGTAGCATGCCTCTCCTTTGATGTAAATCTTTTATATATATATCAGAAAAATTCTGTTTTTTTTCATATTAATCACACTCTTTTCAGTTAGATTTATTCATAGGTAATTTGTGGTTTATATTACTGTTTTTCATAGACTTGTTTTTTCCCCATTACATCTTCTTGGTTATTGATGCTACATAGGCAAAACTTTGAAAGTGTATATTTCTCTTGTATATGATTACTTTCCCAAAATTAAAAAAAAAATCTGAGCTTTTCAATTGATTCTCATATGAGCTATAAATAATTATGATTTGTGTTCTCGTTTCCAGTAGTTAAAGTGCTTATTTTTACTTTCAGTTTCTTTCCTTTTTAATTAAACTCAACAGAAGAATGTTGGTAGTTTATTTAATCCTTATTTTTAGTGAGAATGCCTTTAATGTCTTACTGTAAGTTATTTGGTTGGCTGTTGGTTTGGAGTAGATATTTCTTACATTGAGAAAGAATCCTTCTCTTCCTAATGCACCAGATATTACTTTCAGGCCACAAACTCAGGTGCGCAAGAAAAGGAACAGGTAAATTTGTGTTTTGAGTCTTTATTTTGTAAGATGGCAAGACCTAATCTCAGTTAGTTAGGGCTTCTCCTTCCCTTTTCCAAGCAGCTTACATTGTGATGAGGTGGGAGGAGAGTGGGCATCTGATCCTGGGCCTCCTTCTCTTGTCTATTCCTTCATTTCTCTCTTCCCCAATTGTGGCTGAACAAGTCAGCTATGAGGTAAGGGTGGGACGGAATGGACAGGGAGGAGCAGCACAGATTGGGGTGTTCTTTCTAATTTTCTCTCTCACAGAGTGCATTGGAATGCAGTAAAAACCAAGGAGTGTTCAGAGAAGTTTTCCTTACCCTGATCCCTGGTCTTCCCTTGACAGCTTATGGTCCTATCACAGGTTCCTCAACTCACTAGCTGTGGGGTGAAGTCACAAGTGGGGTGTGGAGTGGTGGGAATGAGAAGGTATTGGAGGATCCCGGCAAGCAGTGGAGCATAGACATAAAGGGAGAAGGGAAGATGAAAGGAAGGAAAATTCCAGGAATAAGTAGCAAGAGAATAGGTCTGGGTCAGCATGGGCTGTCTGCTCTTACACATAAGCAAATTTGCTGGCTATTCCTAGTGAAGGACTTCCCATATTTCAATTAAAAATAATGAAAAAGGAAGTAGGCATTACCCAAAGAACTTCTCCTTTTTAATATTTTGAAATACAAATACATACATATTTTGTATTTTGTATTTGAGTCTTTTTTCTTCCTCCCTCCCAAAGATTTGTAAAGCTGCCATACAAAAGGCAGAAACTTGGGACAATAAAAAAAGTAAATGCATTTTGACATTTACCTCTGGTTTTGAATCAAAAGTAGCTTGAGAGAACAGATAAGTGATTTATTTTGCCAGAATGTGTTTAAACAACAGAATGTTTTTCTTTCCTTTGGAAGAAAAATTTGCTCTACATCCTGCCTGTTCTTTGAAGAATGCAGCAGGCAGGACTACTAACTCTTGGGTAACAGTTATCAGCAGTGCAGCCTTCTTTCTCTAGATCACAGGTTGCCATTTATTTCTTAAGCTGCAGTTTTGTGCTGTTATTTTTTCCCCTCCATCTGATTCATTCTGAGTCATGGGGAGCACGCTCTCATTATGAGGGGGTACACTGCAGAGAGGCTCACCTTGAATGTTTTGCATCATTAAATGCTTGCTTGAGTCTATCAGCAATAGTTTGGAGAGTCAGAAAACAGGAAAAAAAGAGTGTGTGAGGGTTCTGTTTGGGAGGACTTGGATTAGGAGGAATGAAATTAATGAAGAGAGTTTTCTTTCTTTCTTTATTTTTCTTTATTTTTATTGTTGATACTATTACAGATGTCCCCATTTCCCCCACCCCCACCTCCTTTGCCAGCTTCCACCAGCCCCTGCCCCTCTCTTCCCTCTGGCCATCACCACACTGTTGTCTGTGTCTATGAGTTATGCATATATGTTCTTTGGCTAATCCCTTCACCTCCTTTCATCCAGTCCTCTTCTCCCTCCTTGCCTCTGAGAGCTGTCAGTCTGTTTCATGTATTCATGCCTCTGTTTCTATTTCGTTTGTCAGCTTATTTTGTTCATTAGATTCCACATATAAGTAAGATCATATGGTATTTGTCTTTCTCTGACTGGCTTATTTCACTTAGCATAATAATTTCCAGGTCCATTCATGCTGTTGCAAAAGGTAAGATTTCCTTATGTACAGCTGCATAGTATTTCATGGTATAAATGTACCATAGCTTTTTTTGTCCATTCATCTATTGATGGGCACTTGGGCTGTTTTCATATCTTGGCTATTGTAGATAATGCTTCAATGAACATAGGGGTGCATATATTCTTTTGAATTGGTGTTTTGGGATTCTTAGGATATATTACCAGAAGTGGGATCTCTGGGTCAAAAGGCAGTTACATTTTGAATTTTTTGAGGAAACTCCATATTGTTTTCCACTGTGGCTGTACCAATCTGCATTCCCACCAGCAGTGTACTAGGGTTCTCTTTTCCCCACATCCTCACCAGCACTTATTGTTTGTTGAGTTATTGATGGTAGCCATTCTGACAGGTATGAGGTGATATCTCATTGTGGTTTTAGTTTGCATCTCTAATGAAGAGAGTTTTCTGTTGTTTTCCTAAAGTAATGTACTACTGTCATGATGGCATTCTCTCCTGATGAAAGGTTCTATTTGCGCATGCTGGGCTCCTAGGAAGTGGTTAGGGTTGGGGTCCCCTTAGTGACAGAACAGCATTACCAATGTCAAATGTCTTTGGTCATTAGTCTTCCCAAATACATTTGCTTGTAATCCCTCAATGGGGAATTGAAGATTATCATCTCAGTCACAATGAAGGGACATGCTTTTTCAGGAAGTGGGAGCCTCTGTTCCTTACAAGCCCACTGAAACTGAGCATAGCTTGAAAATCTGAACAAAAGGAGCCCTGTGGTCAACGAAAATTACTCCCAAGGAGATAAGACAAGGGTAATATATACTTTGAGGATATTGAGAGCTAGAATAGAATGGAATTGTGGTACATTTCTCTTCTCTCCTCCTTTCTGTGCATAGTACATATAGAAGATGGAGACAATGAATCAAAAACTCACTCTTTGTCCTCTCATCTAAAAACCTTAAAATCCAATTGATTTACTGTAGGTGTAATAATTCAATTTCCAAGAGAAGAGCCATAGAACCAGTAAATGATAGAAAAGTGTAATTGGTTGCATTAGTGGCAAGCAGTTGGAACAAAATGTGTCACAGTTTAGAAACCATTCTGTGTGTGATTATGTGTGTGCTTTGTAAGAAGAAATACACAAAATGGAAGGACATAGGGAATAACATCGTCTCATTGGCATGAATCATTTAACTTGAGAGTCCTTCTATAGTTCTAAGCTATAAAAAAGCATATTTTCCCAAAACTGTTAACTTGCAGTAAAATCCATTTTCAGTACTTTTTAATTCAGATCACATAGCCTTCTTGTAGGCTATAAGGAAGTTCAAGCTGTTCTAAAACAGTCATCACGATCCATTACACTTTGTTCCCTGTAGCTTTTGCTCCTGGGTACATTTGATACTGTAATTGTATAAGAAATTTAAATATATGCTAATTTTACATATGGAAGGATTATAGTTTTGCTTGTTCAAAGCATTCTTGAATATACCATCCAGAATTTAGCATGAATAATTCAGGGCAAAGGTAACATTTCAAAAGGTGATATATCAAATTAATTTCCCTTTTTATGTTAAAAGAAGTACCCTAAGAGAAAAATACTTGTTGAGATTGTGGTTTGGTTTACATGTGGGAAACAAAAAATTCAGGCTAATAATTGAAGCCCCAAAGATTTACTGCAAATATCTATATCACTGAAGCAAAATCATTTTTCCTAAGTATGCATTATTTAGATATTGTATTTATTTCATTTCTAATAAATGATAAAAGGCATCATATATAATATTTTAGTTAATTTTTGAACTATAATTATTCTCTGTTTTGGATGTTGCAGATTATATTTTCAGATCTACTTTGAAAGGGTTAGGAAACAATGTAGAGAAAATACATACTTTCATACTAGTTTATCCCTCAAACTAGGGAAAACTCAGCGTGTTCTTTCAGGAGCTAGCTCCTGCTCCGTCTGATCATTAGTCATTCAATCTTCTTTGAGATCTTTCACTTTCCTTCTCTATGCAATCAGTTACAATCTCCTACAAAGTCTTCTCTTGTAAAAGTGCTCTCTTCCATCGAATCTCAGAATTTTGTTTCTTTGGGGGAGGCTCATATAGTCCAGTTTTTTCAAAACCTTTTAAGTAGCAGAAAGTTTTCTCCACATACCTAGAAGTCCTACTACTATGACGATGACAACAGCAACAGCAACACAACTACTACTAAATCTGATTTGGTTCAAGCAAGGTTAGAAGGGGAGGTCACAGGCCTCTAACTTGTCCATTCTTGCTGGCTTGCTTCGCCTTCAAAGCTGCTTTATTTAACCTCAAGGGATCCTTGGAGTGGGAAAAAAGGTCCAGAGATTAAGTGTCTTGTCCAAGATCATTAAACCAGTTAGTAAAAAGCTGAGACTGGAAGTCAAGTCTAAGTTTATTGCCCTTTAGGCTCCATTGCCCACCTGAGACTTGGCTTATTGCAATATGTTCTTAGTACTCTCCAGTCTCTCCTCTTACACTTTCCCATTTGTAGAACATAAGATATTGTGTATCTCTCCTGTGTACAATAAGCTCCTGTGGCTCTCTGTTGCTTATAAAATCAAGCCCTAGTCTTTCTGGATTCATTTCAGGCTCTTTATAATCTGAGCTTTTTCTTACATTTTCTCCAATTCAGTGTCACTGTGCCAGTCTGGTGGTTTCTTCACTGATCTGGGAATCACCTCCAAGTCTTTTCTTATATTCTTCCCTTTACCTAGGATGCTGGTCTTCCATTTAACCTATGTTTCAAGGCTCAGATCAAGGTCCTTGAAGCCTGTTCTAACTACATTAGTTCACAGTTAACCCTTTTTGTCTTTTGAAGGACTATATTCTATGCCATTTTTTGGCTTTTAAATGTCACATGGGTAAGAATATGTATTGTCTTGTCAGTAAAAATATAAATTCTGCTAAGACATGGACCGTGGCTTCTTTTGTACACAATGCTGACACTGTATCATGTGAAAATCAGTTGGATTTTGTGAATGAATTAATTTGGAATGAAATTAATTTGGTGATGAAAACTCTTCCTGCTCTTGACACTTCACAAGGATCCACTGCAGCAGTGTTCATGCAGCTTGATGGGGTTACTCCAGTTGACTCTCATCCATTTTCCTTCCCCACCATAAAATATTGGATCTAAGACTTTTTACTTGATCATATTTTGTAATTATGCCCTCAGCCTAATCAGTAAGTGATTCTAATAGAATATAAACAGATGTTTATGATAATAATTATAAAAATATGTTATTGCAAATTCCTATTTCTATAAGTTTTCAATAAATGTTCTTAAACTTGCATAGAGCAATAAGTAGAATTCCCTTTTAAACATTAATAGGAATCATGCCAAAAGCCATATTTGCTCCTAGGGCAGAGGCTGTCCACAGCTCTCATATCCAGATGATAAACTCAAGCAGAACTCCATGCTTTGTCTACATATGTATCTACAATTAGAATTCAGAAGGCAGGGTTAGTTGAAATGAGAAATGGAGTCAGAATTCTGATTGGTTATTGAACTATATTGCAGACTAGAGGCCCATTGCACGAAGAGATTCGTGCAATTGGCCTTCCCTTCCCCTGGCAGCTGGCACCGGTTTTCCTCCAGCATCCGGGACCCAGGCCTTCGCTCCGGAAGGAGCCTTCAGTCTTCGCTCTGCTGCTTCGCCCCTACGTATTCAAATTAACCGCCATCTTTGCTGAGTTAATGTGCATACTCTCCTGATTGGCTGGTGAGCATAGGAGGGACGGTTAATTTACATGTTTGTCCATTATTAGGTAAGATTATAGTTCATGTGACAATGAAGAATAACTTTGCTAATTAGGTTATAGAATGAGTATTTTCAATATACCTTTGTTAGTACCTTTTTATTTTTTATCATTTTTAAATATATTTTTTATTGATTTTTAGAGAAAGAGGAAAGGAGAAGGATAGAGAAATAGAAACATCAATGATGAGAGAGAATTATTGATTGGCTGCCTCCTGCATGCCCCCTGCATGGGGATAGAGCTCTCAACCTGGGCATGTGCTCTGATGGGGAATTGAACACTGACGTCCTGGTTTCTGGGTTGATGACCCTGAGTCATGCCAGCTGGGCTGTTAGTACCTTTTAAAAAGCATGCAAGCTGAAGATTTAGCTCAATTTATTAAAAGTATGTTAACAATATTGAATATAATTAACAATATTTTAGTTTTCTCAACTTGTGAACATATTATGGTAAAGGAAATGACACTAAATGAAAAAGTAAGAGGTATAATTAAGAAGGATTTGATTAGTCTTAGAAAAGTCTTTTGATATATTTCCCCCAAATTGAAAAATTGATATTTGTAATGATGAGTAACAAATCTCTTCACAATTCAGGGTGATTTCCATTTCAGTGCTTTCAATAAAATTGAGGAGGAGCTAACTGAGTTATCAGCTGATGGGCCACAAAAATAATATTTAACCATGTGGCACTGGGTGGGTTTGGCATGTAAAGTAGAAATAGTTCAAAGAATTGAATGACATAGTTTCATAACAAGACTTGCTCCAATTTCATCTATTTATATATTAATAGAGATTCTCAGAGCTCACAAAAATAACACATTAGAATTGATGCTGAACCCAGTCTTATTATAGCAACAAGTAATATTCATCAAAAACATGAAAAAAATTTATAATCCTCATTTATTTTATTGACAACAGAATTTCCATTTTTGTCCTTTTATGTTTAAAATTTACATATATAGGTTGTCCCAAAAAATGTATGCACACTTTGCCAACTGATAACTCAATTTTAACTCCATTTCAGGTTTAATTGATTTGGAATAATGGGTGAAGCCAGACTAAGCTTTGAACAAAGAAAAGTATCACTAGATTTTTTTATAGGGATACATAATAGATAAAGTTTATGATACAAAACTGGCAATAGTCAACCAATTGAGGGTGCACAAATACTGAACAAAATCATTCTCGATGTTTGCGATTCCATTGCTTTGCATTACCAGCAGTGCCTGGACACGAATGGTCATCAGTTTAAAAACAGGCATTGACTCCCATTTACCATTTCACAAAAAGAATTAAGATACCTAGGAATAAACTTAACTAAGGAGGTAAAAGACCTTTACTCAGAAAACTACAGAACGTTGAAAAAAGAGACAGAGGAAGACATAAACAGATGGAAGAACATACAGCGTTCATGGATTGGTAGAATCAACATCATTAAAATGTCCATACTACCCAAAGCAATCTATAAATTCAACACACTCCCCATTAAAATACCAATGGCATATTTGACAGACTTAGAACGAACTCTCCAAAAATTCATCTGGAAAAAAAACAAAACACCTCGAATAGCTGCAGCGATCCTGAGAAAGAAGAACAAAGTAGGTGGGATCTCAATACCAGATATCAAGCTGTATTACAAAGCCACTGTTCTCAAAACTGCCTGGTACTGGCACAAGAACAGACATATAGATCAATGGAATAGAATAGAGAACCCAGAAATCGACCC
>NW_005353967.1:17378536-17408724 GCF_000412655.1 Myotis brandtii
ACATGATCTCACTCATTTATGGAAAATAAAGACCATTATAAACTGATGAACAAAAATAGATACAGAGGTAGAGCAGCATCGAACAGACTGTCAAACTACAGTGGGAAGGCTGGGGAGGGTTGTGGGGGGCAGGTAAGAGATCAACCAAAGGAGTTGTATGCATGCATATAAGCATAATCAATGGACACAAGATACTGGGGGGTAGGGGAAGCTGGGGGAAGGTCAAGGGGAATAAACAAGGAGACATATGTACTACTCTTTGTAATACTTTAAGCAATAAAACAAAATAAATAAATAAATAAAAATAAAAGCAGGCATTGACATCCTGTTTTGTGTCAATGTGGTTCAGTGGTTAAACATCAACCAGTGTGGTTCAGTGGTTAAACATCGACCCATGAGCCAGGAGGTCAGGGTTTGATTCCTAGTGCCTGGTTTGCAGTCCCATGGCCTGGGTTGTGGCTCAATACCCAGTAGGGATGTGTAGGAGGCAGCCAGTCAATGATTCTCTCTCATCATTTATGTTTCTCTCTCTCCCTTTCCTTTCCTCTCTCTGAAATAAAAAAGAATGTTAATAAAAAGAAAACATGCATTGACAAAAAATTATTCATTTCTGTAGGTTCTTTTAAATTTTTAAAATGAACTGTATGTTAATAAACATAGACTTTATAATAATTCAAAGTATGTATAAATTTTTTGGGAAACTATATTTATATTTTTCTTTTGATAAACTAGTATTAATAATAACTCAATCCAGAATAATTTGAAAATTATTCTGGAAGGATACATAAGCAAAATCTTAGAAACTCCTCTGACCAAGAAGCACTGAGTGACACAGCCTCTGTCTGCCTCTCCAGCCTCATCTGTGTATAATCTAAGCCTCATCTGATGCTTCCCTCTCATTTGCTCTCTGCTTCTAAAATACTCTGGTCCTTTTCCAGTTCTCTGAGTGCTCTTAGATGCTTCCCAACTAGGGGCTTTTTCCCCTTCCCTATACATGGAGTGGCACCAATATGCCCGCAATACTAACTCAACCACCCTTAACCAGATGATGTCCACTTGTCCTTCTAAATGAGGCTTCAGCAATAGGACTTAGGGAAGCCTTCTCTAAGCCACTTACCAAAGATAGGTTCCCTAGCATCTCCCTAGCCTTATAATACCATAATACCTTGATCTTTTCCTATGTACTAGTATGTCTTACCACAATTATTATTTTAAAAATTGATTTTTTTTTACAGTGAAACCCATTAGGGCAGGGACTAGCTGACTCTGTCTTGTCCACTGCTGTATTCCCAAGAGAGTCCAGCACAGAAATGGTGTTAAAGAAAAAAAATTATTCATGACCCTTATTACAGACTAGAGCAGTGATGGCGAACCTTTTGAGCTCGGCGTGTCAGCATTTTGAAAAACCCTAACTTAACTCTGGTGCCGTGTCACATATAGAAATTTTTTGATATTTACAACCATAATAAAACAAAGATTTATATTTTTGATATTTATTTTATATATTTAAATGCCATTTAACAAAGAAAAATCAACCAAAAAAATGAGTTCGCGTGTCACCTCTGGCACGCGTGTCATAGGTTCGCCATCACTGGACTAGAGGCCTGGTGCACAAAATTCGTGCACCTGGGGGTGGTCCCTCAGCCTAGCCTGTGCCCTCTGGCAGTCTGGGAGCCCTCGGGGATGTCTGACTGATGGCATAGGCTTGCTCCCAGTTGAACATCCTTAGCGATGCTGTGGAGGCTTCCACCACCACTTCTGCACTTGCCAGCCATGAGCCTGGCTTCTGGCTGAGCGATACTCCTGCTGTGGGAGCACACTGACAACCAGGACATTCAGAAAGCCAAGAGACATATGAAAACATGCTCAAAGTCACACTAATCATCCGAGAGATGCAAATCAAACCAACAAGGAGGTACCATCTCACACCTGTCAGAAGGGCTATCATCAAAAAACGACAAGTGCTGGAGAGGATGTGGAGAAAAGGGAACACTTGTGCACTGCTGGTGGGAATGCAGACTGGTGCAGCCACTATGGAAGACAGTATGGAGTTTCCTCAAAAAGTTAATAATGGAACTCCCATGTCCTGTGTTGAGCGTCTGCCCCCTGGTGGTCAGTGCATGTCATAGCAACCACTTGTTCCACTGTTCAGTTGATTTGTCTATTAGCCTTTTATTGTATAGGATGGTAAGGCAGACTTTATTCAGTACTATTGTGATAGGCATAGGGACCACTTTGATAGAATTTTGCAGTGGGGGAAGGAGATTGAATTCAATATAACATAGGCAAGCAAGACTTTATAACCAAGGCACAGGGTTGGGGTCAGTGGATGAAAAATTACTGAGGGGGAAATATCAGGGGTAGAGGTGGGATTCTGGCTAACCCTATTGTCAGAGCCAGCAGCAAGAGCTCTGCACAGCTCTGCTTGTCTGACTGGCTCTGAGTGGCTGTGAGTCCATGTATTCTACTTTTATACTATTTAGACAAAGGAGGCTTCGTGCCAACAGTGACACCAATCATATTTGCTGCAGAAGGGCACAGTGTACCTTGTGTCCTTGCACCCGCTCATGGTATCTTGGCCTGATTAGGATTCCCAGGCTCAGAGTCCTTGAACATTCCATTTAGGCACATGCCCAGAGCAGCCTTTGGTCATTCTGGTGTATTGATAACAGGCCTTTGTGCTCCCACCAGCCTTGATTATCCGGGGACCTGGCATGGTTCCCATACCTATCTAACAGGATTCATACTGAAGACAGGCCAGGGTGATCAGATATCACCCCAATGGATGGTGGAGAATGAGGAATGTGATCAGATATCAAGGGTGAGCAGATACTGAGGGTGGGAGGTTCATGCTAAACAGCAGGGTTCTTGTTAAAACTTGATTTTACAGGAAAATGCACAGAAGGTTTAGGAGCCTTAGTAAAGAGTGGTCAAGCAAAGAATCTTCGTCAGTAGGTTCATAGATGTGATTCAATATTTGTTGAATGGATGAATGAATGATACAACTTTTAAAAAATACAGTTTATTCTTAATAGCAGTGTGTGGTCATAGATAATGGTAGAGTATTATTATTTAAGGAGGAAGAACTTCTATACTAATGAAACATCTCAAGAAAACCTTACAAATAGCTACATTAATCAAATAAAATTATGTACAAAAAAAAAAAGACTTTGAGGGAGTTAATGCCAGTATTCAAATGTTGACTATTTCATGTAAATTCTCTGTATCATTTGGTTTCTAGGAGAAGCAGTCACCAAGATAGGCTCAGACATGCAGGGGATTTATTGAGGAAAATGCCTGTGAAAGATAAAAGGGAGAGCTGCAGACGGTGATGCAAATCTGATACCTGTGAAGGAGAGGGGGAAGGAAGACAGATTTGGCAGGAAGAGCTTGAGACTGCAGTGCAGTTCTAAGAACATGTCAGCCAGATCAATGGGGAATTCTCCAGCCCAAGTCTCCGCTTGGAGAAGTTTTCCACCCTTCAGGATGGACTGCACTAGTACCCCCACCATGCACGGTCAAGACTTAGGGCAGCCTAGGCCGTGGTTGGCAAACTGCGGCTCGCGAGCCACATGCGGCTCTTTGGCCCCTAGAGTGTGGCTCTTTCTAAATCTTACAGTGATGGCGAACCTTTTGAGCTCGGCGTGTCAGCATTTTGAAAATCCCTAATTTAACTCTGGTGCCGTGTCACATATAGAAATTTTTTGATATTTGCAACCATAGTAAAACAAAGATTTATATTTTTGATATTTATTTTATATATTTAAATGCCATTTAACAAAGAAAAATCAACCAAAAAAATAAGTTTGCGTGTCACCTCTGACACGCGTGTCATAGGTTCGCCATCACTGCCTTAGGAGTACCCTAATTAAGGTAATAACAATGTACCTACCTATATAGTTTAAGTTTAAAAAATTTGGCTCTCAAGAGAAATTTCAATCGTTGTACTGTTGATATTTGGCTCTGTTGACTAATGAATTTGCCGACCACTGGTTGGGAAGCATGGCCTCATTGCAGACACGGTGATGGATCCAGAGGGCTGCAGCTGGGGCTGTCAGTCCATTCTGTTTCTGCCAACAGGAGACCTAAGCAGTGCATTCTCATGGCTACCACACCCGGAAATCTAGAGGAGCACCATCTGTGCTATCATATCTATTTTATCTATCAGGTCACTCTACACTGGGCTGAGGGCAGCCGATTGTCTAATTTTCAGTTTGTAATTCATGGAGGCTATTTTTCTTTGACAGACGCTGAACTTATTCCATCAATACCACCAAGCTTCCTGGTCTACCTGCTGTTTGCCACCAGCTCATTGCATATTCTAGATAACACGGATTTCATTTCTTTGTGGCCCCCAGTCCATTTACTGCTTGGAACCGACAAGCTCATCCTTGGTTATTCCAGTGTTGGGTTAGGGAATAGAAAAAACAAATGAGGAATAAAGGCAGGCCTTTAGCAAACAGTCCTTCATTGTGGTAAAAGCTCTCTGGGCTAAGCACTTACACATTTTATAACAAGTAATAGGAATTCAAAGGACAGAAATGTGGTAACATTTAACTATAAGAGCATCTCTAATTCCAATAGCTGATACTGTTACCTGGTAGTGAGTTTCTTTTTGGAGAAATGCAAAGACCCAGGGGATGAGATCTTGGAACTCATAAAAGCCTGACAAGACCAGCTCCTGTCTTCTCCTTGGGGCTTCATAAAAGTCAGTGTTTCTTTCTGATTAAGAAAAGAAACCCTTAGTGAAATACATAGTAATATAAACCACAAAAATTCCTGTTTAATGGTGAGAGACTAGAAACTTTCCCAGTAAATTTAAAATACGATAAAGATGCATCCTAGAACTGCTAAAGTATTACTTCAAGATTATATCCTTATATATTTTGAAAACCCAAAAGAATCAACTGAAAAAAAGTATTAAAAATAAAGGATTAAATGGACACAGACAATAGTGTGGTGAAGGCCTGAGGTGGGGCTTCATCTGTCCTCAGGAACTACACAATCAGTTCCATTTGTCTCTAGAGAAGTTTTGCTAATGGTCCTGCTGCTATCTGTTGTCAGGTCTCCCTTGGAGGAGCAATTTCCAGTATGGTCACCATGGTGATGCCACATGGGTTACTTCGTACTTATATGACCTAGACATCGCAGACCTTGATTTTAGGCCCAGCTCTGTAGTCTTTTTGGGGAGATGTAATTATGAATCAATTATATAGAGCATTAATACTAATCATGTAGAGGTAAAATAGCATTGAGAGGTTAAAATAATCTTTCAAATTTGCTCACTCCTGTGTGATGATGGGTAGTTTTTATGTGAGCAACTATAGATTTGAATAGGAGGCATATTTTGTTCTGATTGTTGCATTGCTACTCACTTAAAAAATAAAAACAAAAGACATTTTGCTTCTGAAATTTAGCTAATAAAATAACTTGTTGTAGCTTTAGTTCAGAAAATGCTTTGGGGTTTCAGTTCAATAGTTTTAGAGAATACAACAGCCCATCCCCTTTTTCAGGGATATATCTAAGACAGAACATATCTTTATATGCTACATTTTCACCAGTTGGAGGAGGGATCAAAATCAAGTATTTTAAAGAAAGATTAGGCTGATATACAGGTGTTACTATATTGGATGCCCGCACTTAACTCTGTAGTTTGGTATTTATTCCAAATATTTCTGATCCTTGTGTCTGGAATGTTCTTATAAGACACCCCCTGCCCCCATCATCAGAACTATCACCAGTCCCTCCAATCTCTCCCTCCTCCCCCTCCCATGCTCCACAAATATACCCATTTTCTCTCTAATTCTCTTGGGTGGTTAACTTCCAGATCTTTTGGTTCTCAGCTGAAATGTTATTCCCTCACCAAAGCCTGTTTCATTGAATCACCAATATCCAGCACAGTTTATAAAATGTGGTAAATATTTAGTTAATCAATTTCATTCCTATTTTTGCTAATGAGTAATGTTTTCGTTAACATCAAAGTGCACATCTCCATCCACATTTCAGGCTATTTCCTGAAGGTACATACCTATAGGTAACTAACTGTGTTTAAAAGGTACAAACATTTTTAAGACTGTATCTATATATATTGCAAAATTGCTTTCTAGCAATTGTTTCAGTTTCTACTAACACCATTAGTAGGGTCTTTCTGTGTCCCAACAAGGAAACTTTCACATTTTGGGGCACTGTTTTCAGGCTTCCTAAATTCTGCAACTTTATTTTAAATTGATTGAAAATGTATTTTCATTGCCTTTTTATTTTCCTCTGTTGCTGGCTTATTAAAAAAATCTCATTTCAGTGGGCAGGCTTGTTGCTGTCACACAATTATTTATTCTCTTAGAGTTTTCTTATTCAGTATCACATGATCTCTATTCCAAAAGGCAATATATTTTTTGCCAAAACCACAAATGATTTCTCTAAAGGTTTTTTAATGCCTCAAATTGAGCTGTCATCTAGTTCACTGATCCAAAAAGATGATAATACATTTTATATAAATAATTTAGGAGGATTTCTCCTGTCAAAGCAAAAAGTGCCTTTAAAAATAAACCAATATTAACAGTAATAATTCAGAAAAGATACCATAACAAATCCATGAATGATATTTTATATTTATTTTATAATTTATGAGTTAGGACCATACTATATATTGCAAATAATAGGCTACATTTTAATATCAGGTTCTTAATTCACAATATTATGTAGTAATTGAGGGGACTGAATAAGATAATAAATGTTCCTTTACAGAAAATATGGCAAAAATCAATCACCAAACAGGCAAATTAAGGATTTTAGCATCTGAACAACATAAATTGGAGTTTGTATATGTTGACATTTTATGTTAACTCAGAATACATGATAGCCTATGCCAGCAGTTGACAATTTAAATTTAAATGTTTTTCTGTAAAGGGCAAATAGTAATTATTTTAGGCTTTGTGGGGCCATTGGGTCTCTGTTGCAAACACTCAACTCTGCAATAGCGGCCACAGGCAATGAGTAAACAATGGGGGTAGCAGTGAACCAATAGAACTGTTTGCTACAACACAACAGTAGGGCTGGAATGTACTGACCCTTGGCTGATACGTTAGATATGACAGTGTTGCTCCAGAATGCCACTGAAAGTCCAAAACATGATTGTTAGGAAGAATAGGAATATTTACCAAAGCATGTTACAAAAAGCATGAAGAAACCACACATTAAACATGACACATTAAAAAACCCAGACCTATAGATAGATAAAGTCTGAAATAATGTCATAAAAGTTTTCAAAGCTGGTAGAAAGAGATGAGAAGAGACTGAGTAAGATGTAACAGAGCAGCCTCGTGCCCCTCAAGGCGAGGGGGAAAATACTGAGATGTTGCTGATGGTGGGTGGGGATTAGAGATGTTTAATGAAGCCCGGACTTCAGACTTTCTTAATGTCAGAAGCCCCAGGAAAAAGGACCTTGTTTCCTTTGTTATCTAGGGAAGAAAGGAGCTACTGAGGTGGACTTAGCTTGGTGTGCAATTAGAGTATTTTACTTTGTCTCACCCTGCAGTTCCCACAATGGTGATTGTGGGGCCAGCAAGGAAACTAGGTTACTCAAATGTACCCAAATTATGATGACTCAAGATCCATTTACTTTATTTATCCTCCCCAAAGTATACTCGGATATGTAGGAGAGGCCCTGAGGTACTGCCTCAGATGTGGTAAGCCCCACTTCCTCACCCTCTTGCTGTCCATTCTCTGTCACACCTTCACAGTGGTGTCTCTCTGGCTGACAGCCCTCATGCTTTGCAAGGCACAGCTGTTCCTCCACTGGTGAGCCCCACTGCTTCAGGAGAAAGATAGATTTTCTCCTTGTAGAGATGGCATTCAGCTTTCACTAAACTATAGGGGCTTAAATGGATATAACTCTATTTTTGCCACAAAACAAGTTCAGAGGTATATAGTCTATACTTTTGTGTCACCATTTTTAGTTTGTGGTTTTTATCCTCATGGTTGCAAAAAAGCTGCTTGTATGTCCAGATCGTGTCCACAGTCCAGGCAGGGACAGGCATATAGGAAAGAGTTGGCACCAGCAGATTTCTACTTATATATTTATGGCCAGAACTCTGTCAAGTGGCCATATTTAGTTGCCATGAGTCTGGGAAATTTATATGTTATATATGTATATCTCCTCTAAAAATAGTGATTAGGTTATCCCAGTGGTCGGCAAACTGCGGCTTGGCAAACCGCGGCTCGCGAGTCACATGCGGCTCTTTGGCCCCTTGAGTGTGGCTCTTCCACAAAATACTGACTTCTGTGCATGGGCCACGAAGTTTCAATCGCACTGTACGTGCACGCCCCCACGTGATATTTTGTGGAAGAGCCACACTCAAGGGGCCAAAGAGCCGCATGTGGCTCTGAAGCCGCAGTTTGCTGACCACGGGGTTAGCCCATCTGTACTGAATTCTCAATTTCTTGTCTCTTCCATTTGTAGGCCAGGCTCTTTCCCTAAGTGCCCGAAAATAGGGTAGAGATTGGGCTTAACTTCTAAAAAATAGCTATTTTTTTAAATAGTTTAAAATTCATAAGTTGTAAACTGATAATATAATTCCTGCATGCCTTTTATCTAGTTCCCCAAATGATAATGTCTTACATAATCATGTTTCACTGTCACAACCAGAAAACTGATGTAGGGCCCAGCTGGTGTGGCTCAGTTGCTTGAGCATCATCCCATGCACCAAGAGGTCACTGGTTCTATTTTTTAAAAAATATGTTTTTATTTATTTCAGAGAGAGGAAGGGACAGGGAGAGAGGGATAGAAACATCAATGATGAGAGAGAATCATTGATCTGCCACCTCTTGCACGCCCCCTACTGGGATTGAGCCCACAACCCTGGCATGTGCCTTGACCAGGAATCGAACCGTGACCTCCTGGTTCATGCTTCTATCTCTCTTCCTCTCACTCCCTTCCTCTCTCTCTAAAATCATTAAAAACATATTTAAAAAGAAAACAAGAAAACTGATATTGTCACAATACCATTATCTCAGGTATAGACCATATTGAACCATATGGTAACATGAATTGATATGTAATAATGCTGAGTATAATAAAGCATAACAAAAAAGACTACATATGATATGGTTGCATTTATATAACATTTTGGAAAAATGCAAACTAATGTATAGTGACAGCAGAATAGTGGTTGCCTGGTGTTGGGTGGACATAGGGTGGATTCAGGAGGGAGGTTACAAAAGAGCACGTAGAAACTTTTCAGGTTGATGAATATGTTCACTATCTTGATTGTGGTCATGGTTCTGGGCTGTGTATATATGTCAAAACCTCTCAAATTGTACATTTTAAATGCATGTAGTTCGTTTTATATAACTTAAACCTCAATAAATCTTTTTGAAATAGCAGCACGGAAGTAAAATTAAATTCATGTATAATCACCAAAGTTATGATAATGATTAATGTTTTAATTTTGTAAGTGATCACTCTTTCCCAGGAGTGCTAAGCATTTTACATGTTTTCAAGCATTTACTATCACATTACCCATGTGAGGTGTACTATGCTTATCAGCCTTTCCCAGAGGAGGAGACCGAGGCATGTGCAGAGGGTAGGAGATACAAACAAGGTTATATAAGTAGAAAGTGGCAGAGCCCAGTGAATTGGCTACAGAGATTGCACTTGTAGGATTAACCATTTACAGGTGAAAGCTGGAAGAGAATGTGAGAGTGTGTGACAGGGCAAAGATCCAGAGTGAGACATGTGGATATCTTAAGCAAGCCACTACTTAGGATCCTTTCCAAGCCAATATTAATTAAATACTTACTAAGTATTTATTTTGTGGAGAAAACTGTTTTTCTATTAATCATAAAATCACACTTTTTAAATGTTCAAAACAAACACTGACATCAGGAAAATTCTAACTTGTTTGAAGTTATCTTTCACTTCTCAGTTTTTCGCGCTGATTTTCTAATGATAGTGGTAACAGGATTACGGGAGAGGGTCTTGTTCATATTTAAAAGTTTGTTTAAGTTTGTTCCCACTTGTCTGTGCATCTTTTCCTTTCTTAAACAAATATATATATCTTTATTGATTTCAGAGAGGAAGGGAGAGGGAGAGAGAAATAGAAACATCAATGATGAGAGAGAATCATTGATCAGCTGCTTTCTGCCAATTGGGGATTGAGCCCGCAACCTGGGCATATGTCCTGACCAGGAATCAAACTGTGACCTTTTGGTTCCTAGGTCAGTGCTCAACCACTGAGCCACCATGGCTGGGAGCATCTTGTCCTTTCTTCTGTTTTCTTGGGAAAACAAAAAATCAAACACGTTCTTGGGAAGTACATTACAGAATTTAAAATTTATTTCTTCTTCTCAATAAGTATACTATACATTTAGCTCTGTTATTTTGTCAGCTTCCAGGCTTCTGTTAGGTGACTAGTCTCAGTGTTGGTGCCGTAGATTGTTGGGCAGTGTAACTTTTGTTGTGTCACAAAAATGCTCAAAAGTCATGGGTTGGCTCTAGCAAGTAGTAGTTTTTCCCTCACTAAAGGTTACTTTGTACTCAGAACTTACCAATTGCATTTTACCAATTATGTAAGGGATTGATTTTGAAAACCTCAGTTAATGGCATTATATTTATGATTTACTCCAGAACTCTTTAAATGCTCATTAGAGCTGTCTGCTGCTTGGTAGCCCATTCCTTAATCCAGTTCTGGGAATACCCAAATCCTAACAATCTGATCAGAATTACACTGAAAGAAGTAGGATGTAATAAGACAGTAATTCAGAGGATCTGTCTGTACTGAAATTGAAATCTCTCTGTGAAGAGCTAGAAAGTGGAATCCAGAAGAATAATTTGTATAAGTGTTTGTCCGGCAGTGCTGAAGACCTGGAAGGTAGTGCACTCTACATTTCTGGTACCTATACTTTTCTCCATCACAGGGATAATGGGTTAATATGGGGTGAGGGGAGAATGTATTGATTTCTTCAGTTCAAATGAATAGCTTAATTTTCAAGCTCATTAAGACTTTCTGTTGAGAGTCTTCTTTAGCTCAATAAAGAAGGAAACCTATCCAATAGCACTATGGCTACTTGATTTGTTGTCTAATAATGAAAGTGGGATTTACTTATTTGTGGGTGAGAGTCACATTAACCAATAGTGAGGAAAAACACCCAGTAGCTTTCTTACCATCAAAAGTATGCTTAACAACAAAATAATCATTTTAGGATTATCCATGTTCTTTCTTCTCCAGAGATTTTATAAGCTAAATTATTGATCAATTTGTACTCAATTTAAGATCTAAAATAACAATGTAGACTAGGGAAAGGAAGATCAATTTGTACTCAATTTAAGATCTAAAATAGCAATGTAAACTAGGGAAAGGAAGATATTGATTTATGACTTGGACAAAGTGGTCAAAATGTTGATGTGCCATCAATATATATAACAAATGAATTACTAAAATCCTGACTAGGAATATGGATGTGTTTAACTGAATTTGGAATGCTGAGATGTCTTTGATGACAACTAGAAGATAATAATGAAGGAGAGAGACAGGTCTCATGTTTACTGTTGATTCTAATGAAATGATTCTTGATTAAGCACTTCACCTTTTTTATATCTTGGTCTTTTTATCAAAAAACAAAAACAAAAAGCAAGAAAAACAAATTTAAGCCAGGCCAGCATGGCTCAGTGGTTGAGAGTTGACCTATGAACCAGGAGGTCACACAGGGTTTGATTCCCAGTCAGGGCACATGCCCCGGTTACAGGCTCGATCCCCAGTAGGGGTTGTGCAGGAGGCAACCAACCTCTGGAATGATAAGCTATAAGAGAATAAATGGGTGTTGCTTTGAGCTACCAATTTGTGGTGCTTAATGGCACAGCAGTCACAGGGAGTGAATCCACTGGTCATTTCCTGACCAGTGGTGGGCTCTTGTCAGCAGCTCCCTCAGGTCTTCCACTGTGATAGAAGCACCCCAAACAGAAACAAACCTTTCTCTTGTTAATAAGGATTGATTTTCATGACGTAACAGTTTTACTGAAAGACTTCCAATCACCTGGGAAGGAATGAAACAGATAAAGGAGACTGAAAAATCCACCCTGCCACAATGTGAGTGGGATACCTAGCATCCCATGCCTTTCTTCTATGCATTAATGTTGGTCCTGGCCCAATTTCTGTGAACCAGATAAGGGACATGTACCATGACAGTCTAATCTGCTCTGTTTAACAGGCTGGCAACATGGAGAGGTTATCTGTTCTGGGGCAATCTTCTCTAGCAGAACCCCTTAGGGCAAGCTTGCTGTCAAAATTTTGTTATGCATCTCTATCATGCAAGACATAAATTGATCACAACATCCTTCCCCACTAAGCTGGCAGTTGGGGTCTCTGAATGCCTCTCAATGCAGATCTCCCAAAGGCTACTGCCAGATGAGGGATGTTGCTCAAGAGGTTTTCCATCCCAGTTCTAAGGGTGTGCTCGGGCTGAGAGCACTCATGACAACTCCGGGAAGACAGTATTTGTCCCACCAGATAGTGGACCAAAATGACCTGATTGAATTTATAAATATTTCTTCCCCTTTAAAAAATAATTCTTTCAGAATCTCTCATATGAGTCATCCCTGGAAAAATCTTCTCAATTATGAGAAACTTCAAACTGTGAGAACTCATTAAGTGTGAGTGTTAATTGTTCTGAACTAATCAGAGAAAGAGGTATTATAGAAATAAAAAGGTTTTTAGCTGTTTTTTTTTTTTTAAGTTGCAAGCAAGTTCTGTAATATTTATTCTCCCAGTTGGTTGTTTTTTGTATGTTGGATATCAAATATTAATGTGTGTCCCTCTGTCTTCAGCAACTTCACTCTGAACTTTGGGTCACATCAAATTCCAGTTTGGTTTTTACCTAAGGTACCAGTGTCCTGTCTGTGCCTCTGGAATGTCTTGAGCTCAGCATTGCATCTCTCATCTAGTAGTGTCACCATCCCCATTGGTATGCAAGGTAATGGAACATTCATTACCTCTGCTAGGCCCCCAGGCGACCAATGAAAAAACTCCTTGTATCTCTGGTTGCCCTTAGCCATATTCTCTTTTTATCTCCACAAAGAGATTTGAAGTTAGCAAAGGTAGGTTTGGTTCATTAGTAGGGAAGACCAAATTTATGAGCTAGGCTTTAGCACATAGGCACATAGGAGGGGATAATTTTAAGTCTTGGTGAATTCAAGGGTAGCAGAGCTGGCTTAATTGAATTTCTTATGTATCTCTACATTTTCATGCATTTCTTTTGTTTTTATGTAGCTTAAAGTACCTTTTGTAATGAGCTTTGAGATGGGAATTTGAAATGAGAGCATGCTTTATAAATTTGGATTTGAGTCACTGCAAGTGGTATATGCTCAGAAGTCACCAAATGTGCTCATTTTGTTGGCCAACTTTTCCCAGTGCCCACCACTTGCATTCAGAAAGCTGCTGTTCCAGAAAGCTGTTTAGAGTAATTCTGAAAACCGTAGTAATCAAATAATTAAAGCTCCCTGTAGAAAGGAAACTGACATCACAGTTTTAAAAAGAAAAATTTCTTGACAGGGTGACTGCTAGTATTGAGGCCCCTGTTATTGTTCTTAAAGACTCACATTTTAAGTTAAAAGGAAGAACCAACATACTTAATTTTGGTGGAAACACACAAAAGAGAATGGCCATAGGTAAGTTCACTAGAAATATCTTTGGACTTTTTAAAGGAAACATGATCTGTTCTATGTATTCATATAAACAAAAAATATCTGTATATTCTATAAATTGCTCAGTGGACCAGCTGACTTTTCTCAGCAAGGAACTTTGACATTTAATAACACAATTCCTCTCTGTATGTATGGTTTGGTTGAACCTCAGTACTATTAGGTATCATTTTTTTCCTGCTCCAGGTTGTCGTCATTCCAAGGCATGGATCCTTTACTTTGGGATTCTTTGGTGGGCCTTTGCCTGTGTGCAAATCAACACAGCTCTGAAAATCCCATCCTTCCATAGTTCATTATTAAATCTCTATTTGAATAACTTCCAGTCATTTTTGCTTTACAAATAAGGGACTTATTTCATTGATTGCCTTCTGCCATTAAACTTTCTTCAAATCTCACTTTGGTTCTATTCTATTGATGTAGCCTAGGCTGCACTGGGGGACTTTCATCAGATGAAAATCTTTTCTGCTCTCTTTGCTCATCCTGGCTCATCCTCCTCCACCATTACTAGCTATGTGAAGGATGAGCAATAGTTAAGACAAGATTGAATCATTCAGGTGGGTCATCACTTTAGGGAGTGGGAGGACCACTCTGGCCATGGGGAATAAGTGCTCCTTCAATGAGGACTGAGGGATGTATTGCTGCAGCACACATACAGCCATGGACCTGGGGCTTTGGAATGAACAACAGCAGTCACAATAGTAGTTGTGATGGTGATGCTACCTGTCTTAGGTCAGATTTACCTAGAAGGAGATTTGTGTGCAGAAAGTTTATGAGGAAGAGCTCTCAAGAATGACACTTACAAGGAAATGAGGGAGACAGGATTGGGCAGAGGGAGAAGTTGAATTAAGATCCTACTACAGCAGAAGATTCTGTCAATTGTACCTCAAGCTCAGGAGCCAGATGACCCTTCAGAATTGTCCTGAATTGAGGCAAGGGGCCTGGGTATTGATAACCATTATATACTGGTTGAATCCAACTACACTATGAGAAGAGTATTATTATTGTTATTCTCATTTTACATTTGGGAAATCAGGGCCCAGTGAGATTAAGAAACTTGCCTAGTGGCACATGGTTAGTAGGCAGCAAAGGCAGATTTTGAATCCAGAGCTGGGGTAAAGGGTTCATAATTGTAACATTCTTCTCTGCTTGTCTTGCATTTAGTCTTCTGAAGACAATTACTTAGTCTTTATAATTCCTGAAATTACTTAATGTAAATGGTGATGTTAGTGTATATCCCCTCCATTCTTGGTGAAATGTTGGTACGCATGCGATTAAATATAGACTTATTTGCTCAATTCATCCAGTGGTCTTTACAATTAGAAGCTGGCCAGTGTATGCTTTTATGACCAAAAGTTATTAGCTGTGCCCGGGAGGAAAATAATTATACTTTTCTTTTCCCTCAAACATAAGTGCTGTCTCCACAGAGTTATAGAAATTCATGGTTCTCCTTCAAGAAGGCATAAACCATGGAAACTGAATGTCTACCTAATACTCATAACAGAGTGGTTCTGTAGCAATGAGATTCACTTAACAGGCTTTCTTGTTCTTGAAGTTAAAAAAACACACCTGTTATTGGAACTATTATTTATGATTGGTAGGAATGCAATATGGTGCAGCCATTTTGGAAAGCAGTTTATTACAAAGCTAAAAGAATTTTTGTCATGTGATCTAGATATCATTCTTAGGCATTTACTCAAATGAGTTGAAAACTTATATCCATATGAAAACCTGCACACACATGTTTTTAACAGCTTTATTCATAATCTCCAAAAGCTGTGTACAACTAAGATGTCCTCCAATAGGTGAATGGATAAAGCAACTATGGAACATTTATATAATGGGATATCATTCAGCGATGAAAGGAAGTGAGCTATTAAGCTATAATAAGACACAGAGGAAACTTAAATATTGTCAAGTAAAAAAGCTACATACTGTATGATTCCAACTGTGTGATCTTTTAGAAAGAAACAACTCCTAGTATAATAATGTTTTTTAAAAAATAAAATCTTTTTTGTGGAAAGTATTTCATAGGCCCTCCTTTTCCCCCCATTAACCTCTTCCAGCCCGCTCCCATCCTCCCTCCTCCCCCAGGTCCTCACCACCCCATTGTCTGCATCCACGGGTTATGCATATATGCATACAAGTTCTCTGGTTGTTAATGGTTTTTTAAAGAAAAAGAGATAATAAAAAGATCAGTGGTTGCATACATTTTAGGATGATTTTAGGATGGTGAAACTATTCTGTGTCTTACTGTAATAGTGGATATATGACATTATGCATTTGTCAAAACCCATAGAACTTTATAACACAAAGAGTACACCTTAATGTATGAGATTTTAAAAAATTATGTAGAAGGTCAAGGGATCTATGCATGAAATGCAAACTGTGATGAGAGAATCTAAATGTTTACAAATGTTTTAAACAATCTCACTCAAGAGTATAGGCATAAGTGACTTTGGTAGTGAGAGGCATCTGTAAGACCAAAGTCAAAAGGAACTGTATATAAACACTGTACTCTAGTTGATAAAGTTGTGTCTCATGGGGGTATAGATTAATATTCTGATATTATTACACATGTACCCTGGAAAGTATCTCCCATGCAGAAGAATTCCAAATAATTTATGTAGACATTTTGTTGTAAAGGAGGGTGAATATAACATCCCACTCCTTAAAGTCAGTGGGCTACACTGATTTCCAGAGTACAGTATGGAAAGTAGTGGGGAAAAGAGTAATTTTACAGGGGAGAAACCTGACAAATACTACTTCAGTCAGGTGATCCAGGTCAACATCAATGCTCATAAATCATGTCCCTTGATATGATGTGATGAGAATGGCATTTTATCTCTGTAATATTCCTCCCCAAAAGTTTATTCATGAGAAAAACATCAGACTAATAAAGGGGTGTCCTACAATATATCTGATCAGTACTCGTCAAAAGTGTTTTGTGTTGGTCAGCCCATTCTTTAGTGATTTATAAGTTTAGTCTAGTTTGAAGTAATCAAAATAGGACCCTACAAAAAGACTCCTGTGTTCCTCCTGCTAGTCTCTGTAGCCCAGACAGAAAGGTCTCAGTTGCACCAGCTTTGTTTCAGATGAATACTTGGCTTCCACAGGTGCGCTTCCCATTAGTATCATCAGATTTACATTTCACAATTAGAATCAAAGGTGGTGAGGGTATTGATAAGTATGTCGGTGTCTCAAAACTCCCATTATAGAGATACTAGAGGCTCGGTGCACGGGATTTGTGCACTGGTGGGGGGCGTGGCCTGTGGGGATCGGCCCGCTGTGGGAGCGCAGCTCATCCAGGTCAGCCTAGCGGCTGTGGACCTGCCCTCTGAGTGGCTGCTTCCTGGTCTTGCATCTTCCATGGAGCCAGAATACTCGCCTCTCCAGGGGACCCAGTCAGGGCCTGGCCCAGGGACAATAGCACTGAGAGGCAGCAGAGTAGGCTTCAGTCCCACGGTGGCCACGAACCTGCCTCCCAGCCTCCAGGGTCAGCTCTGCGAGAGCCCGTCGGCAGAGGCTCTGCACGGCCTGCAGGCGTCCGGAGGAGGTGTCAGGGAGTGAGGAGGAGGAGCCTGGGGTGAGGAGGTGATGATCACAGCCCAGGTTCCTGCCTGTTGGCCCGGGGTTCGCAGCAGGAGCAGCCACTCATCCTGGTCAGCTGAGCGACACTCCCACTGTGGTAGCACACTGACAACCAGGGGGCAGATCCTGCATTGAGGGTCTGTCCCCTGGTGGTCAGTGCGCATCATAGCGACTGGTTGACCAGTTGTTCTGCCGTTCAGTCGCTGGGCTTTTATTATATAGGATTGTCTACTTTGAAATCACAGAGCACCATGGTATTTTTACATGCAAAGCACTATATATACTCATAAGGTTACCAGGTTAGAGAGGAGATTTGTGAGTAGCACAACAAATTCTTACAGTAACAGCTGTCACCAAATGATGCACTGAATCTACTCTAAAAACCTCAGCCTTTTTTATTCTTTTCTATATATCTTGTCTACAGCATCTCTTGACCAAGACAATGCTATTGTTCATAAACTGAAAAATATGATGACAGTATTGTCAGGAGTTCCCAGCCATAGTTCCTTGATCTGGAATTCAGGGCACATAGTTACTTGATGGGCAGAAAGAGTATAATCTGGAATTGTTGAATTCAGGGTACAGAGATCTATTTGGTGAAAGAAAAATAGGACACTGAGGATGTGTAAAATGGCAGAGAACAACAACTCCTCATTGGCAAATGTGAAAATAGTGAGTGGCAGCTCATCCAAATGATTTCTTAAATGATAACCCATGATAAAGTTGTGAATATTCAGTTTATCTGGAAGCTTTCCGGTACCATTGTTTACCATTTTACCAAATTAGACATTTATAAGGGCTCAACAAAAAATCATGGCTAGTTATATTTTCATAACATGTGCAGTGAGCAAATTAAACTCAACATCTACCTCCCATAGTTAAGGGGGGAAATCAAGTAGAGACAAAGATTGTCGGCACAACAAAATTGTCGGTTAATGTACAATGCTTTGTCATGTAACCCAGCACAAGAAAGATCAAATGTTTGTTTGTTTTTACCATAATAAGGCTATGATATAAAAAAATAACATGTTATTTTATGTGAAATAACATCAAAGTTATGCTATGAATTTATCATGTGGGTTTGAGGGTGAAAATCCTTATGGTGACAAAATGTGTTTAATGTTTTAGAGCCTTTAAGAGGGAATGTTCTAGATAGAACCCAGAGTAGTTGTCCTTCCACTGCTCACTTTATCCTCCCCCATCCCAGAACCAACAGAACCCACCCTCCCCTCAGAGGAGCAGTCAAAATGGAGACAATAGAAACTCTGGCATTGAACATTTGGAGTGGTGGAATCTGCAGCATTCGGAGGGAAATGATGGTGGCTGAGACTTGGCAGTTTCTATGGGGCGTTGTGGTAGATCCCAAGGGGGACTCTGGGTGATGACTGTGGAACAGAAATAGCAGAGGAAAGGGTTGAAGAAAGAGGGGAGTGGGTGGAGGAGGGAGCAGGGGAAGAATTAGGAAAGAAGCAAACACTGACACTCCAACTCCTGCTCTGTCCCAACTCAGGCCCATCAATGAGGTCTTTCCCCTTGTGCGGGAGGAAGGAGGTAGAAGTGGGGACCCTAGTTCCCACCACATCCCTGTTGTTAATATGTGAACACTGTAACATCCCTATGTGGGTTATTAGACAACAAGGGTCATCTCCTCCTGCAGTGACCGCCCAGGAAGGGAACGAGGAAGGTCAATGTCCCTGACCTGCCTTTTCTAGAAGGTAATTCAAGGCATTCTCAGAAACATTTTATGGGACACCATATGTTGAAGAAGCCATTCAATAAGATCATGAGTGGTTCAACTAGCAGTGTAGCAGGCAAGGCTGGCAAATCCAGATCCGGGATAAGTGTCAGTTATGGTGATTTTAAGTTGCTACCCCTTTTATGACCAGGTCAGTCATGAGCTCTTTGGGGTACCTAGCATCACTTTCATCTTTTTGTACTTCCATCCAAGATTTAAATTTTCAGGAAAGAGAGGGTGCCTGATTTACCTAGATTGGATTATATGCCTAACCACTGGTCATGGGGAATATAATAGACAGAAACAAAAAGTGTGGTTAACACACAGAAGGGTAAGGATGCTGGATAGGCAGAAAGATCAAATGTGAACCACATTCTACCACTTAGAGGCTCACTTCCCTAACCCTACATCACACACAGATTTTCATGAATCCAGATTTTTTTAATGCCTCATCTAATATAAGAAAATTTATGTGCAACCAAGCACACATTAGTTATGGTATCCAGCTTAAGTTCAGGCTCCCAGGGTAAAGTACATTCCTCTTCTAGTTCCATTGCGATTTTGCCTTGCCATTCTGAAACCTGAAACTTGATCCTTTTTTCTTACTTAACACTAAGTGTAGGTGAGTCATCTACATTGATACACATGACTCTACATCTTTCCTTTCTACTACTATATGACTATGATTTACCCATTTTTTTCTGTTGAATTTTTCCATTTTGGACAATTACAAATAACACAGTGGTAAACATTTGTGTGTGTGTCTCTTTGTTCACATGTGTAAGTGTAGGAGTTTTTCTAGGGCAGGAGTAGCTGAGTCAGAGTATGTGCATTTCTAACTTTTTCTATTGTTAAATTGCTTCTTTATATTCCCACCAACTGTGCATTAGAATCTTATTTCTTGACCTTTTCTACAATATTTGTTACTATTGGATGTGAATGTTTTTGCTTATCTGATGGGTATGATATGATATCACATTACAGTTCTTATTTTCATCTCTGATGTCAACCTTTGGTAGTAGGTATTATTATTAATCTCATTTTATAGCTGGGGAATCAAAGACTTAGAAAATAATTTGTTCACAGCTTCACATTAGTAGGGGACAGGAAGTCAGGAATGACCCTGGAGTGTCTAACTCTGAGTTTCAACATTTTAGCTTCCACTTCACTGTTAAGCCAGGATGTGTTGTTATAATGTGGAAACAGCACAGGGAATCATATTTTTCTCTTTATTCTGTACTCTTCCAGTAGTCTACTCTCTTTCTGAACTTCATTCTGGCCATCTTTTTTATCATTTCCATCTTTCCTTTTATCTTTTGTTCTTTCCTCTCTTCTTTCCTCCTTCAACCATTCTGTCCCTCACTCCCTCCTTCCTTACCACCCTACATTTTAACAATTGATTTTAGCTGGGTTATTTTGGTATTCATAGAATTGGAAAAAAATGAAGTAAATAGGCATAATAAAATCTTGAGATATTAACTGGATTTTCTTTATACTGTATGTGAAAAAATTACAAACCCACATATGTCAAGGTTGAAAGGGAAACATATGAAGCTGAATGCATTCGTGTTTGTGTGTAATTTGGAAATGACTGTTAGCAAAAAATTCTTTCTGGAGCAGCTGCTTCTGATACACATCACTTGTCTTTGATAATTAGAATCAAATTTAAGCTTCCCTGGGAACTGAAATTATGCAGTAAATTTATAATTAACAATAAAATATTAAATGGAGAGTTGCCCCACCATTCATTCCTGCATTAATTTTTCTGTTAAAATTTCTTTGGCAAATTCTATTCTTAGCTGAAAGGGAATGACCACCTAAGCAGGTAATGTGAGAAGTATGATTGAAAAACAAAATACAAGCTCAGGATGTTTTAAACCTTGCAGTTGGAAGAGCAGTGAAGCAAATTGGACTTAATCACCAAAGCACCAAGTTCAGCAAATTTCTAGGCCTCAGGGTTTTCTAGAAAAAAGATACAAGAAGTTGAATCAGTATTTTTATACAGAATGTTAAGGTTTTGACTTTGTCATGTTGCTTTTTTTTCTTACCCAAATAGGAAGTCTCTCTTCTGCACCCTTAGGACAGTTTGCCTCCCATGAAGCTTTTTTGGTTTATAGTTGCCACCATCACAGAGTTAAAAATCCTTGACAACAGGGCTCACAACTTGTTCATTTTTGAGTCCTTACAGAAATTAGCACCTTGTCTGACAAAATACATGATTATTGGGTTAAGTCAAACTGAATTCAATTAAGGTAACAAATATCCTGCTCTCTAATTCTGATCATGTCTGTGAAGAACTGGTCCTGGGCACATGCTGAACTGTTATGATTACAGCAAATTTCTGATCTCCATAGCCCCAAACTCAGCAATACAATGCTTTTAATAGAAAAACCGAAGTATCCTAGGTGAGATATTGGTAGTGAGCTGTGGTATAGGTTAGCAGATATCCAATAACAGCAATTCCATTTCCTGAGGTGCCCTTGAATAAGTGACAATGATGCCTTATCCTTGGGTGGGTAGATTTAATCTTATATAATGTTTTTTCCCCTTAAATTAGGACTTACCAGAGTTTTGGGTTGGGGGCAGATTGAAAAGAATGTTCTAAAGTTAACTTGGAAGAAAAACATGTAGAAATTCACCAAAATTTCTCAAAACTTGTCGGACAAGGTATTAAAACATATTACAAACTATTGTTGTTAAAACACCATGACACGGGTAGGAATGGATCAATTTGTTTATTTGTTCATGTATTGCTATTTGGATTGTTTCCAGTTTTTGTCTGTTATGAATGGAGCTTCTATGAACATTCTCGTACAAGTATTTGCATTCTTGTAAATGCCTAGAAGTGGAATTGCTGAATCTTATGGTAAGAATAGGTTTAACGTTATAAGAGATTGTTACACTCTTTTCCAAAGTGATTGATTGATTTTGCATTTCCACCAGCAATGAATAGAATTTTAGTTGCTCCACATTCTCTCCAATATTTAGTATTGTCAATATTTAAAATTTTAACTCTTCTAGTGGGAGTACAGTAAATCTCAATGTAGTTTGAGTTTGCATTTCCCATATGACCAATAATGTTGAGCATTATTTCATGTGCTTATTATGCATTTGTCAATTTTTACTTGAGTTATTTGTCTTCTTCTTGTAATTAAGTTGAAGAGATCTTATATAGTATTTTGGATACAAATACTTTGTCAGGTATATGTTGTCTTAGGTTCTCCAGAAAAACACAGAGCCAATAGAATATCTATAAGAGGAGATTTATTATAGGAATTGCTTACATGGTTAGTGATTACAGAAGCCGAGAAGTTCCAGGATCTGCCATATGCAAGCTGGAGAACCAGGAAAACTGGTAGTGTAAATCCAAATCTGAAGACTTGAGAATTGTGGAACTGATGTTATAATTATTATTACTGTTATTATCATTTTGAGAGAGAGAGAAAGAGAAATATTGATTTTTGAAATTTTTAATATGAGAGAGAGAGAGAAAGAGAAATATTGATTTTTGAAATTTTAATTTGAGAGAGAGAGAAAGAGAGAAAGAGAGAGAGAGAAACATCAATGTATCAATGCGAGGGAAAAACATTGATCGGTTACCTCATACGTGCCCCTACCAGGGATCAAACCTGGCAGCTTGAAGAATGATGCCTACAGAGATCAGATACCTCCATTATTAGACAGAAGAAAGTAGATGGAGGATGAAATATAGAGCTGAGAACAAACACCATAATACCACCCCAGATGTTTGTCCTCTGTTTCTGAAAAGCATGTTTATGCTACTTTACTATTCTTTCAAATTTAGACTTTTATCTATTGACACCTACCATTGAAAATTTGGTTCTCTTGAACTATTTCCATCCTCCTCCATGCTAAGCTTCTGTTATTTTGCAAATGGTGTTATATCACAATTTTTGTCTAAATAATGAATGCTGTATTATTATGAATATGTTTGTACATGTTGTCCACAGCTAAGCTATGTAGTGCATTATAATTACATTTCCATTAATCATTTTTTAAATTGTGGTTAAATCACAGAGCATGAAATTTATCATCTTAACTACTTCTAAAGTACAGTTCAGTAGTGCTAAGTACATTTATGTTGTTGTATGATCAATCTCCGGAACTTTTTCATACCTTGAAATTCCCCATTTTCTCCTCCCCCAGCCCCTGACAACCACCACCCTACTTTCTGTTTCTATGAGTTTGACTACTCTAGACACATCATGTAAGTGCAATTATATATACAATATTTGTCTCAGCATAATGTCCTCAAGGTTCATCCATGTTGTAGCATATATGAGAATTTCCTTTCTTTTTAGGGCTGAATAATGTTTCATTGCATGTATATATACTATATTTTGTTTATTCATTTATCCATCAATGTTTATTTGGGTTGCTTCTATCTTTTGGCTATTGTGAATAATGCCGTTATGAACGTAGGTGTATAAATATCTCTTTGAGACCCTGCTTTCAATTCCTTTGGATTCATATCCAGAAGTGGAATTTTGCATACATGGTATTTCTATTTTTAGTTTTTTTTTGAGGAACCATCATATTATTTTCTATAGTGGCTGCATTCTTTTACATTTTCACCAGCAGTGTACAAGGGTTCCAATTTCTTTACATCCTAGTCAACACATTACTTTCTATTGTTGTGATTTTTTTTTATAGCAGCCATACTAATTGTTGTGAGGCGATATCTCATTGTGGTTTTCATTTGCATTCTCCTGATGGTTAGTGATGTTGAGCATCTTTTTATGTATCTGTTGGCATTTTGTATATTTTCTTTGGAGAACTATCTATTCAAGTCCTTAACCCATTTTTAATTAGGTTATTTGTGTGTGTGTTTTGTTGTTGAATTGTAGAAGTTCTTTATTTAGTCTGGATATTAATTCTTTTGTTTGTTTTTCGTTAATCCTCACCGAGGATATTTTTCCCATTGGGTTTTTTTTTTAGAGAGAGTGGAAGGGAGGGGGACAGAGAGAGAGAGAAACATTGATATGAAAGAGATACACTGATTGGTTACCTGCTGCATGGCCTCGACCAGGCCAGAGACCAAGCCTGCAACCAAGGTATGTGCCCTTAACCGAATCAAATCCGGGACCCTGCAGTCTGCTTTATGCACTGAGCCAAACCAGCTAGGACTGGATATTAATTCTTTATCAGATATATGATTTGTTAATGATCTTTCCCATTCTGCAGGTTGCCTTTTCACTTTGTTGATAGTGCCCTTTGATGTGATTAAGTTTTTAATTTTGATATAATCTCACTGTTTTTGCTTTTATTGCCTGTGCTTTTGCTATCACATCAAAAAAGTCCTTGCCAAGTTCAATGTCATGAAACCTTCCCCCCCTATATTTTCTTCTAAGAGTTTTGTAGTTTTAGGTTTTACATTTAGGTCTTTGATCTATTTTGAACTAATTTTTAAATGTGGTGTAAAGGTGCACATTTGTTCTTTTGCATGTAGAATCCAGTTTTCCCAGCACCATTTCTTGAAAAGATTATCTTGGTACCCTGATCAAAAGTCACTTGCCCATATATGTGAGGGTTTACTTCTGAGCTCTCTATTTTGTTACATTTATCTGCCTTTATGCCAGTACCACACCACTTTGCTTACTGTGGCTTTGTAATAAGCTTTGAGTTCTGGAAGTATGAAACTTTCAACTTTATTCTTCTTTTTCTAGATTGTTTTGGCTATTCAGAATCCTTGAGATCTCATATAGATTTTAGGATAGACTTTTTTTTTTTTTGCAAAAATAAATTAGTGGAATTGCATCAAATCTATAGATTGTTTTGGGTAGTAGTGACATTTTAGCAAACTTATTTTTTAAATAAGCTACCTCATCCCTGCACTCAGTTGTAACTGGTCTTAGCCAAGTCAGAGTCTCTCAATTTTCTGATCTTCTGATCCCTGATCTTCTGCTCTTCTTCATGCCTGTCTGAATTAGCGGGGAGAATGCTTTCGGCACATAAAAACTTTCAACCAATCTTCTTACTCCCAGCCCAAACTAAACTGTTGGACTCAGTGATATCTGGTTTATTCAATTCTTGAGAAGTCCCAAGGTTCTGTAACTTATCAAGTTTTTGACACATAATTAGCATACGTCTTGTTGGACTTTGCATTAAGATTCAGGCTTCATCTTCCTCTGGCCTATTAAGCTACTTCTCATGTATTGTTTTCCACTTTCCAGATTTTGTTGACATCTCTCATATGCTATAATTAGTTCATTTGGTTTTTATATTCTTGTGAATTTATAGATATTCATTTATTTTCTTCTCATTTTAGTGGGATTTCAGGAGGCAGAAAGCTACACTAATAAAAGACAAACATGCAAATTGACCGTACCTTCGCTATGCCTTAAGCCATGCCCACCAGCCAATCAGAGCAACTATATGCAAATTAACCCAACCAAGATGGCAGCCAGCAGCTACGGAGCTGGAGCAAGCAGGAGGCTTGGTTCCCCCAATGATGGAGGAAGCCAAGCTTCCCAGGCCTGCTGTGGCCTCCACTCAAAGCAACAGTTTCAATTATAGAAGCTAAATAAACCCCAGATACCTGCTTTCAGCCAGCTGTGGCCACGGAGCTGGAGTGAGCAGGAGGCTTTCCTTTTGCCTGCCCCGGGCGGCTCTGAGCTCCACTCAAAGCAACAAAGTTTCAATTATAGAAGGTAAATAAATCCCAGAATAAAAAAATAAAAAGACAAAAAGGAGAGGCTGGGAGCTTCCGTCGCTGGGGAGGTTGGCCAGCCTGAAAATGGCCCTCAGCCCCTCACCCAGGCCCCATCAGGTGGTTGAAGATGAATACGAATTTTTTTGCAAAGAGGCAGTTGGTCACTCTGTTTTCTGCACCCAATTATTGTGGAGAGTTTGGCAATGCAGGTGCCGTGATGAGTGTGGACGAAACACTAATGTGCTCTTTTCAGACTTTAAAGCCGGCAGAGAAAAAGAAGCCGAGTGCCACGAGACCCGGAACACCTCCAAGGGGTGTGATCACAAAGCAAGCAAAGAAATAGATATCGCTTTGACACTGCCTGGTTGGGACTTGTAAGATATAGTATATAACCTTCATTTTAAAACCTATAATGTATATTGGTCAGCTTGCTCAAATAGTGTGTTTGTGGGGCCTAAGTGGACATCCCCCCGAGGGTTCCCGGGCTGCCAGAGGGATGTCTGACTGCCAGCTTGGGCCTGATCCCCCAGGGAGTGGGCCTAAGTCAGCAGGTGGACATCCTCCGAGGGGTCCCAGACTGCAAGAGGGCATAGGCCGGGCTGAGGGACCCCCCCAGTGCACAAATTTTTGTGCACTGGGCCTCTAGTTGAATATAATAATTATATTCAATCCACCAAGTTTTCTCACAAATTTATGTATTGCATTTTAAATTAAGAAAAAAAACCTGAAAAAAAAAAGTGGTTAATAGAGTTATAATTAGGCAAATTAGTTTGCTGGCTAATTCAACTTAAAAATAAAATGTTTAAAAGAAATAAAAAAGAAATAAAATGTTTTGCTATTAATAGTAAAGTGATGAGGAAAAATGGACATCATTAAAGTTATTAATATTTCAATTTTTCTCTTTATTTGACTATTTTTTTTGTTATTGGATATAAAGAGGAAACACATGATGTAAGAGATTATAATAATAACAAAACACTTATAATACTAAGAGAAAATGCAGAATACAAATTTGTGGATACTGCTTGTCATAAGTATGTAAATAGAGAATTTCAGATGGTCATTTATTTTTACTCTGTTCTCAAATAAAAATTGTTGTTATAAATATTTACTTTTTCTTCATTGTAATCAGAGTGCTTTGATATTTATCATTGGACAGTTTGACCTTACAAAAGGGTAACAATTTTTATTTGAGAGCAGAGTAAAAATAAATGACCATCTGAAACTCTCTATTTACATACTTATGACAAGTATGAGAGAGAGAGGAGGAAGCAGGGATCGGGGCGGTTGGGAGTGACCCGCCGCGGAGAGAGAGAGTTGGAAGCAGGGATCGGGGCGGTTGGGAGTGACCCGCCGCTGCGGCTGTTGCCACCACCGCCTCTGTGCTGGTGGAGTGGGAAAGGAGGCGTGAGCCTTGGGCGAGAGCCCCTGCGGGAGGGTCGGCGGTGGGAAGGCGATGGCAGGTATGGATAAACTCAAGTCGACACTATCATCCAACGGCTGCTGGAGGTAAGAGGATCCAAGCCTGGTAAGAATGTCCAGCTACAGGAGAATGAAATCAGAGGACTGTGCTTAAAATCTCGAGAGATCTTTCTCAGCCAGCCTATCCTACTAGAACTTGAAGCACCACTCAAAATATGTGGTGATATCCATGGGCAATACTATGATTTGCTTCGACACTTTGAGTACAGTGGTTTCCCACCAGAAAACAACTACCTGTTTCTTGGGGACTATGTGGACAGGGGGAAGCAGTCACTGGAGACTATCTGCCTCTTACTGGCATAAAAATCAAATATCCCGAGAATTTTTTTCTTCTCAGAGGAAACCACAAATGTGCCAGCATCAATAAAATTTAAGGATTTTATGATGAGTGTAAAAGAAGATATAACAAACTATGGAAAACTTTCACAGACTGCTTTAACTATTTGCCGATAGCAGCCATCATGGATGAGGAAATATTTTGCTGTCATGGAGGTTTATCACCAGATCTTCAATCTATGGAGCAGATTCGGCCAATTATGGCACCAATTGATGTACCAGATCAAGGTCTTCTTTGTGATCTTTTGTGGTCTGACCCCGATAAAGATGTCTTAGGCTGGAGTGAAAATGACAGAGGAGTGTCCTTCAACATTTGGTGCAGAAGTGGTTGCAAAATTTCTCCATAAGCATGATTTGGATCTTATATGTAGAGCCCATCAGGTGGTTGAAGATGAATACGAGTTTTTTTGCAAAGAGGCAGTTGGCCACTCTGTTTTCTGCACCCAATTATTGTGGAGAGTTTGACAATGCAGGTGCCGTGATGAGTGTGGACGAAACACTAATGTGCTCTTCAGACTTTAAAGCCTGCAGAGAAAAAGAAGCCGAGTGCCACGAGACCCGGAACACCTCCAAGGGGTGTGATCACAAAGCAAGCAAAGAAATAGATATCGCTTTGACACTGCCTAGTTGGGACTTGTAACATAGAGTATATAACCTTCATTTTAAAAACTGTAATGTATATTGGTCAGCTTGCTCAAACAGTGTGTTTGTGGGGCCCTCCTTTCCATTTTTTCAGCTAATGAATGGCATTTGCTGGTTATAACAGCAAATGAAAGACTTCACTCCCAAGAAAAAATATTTTGTTTTTAAATTCTCTCTTCCTTTTGCAAACAAATTTAATGATGGTGTTAAAGCTGTGCACCCCCAGACAGTTTATCCTGTCTAAGGGGTAACTGTACAGTTGACTTTCTTTTTTCAATTCAGTAAAACCCATGAATAATGTAAATGCTCGTTTTCTTTAGGATATAAAGAGAGCCTTAGGGTGCTCAGTCTGTACATGTTATTGTCATAAAATGCATACTTTTGATACAAATCACTGTGAACATTTTTTTTAAGACTTCGTTTCAAAGGGATTGCTTATTTCTCTCATTGTCTTGTCATGTACAAACTAGTTTTTATAGCTATCAACATTAGGAGTAACTTTCAACCTTGCCAGCATCACTGGTATAATGTATATTTAATTAAAGCACACTTTCCTCTATCTTATACTTAAAATGACAATTAAAGCCATTATTTAAAAAAAGAATATTTATTAACTTCTAGTGAAGAGAAGTTTAAGAAATGTTCAGTAGATGAACTCAATAGGATGTAGAAGGTGTAGGGCATAGAAAAGAGGAAGGATCCTGGGTGCTGGGAGGGAAGGGTGTAGTGCTCTGAATAGGCCAAAATAGCTTTTTCTATGGGAGACATCTCTAAGGAGCAGCTGTAGGTGCACTGATGGTCTCACCAACCCTGAGCATAGCTCATTAGAATAGGAATGAGTTTTGGTCCAGAACTAAACTGTGGTGGTTTAAGAGACATTGGCAAATTCTTTGAAACTTCTATCTTTGAAAGGTGGGGTCTAAGTCTCCCCATTCCTTAAATCTAAGCTGAACTTAGTGACCAGTTAACCATAGAATGTAGTAGAAATGATGCTATGTGACTTAGGAAGCGGGGTCAAAAAGGCAATATAGCTGTTACCTGGTTCATTGGAACAGTTACACTGGAGCCTTGAACCACTTTGTAAGAATTTTATCACCCTGAGGCTGCCATGATGCAATGAAGCCCAAACCAGCCTAAAGGTAGAGAGACCACACAGACAGCCCTTGAAACCTCATAAGAAAGAGAGGTGCCTGGCCAGCCACCAGCTGCTTCAGCCCTGATGGTCTTCTAGCTCCAGCCTTCAACTGACTATAGCTGCATGGGAGACCCGGAGCCACAACTACCCAGCTGGGTACTTCTCACATTTTTGATCTCCAGAAATAGGAGAGAAAAAGAAAATTACTGTTGTTGCTTTAGCCAATAAAGTATATTATTAATCACACAGCTATAGATAATTGACTCACAGTACCAAAATCTTTTCTAATTATCTGTTGCCACAGAACAAACTAATAGTATAAAGCATGTGTTTTATTATGCTCATAGATGCTGTGGATCAAAAATTCACATAGGGCCCTACAAAGTTAGCTTGTCACTCCTTTATGTTATCTGATGCACCAGCTGGAAAAACTAGGAGTGATTGAATGGCTGGGACTGGTATCATTTGGAGGCAGCTTTACTCACACTTGTATGGTGGTTGATGTTGGCTGTTGGCCAGGACCTCAGCTGGAATTGTCAGCCACAACACCTACCAGGCCCATCTCTGTGACCGGGGGCTTCTTCACAGCATAATGGCTGAATTCCAAGAGCAAGCTATTAGTTCCTTAAGGCCTGGTCCTGGAAACCTGGACAATGTCCCTTATACTTTGTTCACATAGCCCAGATTTAAGGGGAGAAGACATAGATCCCCTTATCTTTGGATAGGAGGAATCTATCTACACTAATAAAAGAGAAACATGGTAATTGGCGTACGACCGCTACCCTTTTTATTGGCTAATCAGTGAGTATATGCAAATTAACTGTCAGCCAAGATGGCGGCCGGCAGCCAGGCACTGAAGCGAGCAGGGAGGCTTGCTTGCTGCGGACTCCAACATTCCCCGCCT
>NW_005353967.1:17410219-17442132 GCF_000412655.1 Myotis brandtii
TATGATCACACTGACTACCAGGGGGCAGACACTCAATGCAGGAGCTGCCCCCTGGTGGTCAGTGCGCTCCCATAGCCAACCTCCCATGGCCCCTCCCCCTGGCAAACCTCCAGTGGCCCCGATCAGCCCCAGATCGTCAGCCAGGCCGAGGGACTGCACCCATGCACGAATTCATGCACCGGGCCTCTAGTGTCTAATAATTTTGGATACTTCAATCCATAAGCTAGATAGTGGACCATAACATGGTCTGGCTTAAAAAGATAAACTGGGTTAATAATTTTCTCTTTTTCAAAAATTGAACTGAGTAATGAAAAGTTTGAAGTGGGAGGCAGAGATGAAAGAGTAACATGATCTATATACATGCGACTGTGAATAAACCAATGTCATGAAGAAGCAGAAACTATGAGAAAACAGAACATCTATTAAGTAGAGAGAAGGAGAAATGGAATGAAAGAAAATTCATGTAGCCCTGGAGAAGGATCAGGATAAGGAGGGGCCTCTGTCTGGCACTTCCTGTTAAGTACTAGTCATTCATTGCTTTTGACGTTGGTCTTAACTTTCTACCTAGTTTACTAGGTCACAGTCGATAGGTATGTCCTACATGACAATAAGATGTGCTGAAATGAATGGGCTGGAAAACAAGTTTCCTCTTTCCTCAGAACTTTGACTGATGTGATGATGAGAGCCACCATTAGAGAGAAATAACTGTGTGAAATGATTGGGCTGAGTAGTATGAAAGAGCCACTCTGCTCATTATCTCCATCTGTACTTGATCATTATAGGCTGGGAGGGGTTGTGAAAAGTGAGTGAAAGAAATACCACATTATTTCTAAATAGGTATTGTTTTATAATACATTTTTAAATGGAAATAGATAACTTAGTAGAGATCTGGTTTTATTCAACCATAGGGATTAATTTTTTATACAAAGTGAATGAATAAAATTTAAAATACATTAGTTCAATAGGTTTTCTCTGAAATTTGAGAACACTTACATTATCTGTTACATATTGGTCACATGTTTACTAAATTCAGAGGAACACTCTTTTAAAAGAAATATTTTGTTACCCAAGAAACAAGGTGTCTTCTTGATAGTCTTGAAGAGGGGCATTTAGATTTTATCTACTGTTACATATTGATCTTTTTATCTTGCCCCATCCTACGTGGCTCAGTGGTTGAGCATCAACCTATGAACCAGGAGGTCACGGTTAGATTCCCAGTCAGGGCATATGCCCGAGTTGCGGGCTCAATCTCCAATGTGGGGCGTGCAGGAGGCAGCCGATCAATGATTCTCATCATTGATGTTTCCATTTCTCCCTTCCTCTTCTCTGAAATTAAAAATATATTTTAAAAAATAAAAGAATAGTTAGGCAGTCATTAAGGTATCACGATCAAAACAGCCTTGATTCCAAGAATATCATCATCTGATTAGAGAGAATAAAGAATTCTGAGTTGTCAATAATACTAATATAGGTCTTTTTTCTTACTTAAAATTCTGCCAATAAAGTAGAGTGTTTTGAGTTGCTCTTGCTGTGACAGAAAGATATTATGATAAGTCAGGTGAGGGGAGGGTTGCTGACAAGGGTCATTTGAAAAATTCTGGCCTTTGTTTTTTACACATTTTCACCATGACACAATAACATCCAATACTTATTGTAGTTATTTAACCTAATCATTGTGCCAAAGATATAATTGATCTTTCTTACACAGGAGGAACATAGAATAACAATGCCCTAATTTTGTGTGTCTCTGTTCTATAATGACAGGCTGTCATCTTCTATAATTTACCAGAGTTGATGAACAATTTGTGTAGGCTGAATGTAGTTGCTTAGTTACCACCCTTTAAAACGTCCTTAAATGTAATTGCTTCTTTGCCAGGGAAACATTGATCCAGCTAATTTGCATTGAACCACTCTCTAAGAGCTCAACATATTAAATACTCCTGTGCTTTTAATTTCAAATTATTTGCCCTTTAAGTTCTGTTAAGGCAACTCACCTTTGTTATGCTCATTATTTGTCTTTGAACAAAGTGAAACTTCCAAATGATTATTTGTACATAGTCATTTCCCCATTGTTTTTCTCTATCTCTATTCATATTGCTTTTTCAGAGTTGAGGATAGAAACTTGTGAAGAATAATGAAAATTTCCAGTCTCTCTGAATGATTTTAAATGCTTTCAAATACCACAGTCTGGCTTTCTTTAACTGTGTATCAAAATTTGTACCATATAAATGTTCTTTTGGCTTCTCTATTGATGTAGGAATAATTTACAACTCAGAACAAAGCCAACTTACTTTTTTGATCTAAGTTTGAGGTGGGTGTGAGATAGAAGAGACCAGAAGTGGATTTGAGGAACTGAAAGAACATGTTTATATTTCTACCCTCTAATCCTCAAGTTTACTAAATGACATCCAAGCTAGATTAGAGGAGAAAGTTTGGAAAAGAGACAAAAGGAAATTAGAAACAGTGTAGTGACTTCACTCTCTGAACCCCACTCATGTATGTGTGTTCATCCTTTCAAATCTACATCTCAGGATCCCAGAGAGGAAAGTCTCAGGAGAAATCTGGAATAACTGCAAGCCCTCAGTAGAAACCCCTTACTCCATGCTGGCTTAGCAAAGTGGCAGAAAGTGTAGATTAGAAAAAAGTAGGCCAGAGATACCCCTATTTCCCCACAAAACTTTACCATGGATCCTGAGATCCAGTTATTCCTATAGGCCCAACGTGGGAACACAGAAGTCAGCTAAGAGTGAGAGCTGGTAAATGGCCTGCCAGGAGGTCACCCAGCCGGGTTGAGAAAGTTTTTATCAAAAGATCACTGCCTGTGCTTCCAACCAGGGATGAGATGGATGCCGAGAGGAACCAGGAAGACCGGGAGCACCAGAGAGCAACAAGGGAGCTAGTGGTCAAGAGCTTTGAGCTCTACCTGGGAAAGTGCTAAACACCTCGAACCAAGAGGACAAACAGGTTACATCCTCAGTAGACACCAGCAGGTGACCTCAGAGAAGTGACATATGCAATACTGTAACGCTCCATATGCTCGGACGCAGATTCTACCCCAGAGGGAAGGATGGACGAAGGCAGAATATTCCGTTAAGGTTTAACCTGGTAAGTGATCTGGTTACAAGTTGGAATTTATTAAGTTAAGATCACTGGTAGACTGAGAGAATCCAGGAACTACTTGTTTTAAATTCCCTGCTATTTGACAGTCTGGGGAACTGGATTTAATTGAGTTATACCAATAAAGTGAACATGTTTGCATCCCATTTAACTTGTACCTCTGTGACTCAGCCTGATTGTGTGTCAGGATGGCAGGAGTTGGGGGATAAAGTTGGAGAGGGCAGAAGAGTATATTGAAGTTTCTGTCCCATATGGGACAGTCTGGTGATATGATCAAGAGTAGATGAACTAGAAAGTTGCTAAGAGAGTGGATCTTAAAGGTTCTCATCACAAGAAAAAAAATTCTGTAACTCTGTATGCTGATCAATATTAACTAGTCTTATTGTGATCATTTCACAACATATACAAATATCAAATTATTATGTTCTACACCTGAAACTAATATGTTGTATGCCAATTATGCCTCAAAAAAAGAGTAGACAAATTGGTTTGAATCCTGGCTCCATCAATGACCAGTTTTGTGTTTTGGAGCAAATTATTTTATTCCACTGAATCTGATTTGCCTTATCTGTAAAATATGATAATATTCAACTTCATAGGCTTGTTGGGAAGTTTTGAAATAAAATATATTGCACTGTTGGCACATAGTATCTGGAATATAATTGCAATGAATTATATTTTTGACTTCCAGTGCTCTCCCTCATCCCCACTGCCCCCTCCTGTATTCACTTTTGTATTTATGTGTCTGGCACCTAGTAGGTGTTCAATAAATAGTTGTTGAATAAATAAATTGGTAAAGATCTCTAGGGAAATAGCTGGAAATACAAATCAGGTTATACCCATAGAGTAAGATCCAAATAAAAGGAGAAAACTTAGACCCCAGTGTGGTGAAGGAAAAAGCAGGTGGTTATAAATAGTAAGTCTCAGGTTAGCAGGTTGTGATTAGAGTGAGGGAAACAGAAAACATATGCACACATATGGTTACAATAGAAAGGGAACAGAAACCCATGGTCCACATAAACAAAAAAAATCCTGAGCTCTAAAGGCATATCTTTATAGACCACTGGTTGTGTTTTCCAACAGTATGTGTATGTTTCTGGGAAAGCGCGTGTGTTTCTGAATGTCTATAAAATACTTGGACTAGAATTTTCAATTTTACCTGATTGTTTTGGACCTCCGAGTCTATCTGTCTATCTGTTTATCTCTCATATGCAAACTGGTTTTTCTGTATGAAAAAAAGTAAATGGAATTTACTCCATCATAAGGTCAGTACTGATGCTTTAAGAATTTTTAAAAGCTTGTAAAGATGAAGAAAATTTAAAAAGATTTTCATTTGACATTTAAAGATCATAGTAGATTTTCAGAATGTAATTAACCCTTAGACTTGGTTCATTTATAAAATGGGTACAGGTTTGACCTTGGAATAAGCACAAAATCTTAAAGGGCAATGGAATTAGGACATAATATTACCTTCCTTCCCCCCCTATTTATTCCAAAATTTAAAAAAACTTTAAAATCTTATGTTTGTAATTTTTATTATTTTTATCAAATTGCTGGGAATGATGGGTGATGGTTTTCTGAAGGAAAACAAATGTCTATTTCTGATGTTTAAAGAGATTTAATATCCTTGACATAGTAAATGATGCTGTTTAGTTCTGTTTTTCTTGAAAAGCCTCATCATTTGATTTTTATATTTGTTGGTGCATAAAGAATGCCCTGTGCACAAAGTGGTCTGTCCTAATAGTATGACATTCTCATCAAGCCATAAATTAATGGTCTTTTGTTATGAGAAAAGAAAAAGGTTAATTCTTGGGTTCTTTTGAAAATAACTATTTGACTGTGTCATCATTATTGAATTAATGTGGGATGAAGGTTTCATGCTTCCTGTAAAGATCTTTCTTTGATACCAGAGGCAGGGAAAAGTTGACCAGGAGAAGCTATAACAGAACCCAGCTGAGCAGGAAAGAGTTGGTCCAGTGAGTTTCAAACTTTAGCATCATAAGAATCACTTGAATAATTGGTTAAATCACAAATCTCTGGGCCCTGTACCCAGAGATTTTGATTTAATGAGTAGTGTCGTTGATTGAATGGTATCCTCCAAAAAAATATATTCACATGTCTGTGAATGTGACCTCATTTGTAGATATAATTAAGGATCTCCAAATGACTTTTGGACTAGTTGCAGGGTAGTCAACCATGTGATTAGAGGATTGGAACTTTCATCCCCCCAACCTTCCTACCCTCCCCAATCCCAGCCCCCACCTCCTAGGAGGAGAGAGGTTGAAGACGGAATTCAACGGCCAATAATTTAATCAACCTGCCTATGTAATGAAGTCTCCATAAAACCCCAAGAGGATGGGGTTCCAAATGCCTCCAAGTTGGTGAACATGGAGATACTTGGGGAGGGTGGTGTGCTCCGAAAGGGCTTGGAAGCTCTACGCCCTTTATCCATACCTCACTCTATGCATCTCTTCCATCTGGCTATGACTGAATTATATCCTTTTATAATAGACCAGTGATCTAGTAAATAAAAATGTTTTCTGAGTTTTGTGAGCTGCTTTAGCAAACCAAACCCAAGGAAAGGGTTATTGGAACCTTTGCTCTGTAATTGGTCAGTCAGAAGCACAGGTGACAACCTGGACTTGTGACTGGCATCTGAATTGGGGGAGGCAGGGAGCCACAACCGGTGGAATCTGATGCTGTCTTTGAGTAGACAGTGTCAGAATTAATTTGAATTGTAAGACACACAGCTGGTGTCAGAGAATTCCTTGGGTGTGTGAACAAAACCCCCAAACACACTGGAATTGTGTGTTCAGAACCTTTAAAAAGAGTGTGGAAGACTTTTATTGGCATTACTTTTTCTTGTAGTATTTTTTGTAGTCTACCAAAAATCTGGACAACATAAAACTCATACTTATCTATGGGACTTTTGAAGAGTATTAGATGATTAGTCCTTCAACTTTGTTATTTTTCAAAATTATTTTGGCTGTTCTGTCTTTTGAATTTTTATATAAAGTAAGCTTGTCAACTTTTACAAAAAAATCCCACTGGAATTTTGAATGGAATTGCATTGAATATATAGGTGAATTTGGGGAGATTCGATATCTTAATAATATTGAGTTTTCCAAAGCATGAACACAGTATATATCTTCATTTGTTTAGTTCTTCTCTAATTCCTCTCAGCAGTATTTTGTAGTTTTCTATGTACTGATATTGAAGATATTTTATTAAATTTATTCCTAAGTAATTTATGTTTTTTTTTCGTACAACGAACATGAGGGTGCAGATATCTTTTGAAGATAGTGATTTTGTTTCCGTCAGATAAATTCCCAGAAGTGGAATTACTGGATCAAACTTTCTACCCTTTACGATGATGGTGCAGTGCAGTGCTTGGCTCCAGGAATCATATCAAACACTGTTAGTGTGAACTCAGACATCATCTGTCAGCTGGTGTGGATTCTAAAATATTTAGTAATTCAGTCCTTGGTCAGGGAGGACTGAGACCTTTCTGGGGAAGAGTGTTGCCAGCATATGCTGGTAAATATTTAACAACCAGGTCTCTGAACAAAGAAAAACTCTGACTTGTAGTGTTTGCCAATTTCTGTGTATACATACTCCCACCATGGCTGATGTCAAGCTAGCAATGTGTTATTACTAAACTCGGGGTTGGAGAGAGCTGTGCAGTTACACATTAGTAGCATTTCTATCATGGAAACACAACAGATAAAACCCAAGGGCGTAGATAACAGGAAATTGTAGTAAAATTAGAAAGTTATAAGTTTTGAGTATTTATTACCTTTGCTTTTAATATTGGAAATGTAAAGATATTATCTATCTATCTATATATATATATATAAAAGCCTAAGCGACCATTACGACCGAATAACTGAATGACTGGCCAGTAGCTATGATGCACACTGACCCAGACCTTATTGTTGGGGCCCTGACAGCCCCGAATCCAATTCACCGCACCCCAGAACCAGACAGGAAGGAGGGAACCTGATTCCTTGCAGAACCGGCTGTTGGTTAGCTTGCTGCTGGGGCCCTGACAGCCCCGAATCCAGTTCACCCGTCCCCCAGACCCAGACAGGGTGAGATGGCCCCGATTGGCCCTGTTCGCTGGCCAGGCCTAGGGACCCCACCCGTGCACGAATTCCTGCATCAGGCCTCTAGTTTTCAAATAATCTGATTATTTATATAGAACATTTAAGAGGTTTTTTGGGACCATTTTTCCTCCCTTGTTGCTTTGTCATTTCTCCTTTTTACCTTCAGCTGCTCTGGTTCAAAGGGTTTTTATCATAGTGTCTTGGTTTTGGATTTTGAGATTTTGCTGAACTATTTGGTTTTTATTCACTTAGTGACATTAACACCTGAGTTATTTTTTAAAAATATATTTTTATTGATTTCAGAGAGAAAGGAAGAGGGAGAGAGAGATAGAAACATCAATGATGAGAGAGAATCATTGATTGGCTGCCTCCTGTATGCCCCTTACTGGGGATCAAGTCCACAACCTGGGCATGTTCCCTTGACTGGAATCAAACCCGGGACCCTTCAGTTTGCAGGCCAGTGCTCTATCCATTGAGCCAAACCAGCTAGGGCAACACCTGAGATATTTTTAAAGACTAACATTCTGCCAGTGAAATTATAGCTCATTTATCAAACAAGATTTTGTGCCCAATATCAATTGAGCAGATTAAATATCACTCCTATTGTTTTCCATACCCCAAACTATATTTTTCTGTTGATTTATTCTGATTTAATTTGCTTACTAAAATATCTTTAAAATATATCAGCTTTTAATTTCCAATAAATTACACATATAAGTTTGGGCATATTCAACCTTCTACTCATTATAAAGTATAAAGAAAATAATTTATAATTAGCCCTTACAAACAATGTAACTTTGAATTTCTCCATTATTTTATTCTATGTAAAAGATTTTTAATGTAATATTCTATATAAATTACAGTTTCTTATTTTATAAAAGACATGATAAACAATATAAAACATATTCTGTTTAATAACTCATGTTAGGATTTACTAGCTAAAGGGCAAATAAAGGGCAAAAGGGTATCTTTTCTTGTAAAAAGTTTGATCCTGATTTAAGCACTGTGACTGGCCCATGGTAAGTACTACATAATGTTAGCTATTATTTTTATTAGTATGCTTACTAAATCTTAAAAGTACATAGCGTATTTTGGAATTTTTTTAACAAAGTGAATTATTTCAGGCATATTCCAGGTTACCCTGTTAACTGGGAAATAGAATTAATTAGAGCACACCATTGTCTGAAGAGTCCATTTAATTGAATTTTCAGAATGGAATCATTTTCTAGTCAGCCTGATAATTTAAATATATGCAAGAAATTAAAAATTCTGACTAATAAAAAATTAATAAAGATACTTAACAAAAGTGAGTTTGGGGTCTATTAAACTCTGGAAAGATACACCCCAGTCTTGGGAAGTTTTCTTGGGGAAGGAAAACTGAAAAATAGCACCATGAATTAATCACACTCCCCAGGTGTGAGCACAACTTTTATTTTTAATGGCCCAATTTCCTTTTTTTAAAAAAAATCTTTATTGTTGAAAGTATTACAGTTGTCTCCCTTTTTCCCCATTGATCCCTTCTAGCCCACCCCTGCCCTCTACCCAGGCCTTCACCACCCCATTGTCTGTGTCTGGGTCTGGGTCTGTGGGTTGTGGACATGTGCATTGAAGCTGAGCATAACTTTTAAGAAACACCAAAGAGAACCTTGTGCATGGACTATTTGATTGGCTTTGTCATAGCACTAACAAATGCTTGACTTTTGCTAATGTAGTAATTTAGGAATGATAAGTGGAACCTGCCAGCAATGCCATTTTCCTTGATTGTACCTAATTGCTTTTATGTCATTGATATCAAACTGAGCATAGAGACTATTTTAACTCATAACAAATAATACACTTTGTTTTTACATGGCTAAATAATATCCTACAGAAGGAACACCCTTATGTCATAGAATAATGGCTTAGTATGTCCATTAAAGGAAGACCTGCTTTTTCTGGTTGTTAAACTATTGTTCATAGACAGTGTTGATGAGTTGGTTATATTTATTTCATAATGTAAAACTGGGTTGATGTGTGCTTGTTGCTTGTGTTGCAAACTTACCTAAATGATTAACTTAAACATATTGTATATACTCAACAATAACATACTTTATTCTAGTGTGCAGACAGCATTGGATTGTCACAGCATAATTAGTAGTAATAACAATTAAAACCTTTGTGATAATTAAGATACTAGATAATACTTGAAATTCAAGGCAGCAAATGCAAGCTAACAATAGAATGAAGGCTATTTTTAATATAATGCATTCATGACTCAACATGTGAACATTTTACATACTGGTTTATCCGAGAGCTGTGATACATACAAGAAATTTCGTGCTTGTTGTTCCAAGTGTGGCTCTTGTGGCAAAACAAATTCTAGAGATTACCAAGTAAACTCCCCCACCCCCAACCCCAGCACCGTTGACATTTTAGGTAAGATAATTCTGTTTTTTGGTTAATTCTCACCTGAGGATATTTTTCCATTGATTTTTTTAGAGAGAGTGGAAGGGAGGGGGGAGAAAGAGAGAAATGTTGATGTGAAAGACACATCAATTGGTTGCTTCCCTGCAACCAAGGTACGTGCCCTTGACCGGAATCAAACCCGGAACCCTTCAGTCTGAGGGCAGACGCTGTATCTTCTAAGCCAAACTAGCTTGGGCCAGATAACTCTTTATTGTCTGTGTTGACTGGCCTGTGCCTTGTAGTTTGTTTAGCAGCATTCCTGGGCTCTACCCATTAGATGCCAGGAGCCTCAGCCACCCCATTATTTGCCCATCAAAAATGTCTCAAGACATTGCTGAAACTCCTGAGAGGCAAAACTGCCCCTAATTGGGAGCCACTGTTCTAAGGTGACACATCTGACCATACAGGTGATGCCTGAATTCCCACCACAGCATCCCACTGGATGTCTGTCTAGACCAGTGATGGCGAACCTTTTGAGCTCGGCATGTCAACATTTTGAAAAACCCTAACTTAACTCTGGTGCCGTGTCACATACAGAAATTTTTTGATATTTGCAACCATAGTAGAACAAAGATTTATATTTTTGATATTTATTTTGTATATTTAAATGCCATTTAACAAAGAAAAATCAACCAAAAAAATGAGTTCGCGTGTCACCTCTGACACGCGTGTCATAGGTTCGCCATCACTGGTCTAGACTATGGTTGGAATCATCCAGTGCACTCAGTTGGTCCTGGCAGGGCCCCTTATCCTTGCTTTCTTTGAGCTGAAATCGGTCACTCAGTACATCCTTGTGGACCATGCAGTGTTTTGCATTCCATACAACAAGCCTTTTATATGTTTAAAGATAACTCTGGTCATCTTAAAGATTTTAAGGCCCCACGATGCTTCTTTAGAATCATCAAAACTCATCACTCAAGGTGGTGGGCTGTGTAGTGTAATTTCCAGCATCTTGAGCACTTTACATTGTCTTCAGAATGCTTCCCACACCTGGTCCTCTGATGCCTGAGTTCTACAATCAGAACTTTAGTCATTGGTGAAAGTCAAACAGGAAATAAAGTTGGAATCTTCCTGATGAAATTAACATACTAACCCTTATTAATAATTTATACCTGTTTGCATGAAAAACAGGAAAATCAGCAATAACAATTATACAGCATACAATTACACACACACACACACACGAGCACAAGATGAGGTCATCATTGATATTTGGAATTTAATGGATTTTTTTTTACCCTGCTTTATTTTCCTGACCTCTTAGTCAACCTGATTTTACATCATTCAGATGATAGACACCTCCTACCCTCTATACATACCACCACTGTCACCACCACCTTCTTGACTGTTTTCAGAATTCTTTCTAGATTCTCCAGGATTCTTTTTGCTTCAGAACCTGCAAATGCTGAATTATTTTATATTATTATTTTTGTAAACTTAATTAAACTTTATGTTGGGATGTGACACACTTAAGGAAAGTATACAAGCCATGAATGCACAGTTTGATGATTTTACAAAACGAAAAACACCCATTAAGAACAGAAAATTGCAGTCCCCTGGGAACCCCCTATGCTCTTTTCCAGTTACTACTCTCCAACAGTAACCACTATTATAACTTCTAACAGCTTAGATTGTCTATTTTTGAACTTTATATGGAATCATACAGCTTGTGTTCTGTTTTGACTTCTTTCTTACAACATTATGTTTATGTGATTTTTCCATGTAAGTCATGTCTATTCCCATTACTGTGTGGTATACTGTTGTATAAGTAGATCACAATTTATGTTTTGTTCATTCTGCTATTGGACATTTGTGTTGTTTCCAGTTTAGGTCTACTGTGCACATCATTGTACATGTCTTCCAATAAACACATGCATGCAGTTGTGTTGAGCATATACCTAGGAAATAAACTGCTAGGTCATGAAGTATGCCTATATTCAACTTCAGTAGATGCTGCCAGTTTCCCTAAGTGCTGGTACCAATTTGTGCTCCCACCAGCAGTGTATGTCCATTTTTATAAATTTAGCCATACTTGCAGATATGTGGTGTGCTATCTCACTGCAGTGTGAATTTGCATTTTCCTTACTAATAATGTTGAGTAACTTGTCATTTATTAAGAAGATTGAAAATCATGTTTTGTGAAGTGGCTGTTCAATATTTTGTGCATTTTAATTGGATTGTCTGTCTCCTTATGATTTTTAGTATTTTTTAAAATAATTTTTGGATTTAAGTCCTTTGTTGTATTTATGTATTGCAAGTACAGGGCTTGGCAAAAGTAGGTTTACAGTTGTTCACATGGAAAATAATACAATAATCTATAATAATAAAAGCATAATATGCTAATTAGGCCAGATGTCCTTCTGGACGTCCTTCTGGGATGAAGCTGGGGCTGTAGCCACGGGATGGAGGCAGCAGCCTCGGCTGCGAGGGAAGAATTGAGGAGCTGCTGTGAAGGCCTACTCTTGCAGGAATTTCGTGCATCGGGCCTCTGGTTAATAAATAATAATACAAGAATAAACTCTGTTTCATGTTTTCACAACTATAAACCTACTTTTGCCCACCCTTGTATTTTCTCCTATTTTATCATTTATCTTCTTCCTGTACTGATGATGACTTTGGATAAGTAGAAGTTTTAATTTTAGTGTATTCCAATTTATCATCATTTCCTTTAGGATTAGAGCTTTATGTGGCCTATTTAAGAAATCTTTGTTTACTTCAAAGTTATCAAGATACACCTCTAAGTTATCTCCTGGAAGCTTTATTCTCTTTACATTTACAATCTACCTGGAACTGACTTTTGCTTATAATATGAGGTAAAGGTCAAGATACATTTTTTTATGAGTAGATTCAAATAGCCCAGGACTATTTATGAAAATAATCATCCTTCCCCCAGTGCACTACAATAGAACCTTTGCCATATCAGGCAATTGTACATGTGTGGGTATGAATCCTGAATGCTTAGTTATACTCTGAGCTTAAACGGGTAGGGGAGGCAGGATCAATTTCAAACTCTGTTGTCAGCAAACTGTTACTCCCCCAACATGCCAGCTACTCCGTAGAGTGAACATGAGCTGTTTCAAACCATCGGAGGGATTTAATTGCCAGTTCTAAAGTCTAAATTCATCTAATATGCAAATTAATGTTAATATTTATTAGCTATGTAAGGAAAATAAACATGTGCGTGTGTACCACACATGCATATGAAACTGAATGTACCTCAGATGCAAACAGCCATGACTGATACTCTGCACCTCAATAGCAATCATCAGAGTGGGTGCAAGGACACAGCAATAATAACAATGGTTAAGTGGCACTGCCAAGAGAGCCCTGCCTCCCTGCTAAACCACTTCAAATAAATTGTATTCTATATCGTCTCACTACATAGATATAGCTTAAGACTGTCCTACCACCATCCCTTCCTTTCCAATTAAGTTATGCCCTCTAATAATATAGAAATTCTAATATCTAATATAGATATTAGTGATACTACTGTTGCTAATAATAATGCTAATGGCATTTGACAGTTTTTGGAGGAGTTGCCAGATACTCTTCTAAGTATTTTACATATATTACTTCATTTTCCCCTTATAATAGTCTTATGAGGCAAGTACTATTATTTCCTACTTTTTACTCTTCCCTTCCTCTTCCTACTTCCTCTGGAGTGGCTGTCAGGAGCCATAGCACATGCTCTTGGCACAGTGCCCTGTGGGCATCGGCACGTAGTGCGTGTCCACTGCTCCATAACCAAAGCACGTGTGAGCAGGGCCGCAAAAGCAGTGGTGGGCAGACAGGGCTGTAACTGCATCTTCCTTCTGGTTGCAATTAGTACAGCATAACAATACTGACTCACCGCTGTGGGCTGCAGAATTTCTCACTTCCCTTGTTTAGTGCAAGGCATTCTCAGTAGAGGCTTTTAGACAAGCTGTATTTATAATAATGGTTGCTCAGTGGTAAAGAAAGCTGAATTTCCCGCTTGGATAACTCAAAATCTGTGACACGCTGATTTTTTCATTGCTGGTCCAAGAAAAGTTGAAAGTTAAATGTGACTTATGTGATTTGGCCTGCCCGTCCCTCCCTCCCTCCTTTCCTTCCTTCCTTCCTTCCTTCCTTCCTTCCTTCCTTCCTTCCTTCCTTCCTTCATTTCTTTCTTTCTTTCTTTCTTTCTTTCTTTCTTTCTTTCTTTCTTTTCTTTCTCTAAGAGTTTAGCTGCCATATTATCTGAAGAAAAGAACTAGGTTAAATGACCTTGTACAGGTCTTTGTGGCCCCTGGGGATTAGTGACAACTTTTTTGAAGACTTTGCCAGACCATGAGAGAAGGTAATAATCCTTTTCTATGTGTCCACTATCTTTTCCTACCATGACCCATGTCACCACCCTTCTTGCACCCCTACCCATTTTTTATAAAGTCACGCAGGAAACACCAGTGATCTATTTTTATTTGAATATCAGCATGTGCTGTTTCCTCCACGTATCACATGCCAGCCTTCCTCAGGCTATACTTCTGTGGACCCTCTCCCTGGCCGTCTGCACCAACATCCCTCAAACTGAGGTCTGGATCCTTGAGTTCTATATGATCCTTTAAACTTAGTTTTTTTTATTTTTATCAAAATCTAAAATCTTTTTTTAACCAGGTTAAAGTCTAGAGCCTCTTTTTTTTTTCCAAAAATAATTCATGTTTAAGAGACATTTTCATAATACTTGACATTCATAAATCAGTGTTCCTCCCATCTGAATCCCTGCGGCCCTTGCAGTCCGCAGACATATTCCTAAAGGGTGACAAACGAGTATGTGGGTTTCTGGTCTGAGAACCGCTCTAAGGTCTTCCCTTTGCAAAGGGAGCTCTGCTTGCTCCAGTTCCCTGTCCTGCTGCACGGTCTCTCTGCCCATCCGTCCTTCCTTGTGTGCCCTTTTTCTTGCAGCCCCGCCTTCGTCCCCTACAGCAATCATGTTGAGTTCTTTTCCTTCTGAGCCTACCTTTCCCTAGGACTTGACTTCTCCCTCTGCTCCTGGCAATTCAATTTCTGTTTCTGGCTTTAAGGTTATAATTTGTCAGGAATTGGAAGAGCAGAGAAAGTCAGCCTGTGCTAACAAGTGGTCCGAGTTATACAACATATTTAAAGAAATATGACTTTATTTTGATAACACTGTACTGTGGAGAGAGGAAATAGAGCTCTGTAAGTTACTGATTCTTAACAAGAAAAAAGGAAGATTTAAAATGAGCAGATCATTGCTTGAAGATGACAATGATTACTAAGGCCTTCCTTCTAAAGGGGGCCAGCATTTCTGCAATTATACTATTTATTTGCTTAGCAAATTCTCTCTTAAAAAAAAAGATTTAGATGTGTGGCTTATCTTACCATAAGGCAATGAGAATGAAAGAAAGGATGACAGCAGATGAGATATAATGAACAGAATCTTGGAATATGGGAAGCAAGTGGATAAATTTAAATAACTTAGCATTTCAGAGAGAACTGAAACCTACTTTTCTGTAGAGGAGAAATCAATAAAAAGAAATGCATTTTTTATTTTATCACAGAACTGTGGAGAGGTTCAGGAATTGAAGACACCAGATATTCCTGAAGGTGGAATTATAAGGCAGAGCCCAAAACAGAAAACTGGTTGAAAACCTTTAGAAGAGTCAGCTAGATTTCCATGTCCTGTCTCTCAACCCATTCAGCTAATCAGTACACTCAGCCAATTTGGCCCAGAGCAGAAGGCTGGAGGGTCATTGAGCCATAGGTGGTCAGGTCTCAGGGATACCAGACAGAGATAGGTACAGTGGTGTGGCACTGTACTCAAAACAGGGTGAGGGGATTAAATGCAAGTCCATAAACTGAATTGTGAGACCCCCACCCCATACCCCAATCTCTTTCTCCGCTTGGCTCCTGGAATGCTGAGCATCTCAGGTAGGAGAATGGAGGAGTTCCATTTAGGGAACTTGCCAGCTTGGAAACAAAAACAAAAACAAAATACCTTTGTACTAACATTTGAGAGTTCCTTCCAAGAAAAGCTAGGGCCCCACTCATTCAACAATATTAAAGCCTTCCTGTTGACATATCTGGTTCATTCATATAACACTTCCAATGGGCATTTTAATCCTTACTGTTTATCATAATATACTGTGTAGGATCACCTGACTTTTGAAGATACCCCCTAACATCTATACTAATAAAAGGGTAATATGCTAATTAGACCGGACATCCTTCCAGACAAAGCCATGGTGGCAGGGCCAAAGCAGAGGCAGTTAGGGGGATCAGGCGGGCAGGGGAGAGCAGTTAGGGGGATCAGGCCGGCAGGCAGGCAAGTGGTTATGAGCCAGCGGTTCTGGATTGTGAGAGGGATGCCCTGCAGGATCGGGCCTAAACTGGCAGTTGGACATCCCCTGAGGGGTCCTGGATTAGAGAGGGTGCAGGCCAGACTGAGGGATGCTCCCCCTCCCGTGCACGAATTTCATGCACTGGGCCTCTAGGATATATAGTCAAAAACTAACACATTAGAACACAATAAATACAGGAGGAACTATCAGAAATCTGTAACTTTAATCATTCCAGAAAGGTTAAAGATAATGCAGTCAGGAAACAAGAATGAGATGCTGTAAAACAAGAAAGAAATAAAAAGTATTGTCAGAGAATAAGAAAAAACTCTTGAAACTTAAAAATATAAGAACAAAGATTTAAACTTCAAGAGAGGTGTTGGCAGATAAAGATGAGTACATTTCTAGAAAGAGCAAAAGATAAAACTAAGATGGAATACACAAAATAGTCAAGAAAAAATAAGGATATTAAAGGATATGTTCAGGAGATTCAATATTCAATTAATAGAAAGTCCAGAACCAGAGAACATGAAATGGAGAATGTTATCAAGGTAAATTTCCTGGAACTGAAAGAAATATTTTCAGATTGAAAGAGCCCACTGAGTGAAAAAATATGATTCTTGATAGACGAGAGATGCTAAGAAGTAGAGAGATATCAACTTTCTTAAAAGAAACTCTGGAGGCTAGAAGTTGATTAGTAATTTCTTCAGGAATTTATACCCAAATTGTTATTCAAGTATATGAAGAGAAAAAAAAAAGCCATGCTCACACCTCCAGGATTTATAAAATTTACCTCCTATGCACCATTTTCAGGTAAATAGTAGAGGATGGCTGCTTTACCAAAATGAGGGAGAGAAGTAGAGGAAATAGCCCCAGGAATCCAGGGGTAGCAGTGGCGGAGCTGGCATAGAGAGCAGCCCGCCCAGACTGAAAAAGGACACAACAGGGAAGCTCCAAGGGGAATGCCTCTAGGAAAACTGGACGGTGGATTACCTGACAGGTTTGGCCATATGGAAAACTGAGTTGAGAGGCATTTTATGGAGCTATTCAAAGATAGTGGAAACACTTGGAGATTCAAACCAAATGGAGGGGAAAGGTAATAAATTCCAGGAAAGAAGTGAATAAGGAAGGGAATATGATCATATATATTACTTAACTCATTGATACAAGACATTTAATCATGAAAATGAAAAATTGAATATGGGCTTAACCAAAATATAATTTAAAACACTCTTTATAAATTTTTATCATTCTACCACTGATTAAAGAAAGGGAAAGGGTGGCAAAAGGTGAAGCCATAATGACAATACCCAGATAGATGCCATCAGGTAGATCCCAGCTTGGAGGAGGGGATCTGTGCCATCCCCTGAATTGGGGGTTTACAGAGTCTGTACCTCTGCCTTTAGTCTCCCCTATTGAGGCCTCTGTGATGTCTCATACAGAGAGCATATTACTTGCCCTAAGCTAGAATGCCACTGTACTCATTTTCCTGGACTTTGGGGCCTGCTTATGATGTGGGTGGGGCTAGGCCTGTCATTGAAGTGGGCACAGCTTCTCTCTCAGTGTCAGTAGAAATGAATGAGGTCAAACCACTCAATGGCCTGCCCCTGTCATTTTGTTTGTGGTTAGCCATGTGGCGATATGAGAGACAAGGTATTGCTGAAATACTCCTTCCTTCTCCAAGCAACATTGCTGTGTTGATGGCAAGGGAGACTGAGGGTAGATATCTCACCCTATTTGTTTTGTTTTGTTCTTCACCACACCATATGCTTGACTGGATGTTTTGATTCTGAGGTACTTGTGCCAGCTGTAATTTAGTGAGTCTTAATTGTTTTCTATACAAATCAGCAGTTGGTATTGATTGTGATTAAAACTAAGGACTTGAGGTATTGATCAGATGCTTGCATTGGAGAAACACAGAGAAGTGTAGATCTCCTAATCATTGGCCAGCTGCCTTATTTACCATCTCTGATTTCAAAGGGAATCTGCAAAATAAAACAGTCTTCAGGCAAATGCCCACACATTAGTACCAGTGCTAGGAAATTTGTAAAATAGATAAAATCTTCACTTGTATTTCTAGTTTTATTTTGGGAAAAGGTTTAATTTGTCATCATTTTGGTCCCTCCAAGAACACTGATGTGTGAGCAATAATCTATGAGTAAATTTTAAATTAAAAATAGATTGAGTCAATACTTCTAAAATGATCTGTTTATCATCATTTTAAAATATCTTTCTTTCCTATAAAATACTTTTGATCTCTTTTTTGCATCATTTCTGGCAAATAATCTCTTTTCTGGAAACTTGAGTTGTAACAGATGGGATGAAATGGAAAGGTTACCTCTGCAATTTAAAATCCACTTTCTTTCATTCCAGAAGTTTATTTTTTAGGTATCTGCGTTGCAGTCTCAGACTTTGTAAATGTGTTTGTGACTTGGGGAAGAAATGTGCCACTGACTGGCATAGCTGAATTGTAGAATAAGTTCCCTTCTCCTGTTATGTCTCTGTTAGGGCCATGTCCAGACTGTGAGCTGGCAGCACCCATTCTGTGTTGCAGGATCTATCAGATACCAGTAGGGACATTCAGTTAGTCACAGGCCCTGGCTAGCTGAGCATTCTGGGCCATAAAAAACAGCTCAGGGCCGAATAAACCTTGATCTCCATAACAAAATTTGATCACCTGTCTCTTACTAATTTATCTGCTTTCCAGATTCCTAAACTTTGGCCTCCATTCCCAAGGTAGAACTCTTTTTATCTACCTTTGCTAACATTTGGCTTCTTTGATTCCTCAGACTTGATTTTGGCCTTTCACTAAAACTCCAACCCTTACTTCAGGGGCTACAGGGATTAATTTCTTCTCTGGTATTAAGTATCTTCTCTTCATATGTCCTTGGTTTGAGTTTTGCTATGGTTTACAATACATTATGTCAGTTACTACTCTAGTAATTGACCTGCTTGATGGGAAGAATTACGGTGAGTCTTAGATAGCTGACATCTTACCGGGGAGAGTTCTGTAGACAGTTACTATTTTAAATCCACCCTGCAATGTTGTGAATTTTTATTCCATCCAAATAATGGTTTCATTACTCTTCAATATACTGATTTCTAGTTGACAGCTCACATTTGCTTTTATTCTGGAACGTATTATGGGTTTTTAAATGTGATTTAGTTAGAGTGAGACAGTCAGATGTATAATTTTTTTCTCTTGCAACAAGCTGGAAAACATTTGTCCTTTCTTGATATGTCTGGCAAGATAATTTCTCTTTGGGAGATAATTATTTGGAAAAATAAACACTTGGAGTAGATGGTAAAACAGCAAAGGCAGAGGAGTCAGCTGGTGATAGCACTTGAGGAAAGAGGGCTAACCCACGTGCATGAGGAGGGGATCGCATTTGTCATTTTCAGAAGAAAAGAGGTGATATAGAAGAGAAAGACAGAAGGATAGGTCTGGTCTTTGAAAGGGGGAAGGTACAAAAGAACTCTTGGATGTAAGGTGAACATAAACAGTTCGGAGAGTAGAATGACTAATAGAGGTTTTTAGATTGCTTTTGTGTACCATCCACAATTCAAACCTTCCTAGAAGTTTCAGATATGGGTTTGTAAGCAGATGAGTTGATTTCATGGCTAAGTTGACTGAGTATGCTGAGGTGTCAGGTGAGGAAAAGGCTCCTGGGATGGGGAGAAGGCACAGCAAGGACCCTCAGATTGAACTGCCTTGGAGAAGTATTGCAGTCTGGAAGGCCAGAGAACTGTAAGAGACGAGACAATTTTACCTAGATCTTGAGAGGCTGAGGACTCCAACTTATATTTGGATTATACTCTTACGTAGCAAGGAAATCATGAACACATTGACCTGTGGAGACTCTTCATTGCTAAGAGGGTGGTGTTAATCAAAGACCCACAAGATCACCAGGGAGGCCCCCGAGGACTCACCTCTCCTTACTAGCTCGCTGCTCTTATTTCTCCTGACACTATACTTCCTGTTCATTATGGAACATGTGCTATCATGATGATGGGATAGGGAGAGGGCACAGTGAGGTTGGATCCTGGAACACACTGGAAAAGAATATAGAGATTTAAATGTATATGCTTGTTATTCAGACTCTAGGTTTGGGATTGAGATATTGACTTAGCTGTTTCCATGATGCAAATGTGCTATGATGAGGTCCTGTGTGTTTGAATAACTTCTAACATTGATATTTGATTCAACAAATTTATTTCACACGTGCCATGTGAAAGGCACAGTGGAAAGACCCTAGAAGTAAATAAGGTAGAGGAAGAGAGACATTCTTGCTGGAGAAATCTGAGAAGTCGCCAAGGAGAACTAGGATTTTGGATCAGTGAATGGCAACTAGTCCAGTTGACTGGATAATGAGGGGAATTGTGGGAGATGAAGCTAGCAAGGTAGGCAGAATGATCAACTTCATCATGAGAAATCTGTTTTGAGATTTAAATTTTTGTTTACAATTCAGCTTTCTACTTGCATGCCTCTTTTACTCAAAGGGAAAAAAAGCTGTGAATTAGCAGTGTTATGGAAGGCACACTCCTGGAATAAAATCTTCTGGGGAGAATGGTTAAAGAGATTTGTGCAAGCACACATCTATGTTTAAAGTATGAATTATACAGTACAGCTCAAGGCCAAATCTGTGCTCCTCACATCTTGTATAGTTTTGATATATAGTTTGGTATGTTTTCAGAAGGTTAAGGAGAAACTGGTGTTTCCTTCTTTTCCCTCCTAATTCAGGTGAATAAATTCCTGCTTATAAAAATATTTCTTCTGGCTAGGGTATCTTGTTTTCTCAAAACAGGTCTTTGGAAGGCAAGGAGAGGACCAGCTTACTGTCTGGGGCCCTTGAGATATTTCTTGTCTAGATTTGTTGGGGAATCACGGATCCCAGAGGCCACAGTCCTGAAAAAGAGAGATTGTGGGTGGGCTTAGCCAAATGAAATACCCTAGCAACTCTGGGTGTCCTCTGACTTCTCACTTTCTTGTTGCACATTGATCATAACTGCCCTCTATTCAGAATTCAAGAACAAAGTTCTCATCTGTACATAGAACAGTAAAATGGAGCCCCCAAACTCAGCAAGTGATTCATCTGTCTGCACAATTTAATGGCTTGACTTCCTATCCCCTTCCAAGTTTAAGCCATCACTTCTGGGACTGGATCCTCAGAAAACACAGTTCCCATCTATCATCCTACCCCTTGGCAGACATAGACATAGATAGCTAATGTCTATGACGTGAGAATCAATTTTAGTAAATCCATCACTTTAAGTACTATTTATGGTCTGGCTATGATGAACAATGTGTTGTTACATAAAGACAGTATGTCTCAGTAAGAATTATCACTCTTTTAAATTCTTGAGCTGGCTAGATCCTGAGAGTAAATAGAGAGGGCACGGAATTCACTTTTGCAAATGAAATTCAAGTCCTATTTCTTATTGGCAAGCAAGAATGACTGTAGGTGATTGCAGCACTTCATATGATTAACAATGATAACTGGAGGTAAGCGTGACCCTGCTTCAGAATGTGCCCTTGGAGCGTTGCTTTTAGCTCCACTTTAGGCTTTAGTCTCGCCATATGATCCCATGACACAAAGGAGCACACATTCTTTTATATTAAAGGATTCCTGAATGTTACAGGATTCTCTAGTGATGCGGAATCTCACCCTAGGATTTGGCTATGAAACTAAGCAAAGGTGCCTTTTCTTTTATCTTTGCTTCCACCGAGGATCCCTAGTAGTTATCACATGAGAACAAAAGCTCTTGATACACAATAACTCTCAAATGCCAAACTGCTGGCTGCCACTGCTCTGCTGGAGTCCTTGTCCTTATCCTCTGGGCCAAATCATCTAGTAAGCAGTTTGATTAATACATACATTAAGAAATGCATACCCATGTTGCAAAATAAACTGGAAAAAATGCAATTCCTTTGACTGGGTGTGGTGTTATAGAAATTAAGATGACTCTTGAAGCAATATAAGGGACATTGAGATCCTTGTGTTGAGGCTGCAGATAAAATTTGACGTGGAAAGGGAAGAGGGGGATAGTGGTCTGCAGGTAGGCAATCTAGTTTCCAGTCTCTCAACTGATGCTATAAGTGGTTCTCTCGCTCACCCTGTGGAGCTCATATTGCTTCATTTATCTTCAGAGCATCCTTCAAAAAGGTGACTTGCATGACTGTTCACTCTATTTATTTATTTTTAAAATGCTTTGAAAGCTGTAAAACTTTCTAATACAAGGTATTAATATGCCATTTATAGTCTGTTGAATAGTGTTCCCCCCAAATTCACATCCACCTAGGACCTCAGAATGCAACCCTATTTGGAATTAAGGTCTTTGCAGATATAATTAGTTAAGATGGAGTCATAATGGATTAGGGTGGATCCTAAATCTAATGATTGATCTTTTTTTAAGAGAAGAGGACACTATTCTTAAGGTATACGTGGACACATAAGGAAGAAGGCCATGCGATGCAGAGATTGGAGTGATACAGCTACAAGCCAAGGAATGCCAAGGATTGCTGGCAACCACCAGAAGGTAGGAAAGATGCATGAACAGATTTTCCTAGGAAACTAACACACTATCTTTCAACCGCTTTTGGATGATAACTAGGTTGTGTCCCACGCTATACTAAAAAAAGGGGGAGAATAGAAAAGTTGTACAAGATATCCCCATGGATGAGCAGAAGGGTTTTGTGTCTGTTTGTTTTTGGCTGAACATGAACCTTTTTGACTAGCTCACCTTCTTTGGTTAGAATAGGCAAATGTGGCTCAGAAAGATATACTGGGGTCATACTTGGCTTCAGATAAGATAGTTACATATGGATTTATCTGACAGGAGTCAGTAGGAAGGCACATCTTACAGCAGCAGTTCTTAACTGGGTTAATTTTGCACTCCCTACTGTATTTGGGGCAACATTTTTGGTGGTCACAATTGGAGCTTAGTACTGGCATCTACTGGGAAGACTTTGTGCATCCCAGAATGCATGGGATAGATCCCACATCAGATAATTATCTTGACCAAAAGCTGACATTGAAAAACCCTATCTTAGAGCATCTTTTCTGAAAGTGCTGGTGGAGATGTTTCAGGGGGGTTCTGATTGGCTCAGTTTGGGTCATGTGCCCAACATTGAACCAATCAAATTGGCCATGGTAACAACCCTGACCACACCACTGATCAGGTGTAAGGTCACATGATTAACCCTATCTATATCACCTAAAAGAGGGGTAGTCCCCAAAGGGCGGGATGCTTGGGGAAAATGTATGCTCATTACAAAGTTGGCATAAGGAGACAGGCAGAGGAGCTCTGACTCTGGACTAGGAAATATTACATCAAAGAAACAGGGTGGTTTGATCATGGCACACCTGCAAAGCAGCATACTAGGGCTCTATTATTCCTTCAATGCTTACAGGAAGTCTGGTCTGTGCCAGGCTCTGTGCCAGGAGCAGAGGCAAAGATGGTAAGTTTCACTGTCAGGGTTGCTACATTATGGTGACACTTGCAGGCTAATGGAGGAGGTAGATACTAGCAAATACCCATATAAAACCAAGATCAGTGCCTAGAAGGAAAAGAGCCCTGTGAGAGAGAACAATAGGAATGACTTCTTTGGGTGACAGTCTATGTGTGTTAGAGCAAAGCTGATAATTGTGGACTTATGCACAGATGTTATCTAGTGGTTGCTGATGGGGGCCAAGGTTGGCTGGTGAACCTATGACACGTGTGTCAGAGGTGACACGCGTTGATGGGGGCCAAGGTTGGCTATAACCTAGACCAGTGATGGCGAACCTATGACACGTGTGTCAGAGGTGACACGCGAACTCATTTTTTGGGTTGATTTTTCTTTGTTAAATGGCATTTAAATATATAAAATAAATATCAAAAATATAAGTCTTTGTTTTACTATGGTTGCAAATATCAAAAAATTTCTATATGTGACACGGCACCAGAGTTAAGTTAGGGTTTTTCAAAATGCTGACACGCCAAACTCAAAAGGTTTGCCATCACTGACCTAGACAGAGCCTCTTTAAACTTTCATAGGTTTTTAAAGGCTGAGAGATTGTTCATTTTTGTTTTTTTAGTCTGATTCTGAGTAACCAGGAAAGAAAACAGATGAAGCAAATATCTAAATTGTTCTAATTTAATAGAGGCTTAAAGAAAGACAGAGTATTGAACATGCTATGAAGAAGCCTAACCTAAGAGCCACCAGCATGGGCCTCTGACAAGGTCTCTGAGCCCTGTCCCTGCACAAGCATATCCAGCTCCTTCTCATCTCTCAGTAGAGCACCCCTGGGACAGACATGGGTTGTTTCCCACACTGATTTTTATTAATTACCTGTATGTGCCCAATGAGCAATGGAAGCGATGAGTCCAAATATGTCCTTTTCCCCAATTCTGTTTGTCCCTGTTTTGTCCTGTCCTCCAACACTGTAGGTTTATTGTTGCCAGTGGTTTGGGTTCCTCCAGCCTCTGATAATATTTCTTTGAGTGCTAGCTAACCTCTCTAGCAGTGCAGAGAATTTCAGCATTATCACATATAATAAACTCCTAAAAAGTTACCTCATTTTGTACATAAAAATATCCTTTATATTTAACAATGTCATTCAAAGTTAATAGCTCCTAGAGGCATCATGCTTTACAATTTGCAAAAGCACACTGACATATTATCCATTTGATTTTCATTCTTGTTTCGGGAGGGAAGAAGGTGGACGTTATTGTCCTCATTTGGCACAGAAGCTGAGACTTAGAAGCCAGGGCAATGCATTGGTTCCAGAACTGGGTGTCCCGACCGTCCTTCTATCCTCTCTTTCCTAAGGCCCCACACTGATTTCCACAGTGCAGTGCTAGTCACAGCAAGATGTGGCTGAATTGGTCTGTGAATGACATCTGTCCATGTGTGTCAGGCCGCTGCGTGCTCTCCCTGCTTCCTTGGCAGGACTCTTAAGCATTGTCCTTAGCTGAGGTGGCAGTGGCATCTGTGTTGCTGCTTGCCTTTTCTCTGGAATGCACATGTAGTTATGATGTCACTTAGTCTAAACGGGGGAGGTGAACGGCTCTGCAGGGTCTCGGTGGCTGGCTAATTGCAGCTGCTGAGAACTGGCTCTTGTTTCGTTGATGCGCCGTGGGAGTGCGAGAACTGGAAAATGCCTTGTCTGTGGGAGAGAGACACCAACGAGGGGGACAGAGATGGGCTAATGGGAAAGGAGGAGGGTTTGTTCTTAGTGGCGTTTTACAAGTTTAACATTCTTGGAGAGTGGGAAAATTGTCTCTGATTTCAGCCTCTCCCCATTATGTGCTGTTGGAACAGTAAAAGAGAATGTGTAGCAAAAATACACATTTTGACCTTTAATTTTAGCCCCTTTTTTCCTCTAAGCCCAGGCTACTGTTAAATATGTCCTAGAATTTTTTCAATGGTGCTTTGCCCATGAATAGTTGGTGTTCTGTGATGAGCAAAGTCGACTATGACCTGTGTTGCCATCTTGATGATATCACTCTCCTAAATATGTAAACTAATTAATATATTTCTTAATCTCTTTCATTTATCCTTCTCAACTTCCCAAATAACAGGATGTAAAATTGTACCAATTTTCCCATCCCTCTCACAAAAGACATAAAAGCACAAAGATTCATAACATCACCACCATCAAGCAAACAGAATGTCACGGAGTCTGGATAATCCATTCACAGGCACAAGAATTGTTTAAGTGTGTCCTGCCCAGGAACTCCCACAGCAGTAGGATTATGCCTTAGGATTTTGTGCTGCATTCCTGGTCAGGGCCCACCTACCATGATGACTGTCACAGAGCAGGCTCTCCATGAATATCTGTGGAATTAATGAACTAGTCAGTGCATATAGTAGTCTCAACAAATATTTGATTGATTCCATCTTCTTTTCTCATGTTTAAAGTAGTTTTATATCTTCATTGAATAGAAAAAAGAATATGTCCATTGGCTGTGAAAAGGTAAAAAGATATGAAACTGTTGGAGGAAGTGTAACCAGTATGTGGAATATGATCAACTGTGACCTCATTTTTGTTTTTTACCTCAAATCATTTCTTCAGACTGTAATCAGAGGGGTCCCTGGATGAAAACTTTGGAAGGCCCCATTATTTTTCTTCTCATTCTTAGGTAATAGTCAGTGAAGTAGAAGAGAAGAAAACAAACTGAAATAGGTATCTGTTTTAAAGTTTTCCACAGAAAATTTCTGCAAAATTGTATTATGATGAAGCAAAAGTAATGTACCTTAGCTTAACAGGTTGTCAACTATATTCTGAGATTACATTGCCCAAGAGGAAGACGAACCCAGGTGGGTTGGAGTAACTCTGAATTGGCCAAGTGCTCTCTTTCCCATATGGTGCAAGAGTACACTTGGTTTAGGATATAGTGGAAGCCATGAAGTCATGAGTCCAAGAATGGCCCTGATCCATTCAGGTCAATTCAACCCAGACTCTGATCGATTCCTGGTCAATCCAAACCACATTTTCTGTGAGGCATGCTGGACCACAGGAATGGACCAGAGAGGGAGACAAAAATCAGTCTCCCAACCCAGTAATCCAGCCCAGGAGAGCTTCTCAAATGATAGTATCCTGAAGATCAGGGTGAAAGTGGGTTTGGCCAGTGTTGAAATCCCCAGAATCTGATCCAGTGATTTGGGTATAAATCCAGAGTCTCCAGAAATTGCCCATACTTGAAATTAGATAGTTATCAGTATCATGCTTTTGGATAATTTCTTTGTGTTTGGGGAAAAAGATCCAGCCCACACTGAATGGTGTAAATTAGAGCACGGTAAGTCTCAGAGTCCACTGGATTATCCAGTTTAAAGGGCTTAAACTCAGGTGCTGGAAAGTGGGGAGATAATTAGTAAATCTTGGAAGGATTAGGGATTAGGAAGACACTGGAGCAATTTGGGGATAAGGGGGCCATACTTCTGAAGGCTGGGGGTGCCCAGGTTCACTACACATACACTCTGTGTAGGATGGCAGGACTGACTCCAGACCCCATCTTCTGATGGGAATGATCGAACTGACCTTTCTGGGGACTTCCGAGGCTCCAGGATCGCAGGTTGGATGTGTTACAAAGTAGCTGGAGGAGGCCAGGACTGGTGGTCCATCCCTTGGCCCTATGTTTTAGAAACAGTTTATATAATGCCATCCATAAGCTGAACATTTGCAAAAGATTCTGGATTCTTCTAAAAAAGCTAGAATATTTGAACAGGATTTGTAGCCTACATAACACTAAAATACAAAACACAGAAGAAATCCTCTTGCTGCTGTGACGAAGACCTATAGTATCATTTTTTCTGAGGAGTCAACTCTTGACGGATTCTTGGATGGCTTCAGGAAGGGTGCTGGTCACCATGAAGATCAAGCCACAGTTAGAAGCTTGGAGCTTTCAGCTCCCACATCCTCCAGGGAAGGGAGAGGTACAGATTGAACTAATAACCAATCATATCTATGTGATTGATCCTCCATAAAGCCCCTAAACTACAGGGTTCAGAGAGGTAGGTACTGGGAGGGTGATGTGCCCAGAGAGGGCATGGAAGTGCCACACCCTTTCCCCATACCTGTACAATTCATCTCTTCCATCTGGCTCTTTCTGAGTTATAGTCTTTGTACTAAACCACTAATAGTAAGTAAAGTGTTTTTTCTAAGTCCTGTGAGCCATTCTAGCAAATTATTCACCCTGAGGAGGGGATTGTGGGAACTCCCAAGTTATAGCCAATCAATGAAAAGAATGAGGGGCCCAGGCATCTAAAGTGGGTGGAAGCGGGTAGACCTAGTGGGACTGAGCTCTTAACCTGTGGAGTCTGTGCTAACTCCAGTTAGTTAGTATTAGAGTGAATTAAATTATAAGACACCTAGTTTGTGTCTGAAGAAAATTAGAGAATTGTTTGGTGTGGAAAACCCATGCATTTGATATCAGAAATGTTATGAGTAGAGAAATAAGTTTTTCTTTAACCTCCCAATGAAACTATTTGCACTTTAATCCTTGTCTTAGCATTTGTTTGAAATAGATTAAGATATTTTTAGAATATAGCAGACTCTTTTTAAAGATGTCCAGGACAATTAACTACAGCCACCACAATATACACAAAAACTTAAAAACCAAACAACAGAGAATTTAGCCACTGCAGGGTAGCATGAGAATCTGACAGGTGTGCATGACATTTTTGTCTTCTCTGTCTGTATATAGCCTCTGAAATACTGAAGTTAGGCATAGAGCCATAGCCAAAGTGAAGTATACCTAAATGCTACCGAAAGAAGAAGAGGAGAGAATAGATTAAAGGAGTATTTACCACAGAGCTGTCACCGAATTGAGCTCTTACCACATATAATAATCTCATTTAAACCTCACAACCTTGGGAAACAGTATTACTACCTTATTTTTTTAGCCGAAGACATTACTATGCCATAAGGCCAAGAAAGGCAGGGATTGTATTTAACTTGACATTGTATCCATAAACTCTAAAATATATTTGTTTTAGAATGAACAGGTGAGCCCTGGCCCGTTTGGCTCAGTGGATAGAGCGTCAGCCCATGGATTGAAGGGTCCCCAGTTTGATTCCAGTCAAGGGCATGTACCTCGGTTGTAGGCTCAATCCCCAGCCCTGGTCGGGGTGTATGTAGGAGGCAACCAATAGATGTGTCTCTCTCACATCTATGTTTCTCTCTCTGTGTCTCTCCCACTCTCTTTAAGAATCAATGGAAAAATATCCTAGGGCAAGGATTAAAAAAAAAGGGAAAATAATGAACAAATGATACTTTAAGTAGTAAGGTTGCAAAGCCAGTTACTTGTAGAGCTGGAATTGCACCACATTGTGCTACTTGAGGAGCAGTAACCTACTGACTGCCCCAAACAAACTACAGCACTTTGATAGATACAGTAAGCCCCAACAAATTTCTCCTCAGTGTCTCAAAGAAATAAAAGCTGAGACTTACACTCCTTTTCCTATGCATTATGTAATTTATTAGCCACTGAGCAGAACGATAGTGGCATATTTATTGTCATTACAACAACAAACAAGTTGCTGTGACTTTTTAATTAAGCAAATGTTACATCTTAGTGAAACATGTAGGCTCTATGAAGAAAAAAGCTGAGTCAGAGAAATAAGAGGAAGAATTTGCTCATCACAAGATTGCCTGTGCGTGACAGTCCTTGTGGCATTTGGGGTGTGAATAGCTGCAGGCTGCTCACTCTTCTCATCTACCACTGAGACCACAGTTAATCATAACCAAAGGACTAGCTCCTAAATGATGTAATTTTTGTGCTCGTGGTGGGTGACAGGAGTGATAGATACTCCAGAGGTCAGAGAATAAGAGGAAAGCTGGGTTATGGTAGAAAGTGAACAATGCAGAAAAAAGGCAAACACAGTTCTCAAAACCATCATAACCAACACAGGTTTGTGACTAGAAGCCAAAAGCAATCCCTTCTGAACATGTTCCAGTCCACAAGGTGGTAGGTGTAAGACGCAAACAGATCTGATACTTGTTGTATAATGAGCTTACATTGCCTACTTGATGCCAGGGAAGTATCAAATATGCCAGCAGAATCCATGATTTTTTGATTTGGTGGGTTTTATTCTGTCATATTCAGATGGGATTACTAGTACAGTGGGGCCTTGACTTATGAGTTTAATTCATTTTGTGACGGAGCTCGTAACTCAAATTACTCGTATGTCAAATCAAAAAGTGAACAAGTGAGACACGTGATGCTGGGCTGATGTTGTGGCATTCACTGTGACGTTTGCTGCGCCAACTAGCGGTGGGGTATCTGAAGCTGGCTCGTAACCCGAATTTTAGCTCGCAACTCAAAGCAAAAAATCGGCCGAGAGACGGCTCGTATCTCGGAAAACTTATTAGGACACTTGTAAGTCAAGGCCCTACTGTATACCAACTCCAAAGCTTTGTTAAATGAACTGTGAGAATGTAAACTGGTGATCCGAAAGCTTATCCTGGAATACCCTGGATACCCTATTTGTTCAACATGAGAAAACACTACCAGTTATTGGTGAATAGCATGATGACCAGGTTGTCTGAGGGCAAGGCAGCCTGGGTCAGGGAGAAAGAATACACTCTGAGCAGCAAGGGTGGCCTTGTGAAATCAAACCATCAGTGTGATTCTGATTCCCTGTGTTTCTACTCTATACTGTGTTTCTCCACTTCATGCCCATGTTTCTTTGCTTCTTCTTCTTTGTGATGAGAACCAAAACCATTTACACAGTTGACTGTCTCCATTAGCATAACCTTACTATTCCAGGAGACTCTTGCCAAGGAAAAGTTGCAAATATCTTTGTTGATTTCCATAATTTCCTGAAAGATCCATCAACTCGTCAAGAGAATGCATCCCAAACCAGTTTATACCCAAGATTCTTTGAACCCTTCTGCTCAAAATCTTCACCTAGCCATGCATTATTACATCATCAAATTAAGCTCTCCCTCTAATTGCAAGACCATACTTCTACGTTTCAATCAATTTCCTGACTTACTCTTTGAGATGCAAGACTCTATTGAGGTGGAATTATCTCTCAGTAGATAAACTCAGTAGGTAAACAATAATTCAGCTCTACTTGTCTATAGGTTGTTTTGTTGGTGAGTTGGGGAACCAGCATTGGATAGTGGCATTTGTATACCATCTTGTCTGTGCCTTTCTGCTTCAACTTCCTTACTCTGTGCCAAATTCTGTATTTTAAATCCCAAATTCCAGAGTGTAAGAGTTTGATAAGTTTTTAAAAAATATATTTTTATTGATTTCTGAGAGGAAGGGAGAAGGAGAGAGAGATAGAAACATCAGTGATAAGAGAGAATCATTGATTGGTTGCCTCCTGCATGCCTCCACCGGGGATCTAGCCTGCAACCTGGGCATGTACCCTTGACCAGAATCAAACCCGGGACCCTTTAGTCTGCAGGTCGACGCTCTATCCACTGAACCAAACCAGGTAGGGCAAGTTTAATATGTTTTGATTAACTGCTGTCATCCCTATTGGACAAAACTGAAATCCATATGGTTTTTTTAGGGACTGATGTTCAGCTCAGGGATTTGTTGCCTTTGGATCAGGTCCCTCCCCTGATTGAAAACGTATAGTTGGGTGGTGAAGATATATGATACAACATGGGGCCATACAAGTTTAAGGGATTGACTACAATCACTTTCTTAGGCAAGAATCTATGAACAGGAACTCTTTAGAAGGGGGAGGAGGGCATTGCAGGCATTCTGAGAGTGGACTCTGTTAGAGGTGCAGAAGCGATGAGCATTGTCTGGGAGCTGAGAGCAAGTATGTGCCATGATAAAGGAATGACAGATAAACATGTTTAAAATATTTGCACTTTATGTATATTTCACTAATCCCTATTTTGTCCTTTAAAATATGTATTATTTTTTTCCTCTTATAAAGTAAACTAGAGGCCCGGTGCACAAAAATTTGTGCACTCGGGTGTCCCTCAGCCCAGCCTGTGCCCTCTCGCAGTCTGGAACCCCTCGGGGGATGTCCACCTGCTGGCTTAGGCCTGCTCCCCGGGGGATTGTGCCTAAGCTGGCAGTGATACATCCCTTGGGGGATGTCCACTTTCAGCGGGCCAAAGCTGCAGTTGAACATCCATAGCGCTGCTGAGGAGGCAGGAGAGGCTCCAACCATTGCCGCTGTGATGCCGTCAGCCTGGCTTGTGGCTGAGCAGTGCTCCCCCTGTGGGAGTGCACTGACTACCAGGGGGCAGCTTCTGCATTGAGCATCTGCCCCCTGGTGGTCAGTGTGTGTCATAGTGACCAGTCATTCCCAGGGTCAATTTGCACATTACAACCCTAATGGGTTTGGCTCAGTGGATAGAGCGTCGTCCTGCGGACTGAAGGGTCCCAGGTTCGATTCTCGTCAAGGGCATGTACTCTGGTTGCGTACACATCCCCAGTAGGGGGTGTGCAGGAGGCAGCTGATCGAAGTTTC
>NW_005353967.1:17442645-17448452 GCF_000412655.1 Myotis brandtii
CCCACCATCGGCGACTCTGCCCCTGCTCCCCATGATCGCTGGCACCGCCCCTGCCCAGCTGCAGCCGCCCCGTGATCCTGACAACGCCCCTGCCCAGACCTAACCCTCTGGCCGAGGCGTTAGGCCCGGGCAGCAGTGACCCGCAGCTGCAGCCGCCCCTGCCCAGCTCCCATCGCTGGCTCCACCCCTACTTCCCGCTATCACTGGCCAGTTCGGCAAAGGCGCCCGATTCTCCAATCATGGCTGGGGGGCAGGGCAAAGGCGGCCCCCATGGCCTCCTTTGCCCTAACCCCCGGCTCTTAGCTCCCCCCTGGGTTTCCGATCACTGTCAGTGGCAGGGGGCTTCTTCCGTGCTTTCCCTTTCGCCTCCCTGCATTGTGCCTACATATGCAAATTAACCGCCATCTTTGTTGGCGGTTAACCGCCATCTTAGTTGGCAGTTAATTTGCATATCGCCCTGATTAGCCAATGAAAAGGGTAGCGGTCGTACGCTAATTACCATGTTTCTCTTTTATTAGTGTAGATAACTGAAGGACTAGATAATGCAGGACATAGTGATAGATCTGACACTCAAAGATAAACATTCTAACTCAAAGTCTAGTTGCCTGTCCCCCTCATCCCACTATACCAAGTTGCTTCATTTAGGATTGGGGGAGACCTTCTCAATCAAGACTGGAAATCCAGGAGCTAGTAAAAAAACAAAAAGCATGTTTTGAAGAATATTTAATGAAGTAGGAAACTGTTCACTACTGAGTATTAAATGCAAAAAGCAAGATACAAAACATCCCAGAAAATGAAATTCCTGTATGATGGAAAATGATGACCATATAATGTTTTCCTAACCCTCACCTGCCTGGAGATACTATGTTTACAACAATAGCAAAACCCCATATTTCTCTGGCTCTGCCTCTTTCCTGCATTATATTGAACTTAAGTCCCTTACAAACATGTTCAAAATACATCTTGGAGTTCTGGAAGTGGGGACTTCTTACATGTGCTCACTCAGCGAGTATGCTCCCAGTGGGCACTGAGACCAGACCTTTATTTCACGAGGCTCATCACAGATGTAGGCAGGCCATCTCTGGGCCCCAGGAAAGAATGCCTCTCTCTATTTTGTCATAATCTGTAAAAGGCTCTCAGTACAGTGCTGTCTGGGCCCCAGTGTGTCAGAGTGTATAGTGAAGTTGCTTTTATAATGTTTATTCACAGTGCCCCCCCCACCCCCGTATCTTCACAGGACGCAGATAGTAATCAAGTAGGCAAGCCCAGTACACCAGGTAGGCAGCACTCAGAAACACCCCTCTCTCCACAACAGCTAGGGCCTTTCTCATCATGCTAGGCTCATATGGGCATTCCTTCAGGAGAATCCCCTCCCCATGGCTTCCTGGTCTTCACACAAATAAGGTGCTGAAGGGCAGTTCCTGAAATTAAAAACATAAACCACAAGTACATCGGAGTCACCCATGGACTCAAAGGTTCAATCTCTACTCATATTTTAGTAATTAGCACTGGGTACCAGTATCAAGGGGATGAAAAGGGAGAGTTACTCTTTATTATTTTTTATATTATGTACATTAAATACTAATTTTATAAATAGGAAATATTTTTTAAAAACACAAAAAGCATAGACTATTAGAATAAGCAATTTGAGAAGGTTATAGATATTAAAAGTAGGATGACTTATCCTCTGGGGTGGCTTGAAATCTGACCTTTTAAATGAACTGGATGACTTCTTAATCTGAGCTTTCTAGGAATCACTTGGGTTTCTTTGACTCCTTTCTTTTTTAAACTCCTATCTAAGCCAGAGATAGTAGGACTCTGTACGAATTATTGAGCATTGAAATTATTAAAGCACTGAGTTTCAAATTGAAATGACTTTCATATAGACTCATTTAACTGTGGTTGATAGAAAATAGCAATGTGCTCTTTAATCAAAGTTGTGTGTTATTTAGGAAATGAATTTCAAGCCAGGGTAGCTTGTCACAGACATAAATTCTCCTCACTGAGCTATCCAAACTCACATCTGCTCCAAGACCTGCAGCTGTGGAATAGAAGTTTCCTTCAGAGTTATTGTAGTTCATTTCTATAAAAAATTGTCAAGTGTAATAAAACATTCTTGGAAAGACAGGAGGGATTCGTGGCATTTCAGTTGACATAAAAAGAACTAATGAGTTTTGCTACTGGTAACAAATTTTGGGTACTTATTTGCTTTAAATAATGATACCCAATTAATAACTCAAACACATATATCTTTTCCATTTTTGTTTTTCCTGCTTGGTGCCAGAATTTTCTTGGCAAGTATTGGATGGAATATACTGAATAGGTTGTCTCCACTTTTTATCTGCATAGTGGATCTGGTGGCTCTAAATCCAAGTCCTTTGAATAATGGTAGAGACCAAAAGTTCCTAATGAACCTACATTGTATATAACAGATATTGCCAGTAACTAGAAACAAAAGAAAGGATGATGTGGGCCAGAGTACTGCATATAAACTGTGTTCCTGCCAAGCTGAATGTGTGCACAGCCACAGCGGGCCAAGAGCTTTTGGTAAGCGATCATCATACATTCCTGTTAGTCCTCCTATTAGTCATTCCTTCTAATCCCTGTGGCTCTTCGCTCACTAATGCTGCACCAGGGGTATCAGTATCCTCTGGAAGGGGTGTTACAGCAGACAGAAAAATAAGGAATCATGTCTCAGGTTTGAGGTTCAAAATGGACTTTTGAATCAGTTTAAAAGAAACAGTTTTATTTCAAAAGCCTAAATTTTTTAATATCAAAAGCTAAGATCCCAAAGGACTTAGTGCACAAACGTTTTGCCATTGACACATTAGATTGGAAAGAATGCATGTGGATGACAACACTTGTTTTTCTTGTTGGAGAGGAGCTGTGGATCCTACATATTGGGGGAGGAGAGCAGAGTTGAAGGGCAAGACAGTTTGAACATCACCGAGTTCCTCTGAGAAAGGGTCCTGTGCTCTGACTCCCAAGTGGAGCTGAGAGCAGGGTGGAAGCTCAGAGGCATGTGTGTGTTCCACACCATGCATAGATTTGGGGTTTTGACAATGGGCAGGATCCATGCTTTGTTTTCTGAATGTAGCCAGGCCAGGTGTCCAGCATGTAGAGAACCTAACTTCAACATGGCATGGGAGCAATAGAGTAGGAATGGATGGATGAGGCATCTTAGGTCTGAGAGAACCCACCAATTAATAACTATTTGGCTATTGTGACTAATGCTGCAATGAACATGGGGGTGCAGGGATCGCTTCCAGATAGTTATTTTGTTTCCTTAGGATATTACCCAGAAGTGGGATTGCTGGGCCATGTAGTTCTATTTTAAAATTTTTGAGGCACTTTTATACTATTTTCAATAATGCCTCTACCAGTTTACATTCCCACCAACAGTATTTAAGAGTTCCCTTTTCTCTACATCCTCACCAACACTTTTTATTTCTTGTCTCTTTGATAAAAGCCATCCTAACAGGTGTGAGGTGATATGTAATTGTGGTTTTGACTTGAATTTTTTTGATGATTTCTGGTGTTGAGCACCTTTTCGTGTACCTATTGGCCATTTGTATGTTTCCTTTGGAAAATGTCTTTCAGCTTCTTTGCCCGTTTTTTAATTAGGTTATTTATTTTTGCTATTGCATTGTATACAGTCTTGATATATTTTGGATATTAACCCATTATTGGATATATGGTTTGCAAATATTTTTTCCCATCCCGTACATTGCTTTTTCAATTTTTTTTGTTTTCTTTGCTGTGCAGAAACTTTTTGGTTTAATGTAGGACCACTTGTTTACTAGCTTTGTTGCCCATGCTTTTGGTGTTATGTCCAAAAAATCAAGATCAATGTCAAGGAGCATTTTTCTTTGTTTTCTTTTCTCTTCCCCCCTCCCTCATCCTCCACATTACCCTTCTACCCACTTCTCTCACCTTTTCTTCCACTGTTTTCATCTCCCCTCCACTCTTTCCTCTCTCCTTGCTAAGTCTGACAACACCCACCAAGTAGTCTCAGGTACAATGTGGAGACATTGGGAAGGGGACTATCTACAAATGCAAGCAGAGAGATTTCAAGCTTCCTCGCATTATTCTGGAAAAGGTCAAAAGTTACCAGTTTTAAGTTTTACAATACCCTAGAAATGCACGTGTTCCTCTGTGGACACCCAGCAGAGGTGCACTGGAAATTTAAGATTGAATTCAGTTGAGGCTCACTGGTTCTATTAATAAAAAGAATCGTACAAAAGGTCTGTCTGACACGCTGTTTCCTTCATGGGTCAGGAGTTGGTTCCACAATGTGTGTGGTGGCTTGAACATCAGACAGAATTCTCCAGAAGGTTTGTGATCTAGGGGATTGCATTTCAGAATGCAATTTTTGTTCACTGACCTTTATGAAAGATACTGCAAATTGATGGTATGAAAGTTGGAAATTCATGGCTGTGAGCACTGTCCTAATGGTACATTTCAAGCTTGGGGGAGCTTCCAAAAAAAATTTAAAAATGTGAATAGAGTCAACATTCCAGAGAAAAACACATTGGAGAATAATATGTTAACTATTTGTTGATTTAATAATCAATTTCTTTTGGTGGAGAGTTGCAATAAGTAAACCTTCTCTGTCATGTCCTAAGAGATAGAGCCCTAGTTTTAGGAATACCTGGCTAAGGAGCTCCTTTCTGCAGCTTGTCTTCCACGTCTAGACATTTGAAGGGTAGTGGGTAGAGTGGAAAATACCCAGGGTAAGAAAGCTGGATTCCAGTTTATGCTCTGTCACGAATTTCTTATGTGTCATAAGACAATCAGTTGCTCTGAGTCTTGGGCTTCCTGTTTAGAAAATGGAGTCGCTGGATTGTATGTTCTATAAAGGCCCCTTCCAGCTTTAAAATGCTACGTTCAAAGTGGTGATGATCAGAAGTGCCCTTCTAACAGCATGGAGGTTTGTTTTCACTTCTGTAGACTGTAATGCACAAACACATCTTGTTTGGCAGAGTTTGTTCCAAAGGACAGATGCTGCTTTGATCACTTGTTTGAGGACCAAACCATTGCTGGCCACTATGTTCATGTCAAATAAAAGGCTGAGGCTGCATTAAACCTAATCTGTTGTTGAAGAAAAGCAAGTTCAAAGCTATATCCCAAAATAACCAGATTCTCAAGGCAATATCTCATAAAAGACACTTAGGTAAATGAAATTTATGTTTTGAAGAATATTGGGTTCTTTTGCACAACCTTTGATTTTGTTCATTTTTCTCTCATGTGTCAGTGGATTTCATAGTGGATAGAAGAATTTAATTTTATCATCTTATTATCATAAAGGGGACCTGGCCCTGAGCAGATCTGCCTAGAGCCAAACTGCTGCTGCCCATTGCTATCCTGGCTGCACACCTCAGTGGGGTCCCTAGAGTTTTGGGAGAATATGAGGGTGAGGGGAGGGGAAAGGTGAAGGCTTGCAGGGAGAGAGCGCCCAGGACCTCCGTTTTGAGGGAATTTAAAGGCTAGGCACTAACCATTTTTACACTAGGAAAACAGCAGATGCTTATAAAATATTGCTATATAAAAATGTCACCAGTGTACTTAACTACATGGCAAGTTTACTTATAAGAAATGTCATAGGTTTATTTTTTACATCCTGTATAATAAAGAGGTAATATGCAAATTAACCCTCACACCCTCACAAGATGGCTGCCTACAAGCAGGCTGGCAGGGGGGTTAGTGAGGGATGACCAAACGACTGAACAAGCAGGCTGCGTGGGGCGACCAGGCCAGCAGGGGGGTAAGTGAGTGACGACCAAATGACTGAACAAGCAGGCTGCATG
>NW_005353967.1:17448627-17457882 GCF_000412655.1 Myotis brandtii
GGGCCTAAACTGGCAGTCGGACATCCCCCAGGGGGTCCCGGATTGGAGAGAGTGCAGGCTGGGCTGAGGGCCCCTCCCCCCACATGAATTTCATGCACTGGGCTTTTATTATTACATTACTTAATAGTTTACATATTAATTTTTTCAGGCATGGTTGAAATTTCATACTTAATTTTCTAATATGAACACATGTATTCTAAATTAGATACTAAAAAGTGAGTTAAATAAATGGAGAGAGTGATAGAAACATCAATAATGAGAGAGAATCATCAGTCAGTTGCCGCCTGCATGCCCCACACTGGGGATCAAATTCGCAACCTGGGCATGTGCCCTGACTGGGTATCAAACCGTGACTTCCTGGTTTAAAGGTTGATGCTCAATCACTGAGCCACACCTGACCAGGCTAGAGTATATATATTTTTTACAAATAACAGAAACTCACTTAAAAAGCATGAATAGAATTAAGGGGGTTTACTGAAAAAATATAGAATCTTAGTAAACTTGTACAGTCCAGCTCAAGGAGACAGGGAAACTCAGAAGTTTCTCTCTCCATCTCTTTCCAGAGCCTCAGGGTCTCTCATATCTGCTTATTTCATATGTCTGCACAGTTCTTCTTGGCATGCAGACTGCCTCTGTGTTTTGTTTTTAATAATTCCTGGATGTATGATTTCACAGGCCCACCATGTATGATTTTGGGGCTGAGGAAATTCTGGGAAATACTTTGAACAAAGGCTTTGATCCTGTCAGTTTACTCTATGTCAGCGGTTCTCAACCTGTGGGTTGCGACCCCTTTGGGGGTCGAACGACCCTTTCACAGGGGTCGCCTAAGACCATCGGAAAACACATATATAATTACATATTGTTTTTGTGATTAATCACTATGCTTTAATTATGTTCAATTTGTAACAATGAAAATACATCCTGCATATCTGATATTTACATTAGATTCATAATAGTAGCAAAATTACAGTTATGAGGTAGCAACGAAAATAATTTTCGTGGTTGGGGGTCACCACAACATGAGGAACTGTATTAAAGGGTCGTGGCATTAGGAAGGTTGAGAACCACTGCTCTATGTAATATTTTATTTTTTGAATTTTGAAATTAATTTCCAACTATTAATAGTATTTAAAAGTTCATCCATGATAGTCATTTTTGGTTCAGGACTTACTACTGAAGTACAACCAAGTTTTATAAGAAAGGCCTGTTAAGTTGGAAGTTTGTTGGCAATGATATATGGGTGGTAAATAATACAATAATTAATAAATAATAATAGAAGAATAAATTCTGAAGTTGGCATATTCACAACTATAAACCTACTTTTGCCTACTCCTGCATATAGGAAAAATTATAATATATATAGGGTTCAGTCCTATTTGCAATTTCAGGCATCCACTGGAGGTCTTGGAACCTATCTCCCATGGGTAAGGGGGAACTACTGTAATAGGCATTCTATACATGTTTACTGAACAAATACAAATTGAAGTGATATTCACCTGTGCCTTCAGTGTTATCTGCTACCTTTGCTTTGATGGGTCTAAAATAGTTTCCTACCAGTTAGTGGTCCTCTTGGTTCACAACAGAATTTGCAAGTCAAGCACAGTTCACAAATATTTTAATATCTTGTAGACAAGAGTCTCTGTCACACTTGAGTTACTTCCTAATGGGTGTGTTTCTTCAAAGTGTGACTGCTCCCTGCCTGTTACAGTCGCCTTGTACTAAATCAAATAATCCTTGTAGAAGTCATAGCACTATTTTGTGATGAGAAAACACAAGATTGGAATGTTTAATGATTGAAAGGATTTAAATTGCAAGAGATTCTTAATATTTTGTTACTTTATAAATGAAGTGGACAACTCTTGGGTAACTAGAATATTCTTTTTTTTAAAAAAACATATTTTATTGATCTTTCACAGAGAGGAAGGGAGAGAGACAGAGAGTTAGAAACATCGATGAGAGAGAAACATCGATCAGCTGCCTCCTGCACATCTTCTACTGGGGATGTGCCCACAACCCAGGTACATGCCCTTGACCAGAATCGAACCTGGGACCCTTCAGTCTGCAGGCCGACGCTCCACCCACTGAGCCAAACCGGTTTCAGCAAGAATATTCTTTAATGTAATTTTGTGTTTTCTTTATCACTTTTTAAAGACCCTACAGCTTTTATTTTTTTTAAATGACTGGTTGTAATCCTGTCTCCCGCCCTCCTGCCCTCCCTTCCTTCTTTTCTTTTTCTCTCATAGACTTTATTTTTTCAGAGTATTTTTAGGTTCACAGCAAAATTGAGGGGAAGATACAGAGATTTCCCATATACCTCCTGCCCCCACACACGGCCTTCCCCATTATCAACATCCCTTACCAGAGTACATTTGTTACAATTGATGAACCTATATGCAGTTTTGGGTTTTTCCTTTAATAGGAAAGACATGCGATCTCTCTCCTCTCCCCTACCCATAGGTAGAAGTCAGATGTGACAGGCAGAGCTAGAGCAGCCACATTAGATCATGGGATAGAAGCTGTGTGCTGAGAATGGCTGGGCCATGAGACAGAAAGGACTAGAATCTCCAGCGCCATGGAGCAGCTCTATTAGCCTAGGTTGCCTACCTCAGCCAGTTATGTGACAGAGAATAAAACTTCTATCTTGTTTGAGCTATTTTTTTCTTAGGCCTTTCTACAGCTGGACCTAAATCTGTATTCTAACTGATACATAGTATGCATAAATTTCCATCATTCATAATGTATTTCTAGGGACTAAAGCATAATATCATCTAGATTTCCCTCTTAAAACTCAACTAATCTGGGAAAGGAGCCATATTAAAGTGTTTTGGTTAGTAAATTCTTAACATGTATTAGATTACCAAATTACTTTTATTCATACTTTATTTTTAGGGTTTTGGATTAAAGGAAGATTCTGTTGTTAGGGTTGGCATTGTGTTATTCAAATTAGGAAATCTGAACTGGGATAGAGAATTTGGCTTTATCTGATGTGGCTGAGAATTCTCCACATCAGCACTCTAAAGTGAAAGCTAACCAAGAATAAGGTACCTCAGGAACAGGATCTAGCTAACAATTCATTCCCATGAATTGTTAGCTAGACCCTGAAGAAGTTTAGAGTTCAGGGTACTGCTTGAGAAATAAACAAAATAAATTATATACTTTAAATTGGCAACTGGCTTTTAAGTGGGTACAACTGTTGATGGGTATTATTTTTATGTGATTTTTCTACCCAATGGCAAAAATATGTTGTCTCCAATAGAATTGGCCATAGAACTTAAAATAATGTTGCCATGAGGACAGATCTTTTCTGCACGTCCTCCTTTTCTTCCCTTTTTTCAGGAGGCATTATTCTCTCTTTGAGCTCATTCATTATCTTATTCCTCTACTATTATTTTCCATCTTTGCTGATTTCCCATTTTTTTTAATCCCATCTAACCAATATTGCAAAAGATTTCCAATCTAAAAACTTCCAAATTGCAGAGCAATGCTTCTCAAAATGGCCCACTCCCTCTGTAACTGCTATGCTACATTTTGAAACAGGGGCAACAAGAGATAAGGAGATAGATGGTTGACTTGGAACAAAACACTTCACTCTCTTGACTAGAGTTATATTGTCCTAAAGTATGGAAATGGGTGATCTCTAAATAGCCTTTCCCCTAACAGCACATTCTGGGCCTTCTTTTTTGCTTAAAACTTATTTGAAGGTGCCACTTCTCATTTCGACACATACCGAATGCCTCTTCTAGCCACGTCTCTATGTGCGCCTCACTCTTCTCTGTCTGCTTTGGCAAGATAATTTCTTATTGTTGCTAAAAGGGTCTGTGGAGATGGGAGAATTAACTTACTTGAACAGAAGTGAATCAGTGTTTTTATACACTTTAAAAAATGTGTAGGGCATGAATTGTGGCAAAACAAAAAACAAGAGAACTAATTGTAACATTGACTAAGAGCTCAGAAACTGCTTACCTGCTTACTCTCATGGTTTGTCCACATCCACCTTTGTGGTTTTATGAGTATAGTACAGCTTAATTTGTGTTTGTTTTTGGCCTACAGATAAATATCCTGGGAAATTAGTATTCAATAATCAAGTCATTAGTAATTTTTTCATTAAGATATAATATGTGTGTTAGCAGGCCAACTAAATTGCTTTTTATTGATTGGGTAAAGAAGTATTTATTACTGAAGTTCTTGTGTTGGCTGAGATAGAGTAGATAGACCACAGCCTATCTCTCCTACTGTTCACAACTAAAACTCTGAACAGCATAAAAATGCAGTTACCTGAGGACTCAGAAAAGTAAACAATAATAGGAGAAATGGAGAGTGTAGTCACAACTTGATTAACAACCTGTAGCAAGGAGGAGTTTCATGTTTTGTTTTTTTTCTTCTTTGACTCCTGGATTTGAACTTCAGTCAGGACGACATGTGCAACTGGGCGGCAAGTGCTAACAGAAAAACTCTGGGAGAAACGATCTCTTTCTAATAGGAGCAGGAAAAGGGGATTCCAGTTTTCCAGAGCGTGTGGGGGAAATTCTCTCTGTCCTTTTTCCCTCTTCCAGTCCTGACTCCAGACCAGCCACGGACATGGGCACTGCACTGCCACCACTGTGAAGAAGGCACCTTTCTCCCCAAGAGAAGACTGAATTCCAGGCTAAAAGAACTGGGAAAGGGGCCTCTGTTGTCCAAAGAGTATGAGTGATCCCCTTACTTTTCTCTCTTGTTCCCCTCTCTTCTTCATTCTGAGGGCAGTACCATATGTGTGGAATTGTACAAAAGCACAAGAGGCTAGCGCCTCATCTTTCTGGCCAGAGGAACTGGAGATAATGGGTCACTGTGGACTGCAGTGTGTGGTAGAAGCACCAGGAAGGAAAGACTGGAGGTGAGGATCCCTTAATCCTCTGCACGAACCAACATTAGGCCCAGGCCCACCTCCAAGTTAGGACACATGTAGACCAGACTCAAAGAAACATAGCAAAGACTTCCAGAAATACGCTGCCATATAAAAAACTGACCACCTCCCAGTCTAACTTCTGGGTATTCACCAGGTAGACCCAGACAGTGTGGTGAAGGCTTTCAAAATGAATTGATATTGGGACTAGTAACCCACAGAAGGCAAGTTAGACTTTGTGGTTTAAAAGAAACCAGGTTGGTTGCTTTAAAAATCACATTCTCTAGAGCAGCGGTTCTCAACCTGTGGGTCGCGACCCCTTTGGGGGTCGAGCGACCCTATCACAGGGGTCACCTAAGACCATCAGAAAACACATATATAATTAATTACATATTGTTTTTGTGATTAATCACTATGCTTTAATTTTGTTCAATTTGTAACAGTGAAATTGGGGGTCACCACAACATGAGGAACTGTATTAAAGGGTTGCGGCATTAGGAAGGTTGAGAACCACTGCTGTAGAGGATTTTAATAGGAGCCAGTATCTCAGAACATAATATTCTAAAATTACTCAATATACAGCCCTGGCCGGTGTTTGCTATGTGGTTAGAGCACTGAAGGATCTCAGATTTGATTCCAGTCGAGGGCATGTACCTGGGTTGCAGGTTTGATCTCCACCCCTGGTTTGGGCATGTGTGGGAGGCAACCAATCCATGAGTCTCTCTCACATCCATGTTTCTCTTTCTCTCCCTTCTTCCTTCTCTCCCTCCCCATCCCTCCCTCCCTCGCTCTCACTCTCTAAAAATTAATGGAAAATATCCTCAGATGAGGATTAAATTTTTTTTTAAATTACTCAATATACAAATAGTATTTTAAATGATCAAAATGCAAGCAAAAACAATTCACTAAAAGCCAGGGAACAATAATCAACAGAGGTTATTGAGATAACCTATATGTTGGAAATTACCAGAACTAGACTTAAAAGCAACTATAATAATCATGCTCCATGAAGTGATGGTGAACTCACTTAAAATGAATGGGAAGGTAGAAATTCTCAGCAGAGGGCATATTATAAAATTTTAAAGCTAAAAAATATAGTGTCTGCAGACCTGAACAAGGCTATCAATCAACTTGACATATTGATATTTATAGAAAATTTCAGGCCACAACCATAAAACACTATTTTTATGTGCACATGGAACATTCACCAAGATAGATCATATCTTGGGTGATAAACCTTAAAAAAATTTTTTTAACATTTTTTTATTGATTAAGATATTACATATATGTGTTCTTATCCCCCCATTGCCCCCTTCACCCCCCACTCATGCCCTCACCCCCCTGGTGTCTGTGTCCATTGGTTATGCTTATATGCATGCATACAAGTCCTTTGGTTGATCTCTCCCCCTTACCCCTCCCCTCCCCTACCTTCCCTCTGAGGTTTGAGCATCTGATCAATGCTTCTCAGTCTCTGGATCTGTTTTTGTTAATCAGTTTATGTTGTTCATTATAATCCACAAATGAGTCAGATCAAAACATTTCTTCCTTTTTACAGCAACATAGTATTCCATTGTGTAGATGTACCACAGTTTTTTAATCCACTCATCTGCTGATGGGCACTTAGGCTGTTTTCAAATCTTAACTATGGTGAATTGTGCTGCTATGAACATAGGGGTGCATATATCCTTTCTCATTGGTGTTTCTAGTTTCTTGGGATATATTCCTAGGAGTGGGTTTACTGAGTCAAATGGGAGTTCCATTTTTAGTTTTTTGAGGAAACTCCGTTCTGTTCTCCATAGTGGCTGCACCAGTCTGCATTCCCACCAGCAGGGCACGAGGGTTCCTTTTTCTCCACATCCTCTCCAACACTTGTCATTTGTTGATTTGTTGATAGGTGTGAGGTGTTACTTCATTGTTGTTTTGATTTGCATCTCTCAAATTTTTAAAAATTGAAATTATACAAAGTATGTTCTCTAGCCATAATGAAATTATGTAAGAAATCAACAACTGAAAGATACCTAGAAAATCATCAGGTATTTGGAAATTAAGTAACAGACTTTTAAATAATGAGGAGTCAAAGACGATGTCATAGGGGAAATTAATGTATATTTTGAATAAAGTAAACAGAAAAATAACATATCAAAATTTCTGAAAGACAGGTCCACAGTGCTTACTTAGAGTGACATTTATAGCACTAAATGTTTATGTTAGAACAAGAAAAAGCCTCAAGGAAAGGCAATAGAAATATGAAGCTAGAAAAAAAATAGGAAGCAAGCAGAAAAATGGAAATTAAGAAGAGAAATAAAATTTGCACACAGTAATATCAATGAAGCTAAAACCTGGTTCTTAGTAAAGATTTTTTTAAAAAAATAAACCTCCATCTGGATTGACCAAGAGAAAAAGTGAGAATACACATATTATCGACATCAGGAATGAAAGAGGATATATAACTATAGACCCTACAGATATTAAAAGAATAAGGTGTGAAGTAGAGGTAAGTGTTTTATATTTTTGCATACAGATAGCCAATTGTTTCAGCACTATTTGTAAAAAAAAAGGCCATTCATTTTTTATTAAATTGCCTTTGCATCTTTGTAAAAAAAAGACTATGTTTATGTGGGTTTATTTCTGAACTCTCTGGTCAGCTCCATGGATTTATGTGGCCATTCTTTCACCAATTCCACTATCTCAATGACTGTAGCTTTATAGTCTATCTTGAAATCAGATGGTATGAGTCTCCTGAGGTTTTTTTGTTTGTTTGTTTGTTTGTTTGTTTTGGAAATTGCTTTTATTCTAGGTTCGTTGTATGACCATACAAATAATGAAGAATTACACAGTAATAAAAATGAATTAACTGTTGATATATCTCACAAAGTACATGAATCTCAAATGTATTACCCTAAGTGAAACAGGATAGACTCAATCATATTTTATGATTATAAAAATTTTTTGGAAAAGCAAAACTGTAAGGATAGAGATCAGACTTGTGGTGTCAGGATGAGGGACAGCATGAAGGAGTTTTTGGAGGTTGATAGAACGGTTCTGTATCTTAATTGTGGTCATAGGTACATGACTCTACCCATTTGTGAGAACTGAAGGGACTGTATAATGAATAAAATTTACTGTATGTAATTTAAAATTAAAAACTTTTAAATAATGTTTATTACTAATCTTTTATCTTTGCATATTTTGGTCCAGACTGAAAGATCCAAGTGTAAAAATCTGATGGGTTTAGTCTGGTTGGTGACCAAGCCTTAACTTACAGGGATGGAGAGAGGCAGTCTTAAGGTTGCTCTTGGCTTCTTTAATTGGATTCCCTCAGAATTTCATACAATTGGGAAGTTTCCCAAAATAGGAAGAATTTGGAGGTGGCAGTGGGAATAAAGATAAATGTCCATTAGAACATCTTAATTAGTACAGAACATGAGGACCGAGAATTGTCTTGATCCAACTAAGTTAATACCTCTGGGAGTGATGCTGAGGAAGAAAGAAGGCCCCAAGTTTTGTCGTTGGAGTGATCATTCACTCTGTATTTGTTTTCATCTCATTTTTTGCTTTCTCATTCTGCAGTTCCAATTCAGAACTGCTTCCCACTATCTGTTTTCCCCATCCTCTCCCTTGGAAAAATCCTGCCCTTTTTTACATTAGGAATGCATCATAGTCCTAACATTCTTTTTGTGTCTTAAAAAAGTCTGATGCCTCAGACTCTGGATGCTTAAAGATTTCTTCTATCCAGGCTTTGCTGGATATGAAGTGGGAGGGTCAGAGGAGGATATGTGCTTTGGTCTGTAGAGTGAAAGGTAATGGGTGTCCTAGTTCCACCAGTGGCAGCCACAGCTCATTTCCTCCGGAGTTACCCAAGGGCAAAGTGTACCTGACTACAGCAAATATGTATAATTATTTTTTATAGTGACAAAAACAGCCCATCTAAATGAGAAAGGTATGACCTCTTATTAACATACTAGTAGCCCGGTGCACGAAATTCGTGCACTGGGGTGGGGGAGGAGAAGGGGCCCCTCAGTCTGGCCTTCACCCTCTCCAATCTGAGACCCCTCAGGGAATGTCCAACTATCTGTTTGTGCCCACACTTTTAACAGATAACAGCTCCATTGTTGTTTCTTTCTTATGCTTAAAACCATTGGAATTAGTAGGTATTCAAAGTGTGTATACATTTTGGGGGGACACCCTGTATATCTCTAGTCAGCGGTGAAAGAAACCAACAGCAGATTTGGAACCCCCAGACAGGGAACCTCGCTCACTCCCCACATGTCTCCACACTTCACTTTCCACCTTCGTGGGCAGCAGGAGAATCAACATTTTCTCTCATTAATTCGGAAAAGCACGTCCTGTCACCCGTTGCCCGGCAGGAGTGC
>NW_005353967.1:17459931-17495187 GCF_000412655.1 Myotis brandtii
AGCTGCCTGGCTGCCGGCCGCCATCTTGGCTGGCAGTTAATTTGCATATCTCACTGATTAGCCAATGGGAAGGGTAGCGGCTGTACGGCTAATTACCATGTTTCTCTTTTATTAGATAGGATCTTTGAAAATTCTTAGAAAATAATCATCCTGGGCATTATTGGGCTATGTCTCTTCCTGTATCCTGCTTTTATTAGAAGGGCTCCCACATTATGCTATTTATGTTTTCCAAATTTTTATCAAGGGTGGGAGGTCTTATCCCACCCCATAAATATCAGTGAAAACTATTAATGAACAGGGACTGGCAGAGTTTTATAATGGTCAGCTACTGAAGCATATTTTTGTAAGAGCACATTTGGAAATTTCCTCCTGGAAACAGCCTTTCCAGAGTACCCGTAGATGAAATGGTCTCTTCCTGTACTTTCATAGCAACCTTCATATACATCTATTTCATCACTTATATTACACCGAATTCTCTGTTTATGTTTCATCTCGTACAATTAACTGGCAGCTCACATAAGGGAGGCCTGTATCTTATATTCATGAGATTCCAAAGTGTGTTCAGTAGGCTGCCACTAAGTAAAAAACGTGACAGAAATGAAAGCAATAAAGGCTAAACAAGTAGAAGCTCTCGATAAGAGACAAGAGGTAAGAAACAAAGCTTTCATTCCACTTAAAGAACATCAGTTGTGAAACCTGAGGAAGCTTCTACGGAAACTAAAATTGATGTGGTTGCCATCAAGGAAAAGATTAAGGAAGCAAAGAATAAGAAACTGGGTGGTCTTATAGCTGAAGAAGTTATGCTTAAAATGGAAGCAGATGAAACGAAAAAGGAGGAAAAAAGTAATATGCATTAAAAACCCCTGAACTAGATAGAATATTAATCCTTATGTAAAGGATTTTGAGCTATTAGGGCATTACTTGCCTTATGTGTAAGACATAATACTCTGATTTTTTTCTGAGATTTTTTTTGTTCTTTATAACAGGGTTTATATATACAGCTGTTCTTTATAAATATAAATTATTATATTCTCCATGTGTGTGTTTTTTTTTAATTTACAGAGAGTGTACATATATCTTTGCATACATTGCACCTAACCTTGCAGGCTTTGTCTAGCATAATTTTAGGAGAAATTCTTTAGTTTTTTATATAAAGATTTTTTGAATGTGGCTGTTGTAATTACCCATCAAATCAAATGTCTGATGCCATTGGTTAGTCTTTAAATATGGTTATGTCCCAGCATTTGGTTTTGAGGAAAATAAGTGCAGATTTTTCAGTGTTCTCTCTACTGATAACAACAACAGAAATAAACTGCCACTGGGTATTACTAAGTATGCTTTAAAGTGTGTTTTTGTAGATACACAAGATTGAATATTTACTGCAGGATCTCTCAGAAACTTTCATGCATTTACTTATTTAACAAATATTTATTGAGTATCCTCTATGCCAACCACCATTCTGGACACTGGGAATTCAGTTGAAAAGAATAAGAACAAGACACGGTTTTCATAGAGCCTACATCCTTGTGAGAAACACATAAATAAACAAATAGAATTATGATGTGCTAGGTGGTGACAGGTGCCATGAGGAGAAATAAAGCCGGGTGAGAATATACAGTGACAGTCTGGGGTGAGGAGGTGGGGGGCATAATTATACGATGGTGGTCAGGAAAGGCTTCTTTGATACAATGGCATTTGTGTAGAAACGTGAAGGAGCCTGGCCAGTGTTGCTCAGCATTGACCCATGAACCAAGAGGTCAATGGTTCTATTCCCAGTCAGGGCACATAACCGTGTTGTGGGCTTGATCCCCAGTAGGGGGCATGCAGGAGGCAGCCAATTGATGTTTATCTCTCATGGGTGTGTCTGTCTCTCCCTCTCTCTTCCTCTCTTTCTAAAATCAATAAAAAAAAAAAAAGAAACTTGAAGGAAGTAAGGAGGTGAGCCATGCAGATACCTGGAGGGGAATATTTAAGGGAAGAGTAAATAAGAAAACTGATATGTGTGCCTGGTGTATCTAGAAATGGTAAAGAAGCTAGTGTGACAGGAATGGATTAATCTAGGTGGAAAATGAGAGGAAAAGAGATAAGAGATGGGATGGTGATGAGAGGCAGGATAGGGAGCAGAATAACAGACCATATGTGGTAGATCATATGAAGGCTGGAATTGGAACTTTGGCTTTTATGCCGAATTAAATAGGGAGCCCTTGATGGGGTGTAGGTAGAGGAATGACATAACTTGGGCTGCTATGTTGACAGTAGACTGAAGGGGGAGCAAGGGCAAAAGTAGGGAAACACTTTAAGAGGCTGGTGTAACAATTTAGAAGAGAGTTGGTCATCATTGGGACCAAAGTGAGAGTGGTAGAGGTGGCAAGAGGTGAGATAAATTTTAAAATATAGATTCAATAGAATTTATTGATGGATTGGATAAAACAGAGGAGTCAAGGATGACTCCAAGGATTTTTGCTCAAGCAACTGGAAAAATAACATTACCACTTACTGAGATGGGGAGAACTGGAGGAGGAGAGGATTGTGGGAGAAAACCTGAGTCTTGATGAAGCTACCCAGGAATAGAAATAACTAGAACTGGGCTCTGGGGCACCTCTGATGTGTTTATATGCATTGCAGATATCTAAGGGAGAGTATAGTAGGCTGCACTTTTTAAATGTATCCCATGATAGATCCTGTGCTTTATCTTATGGATCTAGTGTTTCACAGTACATACTTTGGAAGTAAACATAATTAAACTAAATTGAACCTTAAGTTGGTATAAAGAGGATACATCTGAGGAATAGAACATCATGAATTAGATCAATAGTTAGAAATGCTTAAATATGCTATAGTTTTCAAAAAGACCCCACATAGAGGGAAGAATTAGAAAGTTATTTTGCATTTTGATAAATAAAATGTTAATATTATAAAATAATATGACTAATTATTGACAAAAATGTGAGAACTTATATGTTCAAAAGAACATTGCCTGTTTTGAAGTAGTCCCTTTAGATGGCTAAATACTTATTCCAAAGATGCTATAGTAGTTCACAATATATTTGGAAATCATACTTAGACCATCCTTCATAGATATATTGCTTGGAAAATCCTTAGAGATGGCAAAATGTCTTTTGAGGGTGGATTTTAATTTCTAAAACTTCCCAAAGTCATTCAGAGTCAAACCAGATATAAATGGATGAATAAATTGAGAAATAGTTTACTCTTAAATGTGAGTTGGGTCTGTAAGATTGAATTTCCTGATGGTCTTGGGAGACATTCTGAAAAAGGAATTCAAAAATATTTTTGAACAATGGCAGTATCCTGAAATAATTATGTTTCTAACATGGTGTACACCTTCATTTAGATATATAAGCGTTGCTGCTGAAATCTCTTTATATTATAGCGACATACTCAAAGTCAAATGAATGATTCTAATTATCTTTCAAATGAGGAAATATGGTAAAGAGGTGAAATTAGATTCCCCTATGCAGGCTTTCACCACCCATCCTCTCTCTCTATTCTTGGCCTATAGTTTTGTATACAAAAATGCCATAGTATATTAAAAACTATTTTAATTATTATAAGCTGGGTTTGAGCTATCTGTCCTAGTAGTCTAGAATTGTAGGAAGAAAGGGATAGGATTCTTGTGGAAGGAAGTAGAAAAATTGAGCCTGCCTCTAAGATCTAGTTTGGACTGAGAAATTAATATACCAAATGGACCTGGCCTGGTGCCTGATGTTTACTGTTTTCCAATTGGGTGCAAACATGTCTGTGAATTTTTGGTGGCGAGCCAGCTGCTCTGTACTCATTCTGGTTGATTAAAATGTTCTCAGTAAAGATGCTGTTCAGAATTGATCATTCTGCGTTTGCCTGCTGGGTACTGGGAACTGCCAGGACTTCTTAAGCTGAATGAAAAGATTATTCCATCTCAGCAAGACTCTCTCAGATCCAAGGTTTCCAAATTTTTCAAGGTTGGAGAGCCTTTCTGGATTATATCCCATGCCAATGAACTCCAACCCCGTGATTCATTGGGGTATGTTTTAGCTAAACAAGGAAGTAAGAAAGGAGATTCTAATTAAATACAATGGTCTTAATCTAGGGATTTACCTGACATTGTAGAGGGGGTGTTACGGCCAAAGGTGATCCTGAGTGGGGGGGTGAAAGGATTGAGAAAAGACAGACAAGAGAATGAAAGCTGGGTCTCGGTGGGACGCTGCTCCCTGATGAGGAGACAGCGCCAGCGCCCACAAGCCGTGTCTTTATTTTATAGCAGATGCCACGAGGCAAAGTAGGGGCGTGATCAAGTTGTTTACAGCATTCTCGTGAGTTCCAACCCTACTCAACTACATGCACCTGAACTCTAGCACAAGGCACGTGGGGCCACGTATTTGGACCATAGGTTCAAGCTTACAACCATAACTGTTGGCTATAATTGTGCTGGGAGGGCCCTGCCCTCCAGCTGGGACTTGCACGTGGCAATGAGAGGACCCTGTCCTTTCATTAGTCCAAGGCTTGAACCTGGCCAAAACACTGTAGCTGCGCCCCATAAGGGGGACGGGGGAAGGACACAGCAATGATTTGTTAACACTGAAACCAGACACACATTCTGGATATGAATGTAGTTTTGCTTTCCTGATGACCCATGCTTCTGCCAACAGCACTATTTGTGCACTTACAGAAAGCTGTATTCACCATTATGGTGTCCCACATAACACTGCACCAAGGAACTGATTTTACAGCAAAGTTAGTAAGAGCATATAGAAAACTAATTGTTACTTCCCTGCTACCTCCTCAAGCAAGGAAGTCTTTTTTACAGTCCTTTGTCAGAGTATTATGGAGTAGAGAAATTAGAGCAGGTTGATTCCTCCTGAAATAAATTCTTTTTCTATTTTCTTTATTGTGTAAAATACACATAAAATTTCGATCTTAACCATTTTAAGTACAACCATCACCACTATTCATCTCTGTAACTCTTTTCATCTTGCAAAAACTGAAATTTATACCCATTAAACATTAATTCCCCATCCCCCTTGCCCCAGCCCCTGTCTACTTTCTGTTTCTATGGATTTAACTACTCTAAGTACGTCTTATACATGGAAACATACAATACTTGTCTTTTTGCGACTGGCTTATTTCACTTGGCATAAAGTTCTCAAGTTTCATCCATGTTGTAGCATATGTCAGAATTTCCTTACTTTTTAAGGATGAATAATATTCCATTATATGTATATACCACATTTTGCTTATCAGTTCATCCACTGATGGACAGTTGGGTTGCTTATATGTTTCAATTATCTATATAAGAGGCTAATATGCTAAGTGTCCCTCCGACTGTCTGACCGGTCGCTATGATGCACACTGACCACTAGGGGGCAGATGCTCAATGCAGGAGCTGCCATGACGCACACTGGCCATTTACAAAGAAACAGCACTGCGGACCTGGTGCTGACAAAGCAACACTTGGCTCCCCCCAAGTGGGACATAGGCCCTGCCACCACCCTGGAGCAACAGCCCACCAAATCACAGCCAACCCTGCTGAGACCCCATAGCGCAAAATGCGGCCCACAGCCCAGCCCAGCCTGGAAACGGTCACTGTGGGCACCGGGTAATGACATCACATAGCAGTGCCCAGCTTCCTCTCCCTAGCAACTAGCCTCCTTGGTGTTTTGTTAGCCCAGGAACACAACTTGCTTTATAGCCAGGTGCAGACATTTTACACTTTAACCAAATGTCTATGAAGCATTTTTCTGTGCCTCATCTCATTTATCCTCATAGGAGTTCTGGAGTAGGTAGATAGGAGACATGGTAGAATCCTATTTTCTCTTCATTAACCAGAAAACAGAGATTTAGAAAGTTTAGAAACTTGATCCGACTGAAAAGAAGTAAGAAATGGTGGACTTTGAATATGACTTCAGGTTTTCTCACTGCACAGAATATAGTCAAACACTGTTACAGTTAATATTTTATCCTCTGTTCTCCCTGCATGATCTACAATAATAATCTGCTTCATGTTGATATTTCCTGCTTGTTGCTGACAATTACCTGAAAGAGAAGTTGGGCTGCTTCACTGGGCTGGGAAAAGTTTAGCTAAATCAGAAAGCAGGTCTAATTAAGCAAGTTTATCTATATATATAAAGCTCATGTTGGCACCAATGACACACGTGTGTTTCCATCTGTCATTATTGATCGTGAATTTGGTTGACACTTCTATTATAGAGAAAGTGCAAATAGTGATATTAAAATATTTCTTCTAATTAATTTCCTTTCAATGTGTATAAATTTGTGCACCAGGCCTCTACTAGTAGTTGTGAATAATGCTGCTATGAACGTGGTGTACACATGTTCTATTGAGATCCTGATTTCAGTTCTTTTGAATACATATCCAGAAGTGGAATCATATGGTAATTCTGTTTTTAGCTTTTAAGGAATCACTATACTGTTTTTGAAAGCAGTTGTATAATTTTACATTCTTAACAACAGGGGACAAGGGTTCCAGTTTCTCCACATCTTTGCCAATACTTGTAATTTTCTTTTTAAATGTGTTATTATCGATTTTAGAGAGAGGAAGGGAAAGAGGGACTGAAGCAGATGACAGAGAATCATTGATCGGCTTCCTCCTGCATGCCCCCCATTGGGAATTAAGCCTGAACCCGGGCATGTGCTCTGACCAGGATTTGAGCCATGACCTCCTGGTTCATGGGAAGACACTCAACCACTGGGCCACACTGGCCAGGCTTTTTTTCCCTTTTTTTTGAGCCATCCTAATGGATATGAGTTGGTCCTCCTGCTGTACTTTTGCACATTTATTCTAGACTGAGATTTTGTATTCTATCTACTAATGTACTGTTGCTAAGGACACAGGAAGAGCAAATACTAATACCTTTCAAGTGCTGGAAAATTATCTCTAATTTTTTAGAGAAACAAGAAAAATCAATTTTCTAGCATAGCTTTACTTGGCTGTCAAAAATGCTCACATATAAATAAAGGCAAAAGATTAACATTCCCATATTAAATCCTTCCACGAAGATTATCAGCTTCATGGAGCAGGAAAAAAAGAGGTTTAATATTGTCACTGTGTTGACTTTCAGAACATGCATCAGTGCAGCTATGGAAGCAAAGACCCTGTTATAATTGCACTCACAGATCTGGCTTCTGTGAAGCTACATATTTTCAACATTATTGATTGCCTGACTTTAATACAAATTGTAGAGGAAAGTATAGCAAAGAAAAAATGTTTCTAGATTATAACTAACTCAACTAACTGCTGGGAGTTTTATATGATCCAACTCTAAGCGCCCTCTGGGCTAGTTATTATTAAGATTTATGTTTACCCTTTCTTTTAAATATCTCATTAATTCTAACACTTTTATCCAAGGTGAGAAAGAAACAAGTCAGCTAAGGTTTTGTGTGGGGAAGTCACACTTTCAGCAGTCTAAAAATGAAGATGGCCACACTCAAAGATATGTTTTGCTATACTACTACATTATACAGTGGGAAAAAACAGACCCAGGTTTAGGCCCTTAACTAATTTTTTCTGCAAGTATATAAAACTCTTTAATATCTAATCCACAGTTAATATGATTATTAAAGATTGACTGAATAAGTTTATATACTATAATTAATTTTAAAAATATGTATCCTTTTTGGTGAACTTCTTAGTATTCAAATGACAAGAAGATCATTGTTTCTGCAAGTAAACCCATTCTTTGATGCTCCTCTTTTCAGAAGGTAGGACATTCTTTAATTCAGCAATTACTCTGGAGCACCAGCTTATGTGCTAGGAACTGTTTGTGTACATTTTAGTGCTTTGGGATATTTATTAAATGATGGCAGCAATTGTCACTCTTCAGTTCAATTTGATGCCTGCCTGAAATGAAAGGAAATGGTGGGCTTGTGAATTCATCAACTGAACTTGAATATAAATGACCACATGTAATATGTCAAAAGCCTGGCTACATGTCTATAGACACATTTTATTTCCAATTCATGTGGGAGTTCATTTAAAACTTAGAGGATGCCTAAGACCTATTCTTGACCCTTTGCTCTGTCTCATATTGGATATGATAATGTTGTGCCCTGGGTGTGCATCTTTTAAGCATTCTCAAGCTTCATATGACAAGATAGACGACACCTCATAGAAGGATTAGCATCCTGAAACCTCTCCCTCTGGTTCTAAGAACTGGCAACAGAAAGGACATTCTAGCTTCTAGGAGGAAAATCTGCTTTAATTATACTTTATGCAGAGTCTTGGGATGCTTGCATCACAGGCACTGGGAAATAAAGAGAGGATTGGTTTGGTGAGGCTCTAGGGGAAGCCTCAGAGCACAGCTGTCTTTACACAGTGATACAATAAACTCAGGAGAGCAGCAAGGCTCAGGCAGCTTCAGTCTCTCCGTCCCTTACAGCCCTGCATTCTAAACTGTCCTGTGAGATAGACAGAGAGGGGAGAAGCTTAAATCCTGCTTTCCTGTTCTAAAAAGAAGGCTTTTATGTCAGTAGTTATAATCTCTAACCATTAACTTTAAACCAACACTGCAAAAGAGCCAGGATGCAATTGTACTTACTGAAACAGTGCAGGAATAATAGGGCAATGGCTCACTGAAGAGCACATTTGAATGGGAGGTATAGTTTAATTGATAATTGTGTGCGAAGAGGAAAATATAATTGATATGTTTAATACTTGTTTAAAATCAGTGGATCAATACCAAGTTGATTTTTGCTACCTCTCTCTAATGCTATTTTTTTTCTGTAAAAAGATGTTTTTAGATTTTGTTTTCTCTCTCAAAGGAGTGAGGCTACTCACAAAATAAGAAATGTGAAGACCATTTACTGAGTATAGAAAAAGACCTATGGTTGTTTTATGCCTTATAGTCAGCAAGGGGAAAAATGGAATTTAAACTCTTCATCCACTGCTGTTAATTCATAATTTTCTCTGTAATGAGATTGGAATGAGCTGTGCAAAGAGGATGCAGCCTGCATAACAATAACATGCTTTCAGATAGATTCCAATCTCAGATTCCTACATGAATTGGAAATAAAATGTGTCTATAGATATGTAGCCAGGTTGTATTTCTTTGTCCCAGGGTCTTCCCAGAGAGCTCACACAGCAAAAACATCATGACCAATTGGACAATACCATGCTTTTTTATTTTTTAAAAGCCATTCTTAGATTCTGTGCAGTGGGCATTTATTAATATTTGAGACATAGTCCAGTAAGTCCTTTAGGTAATAAAAAATCTGTTAATACAGTATATCAGTAACTTGAATAAGAAAAATGATATGATCAATAGATACCCAGAAAGTATTTTGATAAAAATCCTACATGTTTCCAATTTAAACCTTTAGAAATAGAATATTTCCTTAATTTGAAAAAAGTAGCTCTCTTTCAAAACAGCAGTGACATCACACTCCAAGGAGGAATGCTAGAAACAGTTCCATTAACTTCAGAAACAAATTAAGGGAGCTTGCTAGAAATCATTATCATTTAACCTTATCATAGTAGTTCTGGACAGTGCCCAAAACAACAAAACAGCAATGATAGGAATGGGTGTTAGAACAGAGAATTGTTATTTATAGTTTAAACATCTACACTAATAAAAGTGAAAGATGCAAATTGACCATACCTTCACAACGCCTACCAGCCAATCAGGAGTGCATATGCAAATTAACCCAATAAAGATGGCAGGTTAATTTGCATACACAGGCATCGAGGGGCTGGGATGCTTGCCTCATAGCCTTGGCGACGACACAGGCATTCTGCACCACCCCATCTGCTTGGGACCTGGCCTCTGGGCAGCGTTGGAAAGCGGAAAGGTGGCTCCAGGCTGGAGCAAAGGCGGAAAGGTGGTTCTGGCCGGAGCGAAGGCTGTGCTGGCAGCCAGGGGAAGGAAGGCCCTTTCTTGCACGAATCTTCATGCATCGGACCTCTAGTCTATATAATAAAAGCCCAGCGACCGTTATGGCAGAAGGACCAGAATGACCAGTCACTATGACACACACTGACCACCAGGGGGCAGACGGTCAACACAGGAGCTGCCCCCTGGTGGTCAGTGTGCTCCCACAGCTGGAGCACTGCTCAGCCAGAAGCCGGGCTCATGGCTGGTGAGCGCAATGGCAATGGCAGGAGCCTCTCCTGCCTCCGTGGCAGCGCTAAGAAGTGGCGAGCCAAGTGGTAAGGAGCGAGCAGGTGGGCGGTTAGGAGCAAGGGGTCCCGGATTGGGAAAGGGCGCAGGCTGGGTTCCCCAAACCCCCCGCATGAATTTCATGCATCAAGCCTCTAGTATTTTACATAAGTAACAAATATCTATGATTTAGCAAACCCAAGAAGATCTACTGAAAATGTATTAGAGGCTCTAGTCCAGCCGTGGGCAAACTACAGCCCGCGGGCTGGATCCAAAATGAATAAAACTAAAAAAAAAAGACCGTACCCTTTTATGTAATGATGTTTACTTTGAATTTATATTAGTTCATACAAACACTCCATCCATGCTTTTGTTCCGGCCCTCCGGTCCAATTTAAGAACCCATTGTGGCCCTCGAGTCAAAAAGTTTGCCCACCCCTGCTCTAGTCAGTGTCTTCTGTTCCTGTCAAAATATAGTCCCCAGCCCTAACTGGTTTGGCTCAATGGATAAAGCGTTGGTCTGCGGACTGAAAGGTCCCAGGTTCGATTCCGGTCAAGGGCATGTACCTTGGTTGCAGGCACATCCCCAGTAGGGGGTGTGCAGGAGGCAGCTGATTGATTTTTCTCTCTCATTGATGTTTCTAACTATCTATCCCTCTCCCTTCCTCTCTGTAAAAAATCAATAAAATATATTTAAAAAATAGTCCCCAATCACCCTTAGAAGATTCTGAGCCTAGTCAGAAAACAGCCATCAAAAGTGAACACTCAGCCCTGGCTCGATAGCTCAGTTAGTTAGAGCATCCTTTTGATGCAAGAGGGATACAGATTTGATCTCTAGTCAGGGCACAAGCAAGGGGTGGCCAATGAATGAGTGAATGGGTGGAGCAAAAGATCAATGTCTCTCTCTCTCTCTCTAAAATGAATTTTAAAAAAATTTTAACATGAACACTTCTACCAGCACATCTATCAACACATGCATAACCTTTGTGCCTGTTATAATGGGTATATTGCCCTTGGTTTTATCCATGGCCAATCCCTTTACTTGTGCACTGGCTCTTATCTTGCTCACTTAATTAAGGACATCACTCTTGCACTTATTCCCTCTCTCTCACATTATCAGATTTTCCCTCTCCACTGGATCATTCCCATTACCATCCAAACATCCTTCAGTATCTTCCATCTTAACTGGCCATCCCTTGGCCTGATCTCACCCTCCAGCTACTTCCCTATTACTTAGCTCCCCTTTCCAGCAAAACTCCTTTTACAAGTTCTCCTTACTCACCTTTCACACTTCTTGACCTCCCATTCTTTCTTGAACCCAGGCCTAACAAGCTTTTGTCCCTACCACTTCACTGAAATAGCTCTGGCTGAAGTCATCAATGACCTGATGCTACTTTGAGCCCTGGGTTAGTTCTCAGTCCTAATTTTACTCCATCTGTCAACAACATCTGACTCAGCTGGCCATTCCCTTCTCTTAAAATGATTTCTTCACCTAGGGCCAGTGGTCGGCAAACTGCGGCTCACGAGCCACATGCGGCTCTTTGGCCCCTTGAGTGTGGCTCTTCCACAAAATACCACATGCAGGCACACATGTACAGTGCAATTGAAACTTTGTGGCCCATGTGCAGAAGTTGATATTTTGTGGAAGAGCCACACTCAAGGGGCCAAAGAGCCGCATGTGGCTCGTGAGCCGCAGTTTGCCGACCACTGACCTAGGCTATGTGACACCATTTCCCTAGATTCTCCTCTTACTTCATTAGATGTACACCATAGCTATTCTTTGCGGATACTCCACACCTTCCTATTCTCTAAATACTGGAGTGCGCAGGCCTATTTTACCACCTCTTCTCTACATACACTCACTATCTAGGCAATGTCAAATAGTCCCATGGCCTCAGTGCCTTCTGCATGCTGATCACTCTTAAACGTACCATATTTCATCAATTCTAAGACATACTTTTCCCACACTTACTGTATTTTAAATTCGTCTGTGTCTTACAGTTGATGACATCTTTTAATTTTTGTCATCCACGCAGGGGTCATGAAGTAGTTGTTCTTGACTGCATAGGTGAAAACTCGGTAATATTTATTCATATTATCAACAATCCAGTTGTTCATAAGTCTCAAGATAAAGAAGAGCCACATCTAATCTGATGCAGATCACAAAATCATGGGCTTTGAGCCCGATGTCATGATTGGATAAGGTTTTTAGAGGCTTTATAGGTGATGAGTATATTTTGCATGTAGGAGAGATTGTAAACAATGGTGGCAGACTGTGGTAGGGTAGTTGTATTAATGGCCTCATTTAATGGCTTCCCTGTATCCATGCTTGGTGCTTTCTAACTGTATAGTCCCTTCCCTGTCTCTGAGCTTGACCTTCTATCTTGCTTTGATCAGTAGAATGTAAGCAAATGTGATTCAAGCAGAGAATTGAAAAGCACTTGTGCTCTCTGCTTTCCTTCTAACATGATTGGTTTGTTCACTCAATTCTTTATCCCAGCCATAAAAACATTCCTGCATTAGTCTGCAGGAGGGGTATAAGACACAGCAGAGGAGAGCTAAGATGCCTAGTTATCCCAGCCATTTCAGCCAGCATACTATCCAGCTACCAGTACGCAGTCTTAAATCAGCCCACAGCCATGGGCCAGAAGCCAGCCAAGACAGAAGAATGGCTAAGCCCACCCACATAGAGCTAAATAAATGCAAAATGGCTGGGTTCAAATATTCAGATGGAAACAGTGGCATAGAATACTGCTTTTGGTTGCTGAGGCATAATTAGGGTTAGTGGATATGTTACAGAAAAACAGACTTAAGTTTCAGGTGAGGGAGAATCATCTAATAAGTTAAAGGAGAGGGGATAGATGGGATATTAATTTATCAAGGGACTGCTATATGCCAGTCACTATGCTAGGTGCTTTACCTTAATTATTAAATTATGGAATATAGATCTTGCAGCAAGCCTGTGAGGTTATTACAATGCCCATTTTGCAGATGAAGAAATAAAAAAATCAGAGAAGTAGTAATTTACTCACCATATCAGTCAGGGTTTCATCAGAAGTAGGATGGAGGGAAGAAGGGAGATGGATAGGGAGGGGAGGGCTTTCTTTCTCTATCCAATTATCCTACTACTTTTGGCTTACTTGGGGGCCCTATTCATTGACCTCATTAGCCCTAGGCATGCTCAGTGCAAAAACCTCCCCCTGCACCATCCTGGCCAATAGGGAAACTCCCTAGTACTCCCTGACTATCTATGATAACAACAATGCTGAACGTGAAATTTGAATTGAGTGTAGATGGAATTATAGAAGAAACAGGGACTATGGAATGTTGACACTGCTGCTATTAAAGAGACCTAGACCTATAACCTGCAGAACAGATCAAACTATTGACATATTTTTAAAAAGTGGTAGTGACAAAAAGGGTGAAACTTCACATTAAAGGAAGTCTTGAAGACATTTCATGACATAGAAAATGCAAAGGATAAAATGTTAGAAGCTGATCCAAACTAAAAAAAACCAAGAGTATGATTTTTGCCAAGGCATTGGGAGGATGCTTGCTTACTTCATATTATAAATTATACAACAAAAGATGATTACTATTCAAATTACTCTTGAAAAATAGAGTATTTTTGAGAAATGAAATAAAGCAATTTAATCTTCGATGTCCCTAATGTTTTAAATTACAGTGTACTAAATAATTTATTTTTTTCATTTTGTAATATATTTATTACCAAGATCAAGCATTTGTAATGCTTGGACAATATAAATGAAAAAAATCCAGCTTTTTTTTTCTACAATGAGTTTTTTCTCTATGTGTCTCCTTTACTATTCACACAAAACACTTCTGACAATTTTGGTCACAAAATATGTGGAGGTTTTTCCCCAACACCAAGCACTACTCTGTGACACCAGCTGGGTGTCCAACAATTCAACTCGACTCTGACTATCTACCTGGAGGTAATGTTGGGTCCCCCAGGGGTTAAGGGCTCAGTCCAGTCCTATAAGATCTCTACCCCCACTTCTGCCCACATACTTCAGATGCCAGTTAGAAGCCTAAATTATCACCTGTGCTTCTGACCAACTAGATATAGACTGGAATTTTCAATGACCTCCTCCTTGAGTTCAATGAATTTGCTAGAATAGCTCACAGAACTCAGAGAAATGCTTACTTATGTTTACCAGTTTATTAAAGGATACAGGTGAACACTCAAATGAAGAGATACATGGGATGAGGTCTTGGGGGGTGCTGAGTTCAGTGGCTTCTGTCCCCATGGAGTTGGGGTAGATGAATTCATTCACCTGGAAACTCTCCAACCCTGTGCTCTTGGGATTTTATGGAGACTTCCTCACATAGGCATGATCAGTTATTAGCTCCAGTTCTAGTTCCTCTCCCCTCTCTGGAGGATGAGGGGTGGAACTGAAAACTCCAAGCTTCTAATCACAGCTTGGCCTTTCTGATGATCAGCCCCCATCCAGGAGCCCGCCTAGAGTCTCCTTAAAGAACAAAAGATGCTCCTAATGTTCTTATAACTTAGGAATTCACAAGGTTTTAGGAGCCCTGTGTTAGGGACAGGGTCAGAGATAAATACTAGAACAAGAGATGCTCCTAGTGTTCTTATCACTTAGAAAATCACAAAGGCCCGGCCTACGTCTCTCAGTGGTTGAGCATCAACATATGAACCAGGGGGTCATGGTTTGATTCCCGGTAAGGTCACATGCCTGGGTTGTGGGCTCAATCCCTGGTGTGGGGAGTGCAGGAGACAGCCGATCAATAATTCTTTCTCATCATTGATGTTTCTATCTCTCCTTCTGCCTTTCTCTCTGAAATAAAAAAAGTATATACGGGGAGGGAGAGAGAATCACAAAGATTTCAGGAGTTCTATGCCAGGAACCAGGGACAGAGACCAATACATATTTTCTATTATCTCACAAACAAAAATTTGTAAATATCACAGGGTAAACTATAATTTTTTCATTGATAAGATAATTTTGCATGGTTTCAGCTTGCACAGTCATTTTCTATGATCGTGCATGGCAATGCAAAGTGAGCACAGCCTGTACTAAGGAAAACAAGGAGGCAGAGTGTGCTGGAATGACAAGCTGAGTGAAAATCCCCCAGCTCAAAGCAGATGGCCATTCTGCTCTGCTGCTGCCCTGATTGCCTCTCAGGAGCAGGGGGAGGTAGAGAAGCCCTCAGGGGCGATCAGGGCCAGCAACTGCTGCTCACACCTGCTGACAGCGCCAAGCGATCGGGACCTGCGCCAGGTGCTGGCAGCGGGTGCGAGCAGCGGCTTCAGTGCTGGCTTCGGTGTGAAAGGGGCCGGCGCAGGCAGCAGGTGTGAGCACCTGATGGGACCTCACACGGAGGAGCAAAAACTTTTCAGTAACTACCAGAGGCTCACCCTGATGACAGCGACCAGTGCCCTGCCTTGGTCTGGCACCCCCGCTCACCTGCTCCACCATCCCACCACAGCTGACACCCACTATGTTCCACACGTGCCCCCTGGTGGTCAGCATACATCATAGCAACCGGTTGTTCGGTTGTTCCACCACTCGGTCTATTTGCATATTAGGATTTTATATATATAGATAGCCAAGACATGGAAACAACCTAAGTGTTCATCAACAGAGAAGAAAATTGAATATATATATATGCAATGGAATACTATTCAGCCATAAGAAGGAAGGAAACCCTGTCCTTTGCAACAACCTGGATCGACTTTGAGGGCATTATGCTAAGTGAAATAAGTCAGTCACAGAAAGGTAAATACCACATGATATGTGAAATCTAAAAATAAACCCCAAGGTAAACAAAAATGCTGTACTCAGATACAGAGAATAGACAGTAGTATCCAGAGGTGAAGGAGTGGGAGTGGAGGAATTGGATGAAGATGGTCAAAAGGCACAAACTTCTAGCTATGAGATGAGATAAGTAAGTACTGGGGAGGTAACGTACAGCATGATGACTATAGTTAACACTGTTCTATGGTATATTTAAAAGTTGCTAAGAGAGTGGATACTAAAACTTCTCATCATAAGGAAAAACCTTTTTATTTCCCTTTTGTATCTATTTGGTATGATGACTGTTATCTAAGCTTATTGTGGTAATCATTTCACAACATATGTAAGTGAAGTCATTATGCTGGACACCTTAAACATATACAGTGCTGCATGTCAATTAGATAGCTCAATAGAACTGAAAGGAAGAATGTTTTCCCCTATAGTTAGTTTATTTAAATATAATGTGTTCCTTTGAAGCTTTTGCTTATAAGAGCAGGAGTTTCTGGCTCTGGTTGCCTGAATGTACATCTTTGCTCCTTTTCCTTCAGGAGACAAGATTGTCTAGGTCACAAATGCCTACCGTCTCAGTTGCTATGTCACAGAGGATGACAATTCTTATTCCAGTTCTTTCATGTGAAGTCATCCAGGTCATTTAATCTTCCATTGCAGTGACACAATGAAACCCTCTCAGCCTAATGGGTTCAGGCACATCTTTCCTGGGCTGATAGCCAGGACTGAATTGATGTTCTGGTTTAAAAGCAGAAGGAAAGCACAAAGAAAATTTCAAGCCAAGGAATAAGCAAGAGAAAGAAAGAAATACGGTTCCTTTCAGTGGCTCTAAGTGAGGATTTCTCCTTAAAATCCCAACGATGCTCTACAGTGCTGTGCAAGTGATTTGTAAGGCCAGCAAGGACTGGCTGTGCTTAACAGGGTCATTTGATTTTATTGCCTCAGGTGGGACCACTGCTATTTTGGGCCTGATAAGGGGGTCTGCAGTGGCACATGTGAGCAGATTTAAAAAGGTAAATCGTGTCTATAATGTGGTCAATTTGGGTGGGTGGGGAGAGTTCTGAGAAGAAAACCGGACAGTGCAATGTGAGATACAACCATAGACAAAACGTATTACATTCCCACATCCCTGGTGTAAAGATACACAAAAGACAGAGCCAGCTGTGTTTATAGACGCTCTGCCTCCAGCTCTGAGTGTAATTGGAGAAACTAAAAGACCTGGCTCATTGGGTATATGTCCTTGCTAAGTTCCCGTACTTTCTACAATATCTTGGCTTCTGAAGAGTTTTTCTGGGTCTGCCTTTGACTAGCAGTATGACCTTGAACAAGTTACATACCTTTCCAGCCCTGACTTCTTCATTGGTAAAGTGAGAGGATCAAAGGAGATACCTAATGTGTCTGTCTTTTTTGTTATTGTTGTTGTTGTTATATGAAAAGTGTTTTCTTTTTTAAAAAAATAGATTTTATTGATTTTTTACAGAGAGGAAGGGAGAGGGATAGAGAGTTAGAAACATCGATGAGTGAGAAACATCGATTTAGCTGCCTCCTGCACACTCCCCACTGGGGATGTATCTACAACCAAGGTACATGCCCTTGACCGGAATCGAACCTGGGACCCCTTAGTCTGCAGGCCGACGCTCTATCCACTGAGCCAAACCGGTTAGGGCCTAATGTGTCTTTTAGTTGCATGGCACTGTGACTCTCAGAAGTTCTTCATGAGAAATGCTTTTAATTGGAGGTACATTTGGTGTCAATAAACTAATTTTAAAAAAACAAATTAAAAGCCCAACCTTGTTCCAGAAAGGATTTAAGGTGACTAGCCATCACTTTATTCCTCTAGCTTGCATATATATAAAGAAGTTTCTTTTTTTCCCCAGCCCTGCTCCATGGCTACCTTCAACTAAACTAAGGCATAGTCTGGGATGTCAGAGGTTTTCAAGAGTATTTTATATTGCATCCTAGATTAATTGGCAGCACAGATTAGCACATGACTGCAGGCAATTGAGATGTACTTATAGAAATAAGCTATATTAAAAATAAAATATCACTCATGTAATAGACAATTAGAAATGCTATCAACTAATTTGGAACAAAATAGGAAGAAATTAAAAAAAAACATTTAAATAAAATAATTATCAGTATACTAATTTAAAGAACTACCCACTGCCGCCTATCTACTCTTTATATTTTATCTCAGATGTAGGTTACAAACACACACAAATAAACAAAAAGCAAGCTTTGATTCAACATAAATATTTTCTTAAAATCAGAGTCAATTGGTTATATTTATAGCTCACATCTGGCTCAAACTCCTAAATGCTTTAGGAAAACTTGACATTAAGCCTCATTTAGGTTTTCAAAGTTCTCATAGAATAATGATAGGCCTTCTAAGTCCTGATTTTCTACACATCTTCCAAAAAGCATATATATTGAACAAGAATAAATGGTCTATAGTTCAAGCATACAGCATAACTAGGATATAGAAGATAGTATAATTCTCTTGTATTTATTTATCATCAAGAAATAAAAACAGAGCCAACTCATGAGCTATGCCAGCATGGAGAGTCGGGCTGATACTGGCAGTGGAGGAGTGAAGGTAAAATCTCCCCCCATAAAAAGAAGGGCTGCTGTGAGTAGAGAATACTAACATTATACCTGTGCCAACCACTTTCATGTGATTGCCTTTCATTATATGCCCCATGAAGTCAGGAAATGAAAAGTACTCAACATCAGTGATACAGCATCCTTGCCATAAATGTTTGACCTCAACTGACTTCCAGGACAGAGCCAGAAGAATTTAGGATGTGGGGTATTCTTTAGACCAACTGACCTGGACTCTAAAGAAGATTTAGTGTCATGAAGAACCAAAGGAAGTAGAAAATAGTTTCAGACAGTGGAGCCGGGGGTAAGGGAGGAGGGAGATAATGAGATATAATAACCAAATATTATGTGTGGATCTTGACTGGATTCTGGGTGGTTGCACAGCTATTATGGCCACCTGATGGAAGGAGGGAAATTTTCATACAACCCTGTGTTGCATGAGGTTATTGAAGTAATATGTTATTTTTTAGATGTGACAATGGTGATGTGGTTGTTGTGTAGGAGGATGTCTTCAATCATGAGAGATGCAAATTAAAAAATTTAGGGGTGAATTGCCATGAAGTCTGGAGTCTACTTTGAGATGGTTTGGAAAAAGGGAAGCATGTGTATACACAGTGAGTGATAGAGTGAATGTGATGGAACTCTAACAGCTGATCAATCTAATTGTTTCAACCTTTCTGTGGGTTTAAAATTTTTCAAAAGCAAAAGAGAAAGGCATCTTTCATTAAGCCTTTGAGATATTTAGCTGTCTATAGCAAACTTTCTGGTAACATTGCCCAAGTGCTCATATAATTTTACTCTCCGACTGCAAGCAGAGAGGAGAAAGACAGGAGGGAAGCTCATGCATCTGCAAGTACCAGTTTGCTTCATACAAATGTTGTGCCTGTCTGGAGTTTCTGACTCAGTGTTTCTCAAAGTGTGGCCAGTGAGCCACTTGTGAGCCTGCACAATGCTGGGCCTGCCCCAGATCTGCTAGAACTCAGGAGGTGGGACCCAAGAGTCAAAGTCTTAGCCAGTTTCCTGTGAGTCTTTGCAAACTCAAGTTCCAGAAGCTTTGCTCTAGCAACTGACTCCACACTCAACACCACCAACCCCACCCCTAATGACATTTAGTATGAACATTAATTTGCATTGTAAATTATTTTTAGCAACAATTAGTGTGAACATTAATTAGCACTGTAAATTGTTTTTAGCAACATTTAGTATGAACATTAATTAGCATTGTAAATTGTTTTTAGCAACACTTAGTATGAACATTAATTTGAATTGTAAATTGTTTTTAGCAGGCTAGGGCTACATTAGAATTTTAAAAAATAAGGCATGCAGAGAAAGAACAATATGATAGCAAATCCAGAAGGGTTACACTCCTTGAGGAGGTTCCCAACTTGGGTGCATCACCCAGCTCAGACATAATTCCACATTTCCAGTATGGAACTAAGTTTCACCCACTACTATTCCACTGTATTTGTAGTATGACTTCTGACACAGACCTCTAAGTCAAATGCATTTAATTCCTAAAATAATCACAGCTTCTTTCTCTCCCCTTCCTCTACCCACTCTCATTCCCCCACATGATTATTCACAACTCTGATTGTCATGTTTAAATAGAACAACAGCTTTCAGAGTGACTTCTTCACACTGGGTTAAGATTTTATATTAACTAGATAGAGGACATAACCTAGTACCATCCACTGCAATCAACAAAACTTGTGCCTAAAGGAAATAAGATAAGGCAGTTAAGATTTGATTGGGGTGGAGGAGGGATGACAGGCTGAAAGACCATACTGGAAGTGTGGAATTATATCTGAGCCTGGTGGTGCAACAAAGTCGAGAACCCCCATCAGTTGGGGCCATGAGAGGGCCCAGAGTTTGAGAGTGCTAAGAGAGAGAAAGTGGTGCCAAGGATGGGCCAGAGGGCCATGGGAAAATAATTTTGCATACAGAATTTGGGGAAGGAAAGGAACATTTTTAATATTCTATTTACAAGTAATTTGGACCATATGGACAAGTTCTTGGTTGTGGACCTTGACTGTAGATACTAAAACATCAGCCTTAAGTCATTTGCACTGGAGTTCCTCTTAATGCAATGCCTTTTGAGTCTCCTGGAAGAAAGCACTACTTCCTCATCCCAATCAGGAAAATTTGGGATTGACATCTGAATGAGAGCTCATCAAAGGTGCAGCACCATTTCCATAACCTCTGCTGTTCACTTGTGATAAGGGAAGAACCCTGGGTGGTGGGGAGCGGCAGCTAGTGGATAGTGGGTTTCTTTGGGGGTTGATGAAAATGTTCTACAATAGATTATGGTGATAGCTGCACAACTCTGTGAATGTACTAAAAACCATTTGATTGTACCTTTTAAATGGATGAATTATATGGTAATGTGAGTTATATCTCAATAAAGCTGTAACACATGTATTTAAAATCAGTAAAAGCATATCTAAGGGTCACAAAGAAGAGAAAAAGGTGAGGTCTCTTTGGCAATTACAATTTGATTCTCTGGGAAAACTTCTAAACTATGCACCAGAAAGCCAAGGACAAATTCAGGAAACTTCTTGTTATCTAAGTTGGGAGGAGAGTAATTATGAAACTTTCCAAGAAACATGGATAAAAACGATAAAAATAAAAGATGGATTCTTTTGCATAACCTGCCCATTACTTCTGTGTTTTTTAAGTAGGTAAAGTAACCAGAGGGAATATAAAGAGGAGCTAAGAGTGTGGGCTACATTTCAGGACAAATTTCATGTATTATTTTTTAAGTATATAGCATATCTCAAGAGCTAACACTGAGATGATGTAGGCAGACAGATGAGTGGGATTGTTCAGGTACTGTTATTATAATAATTGAATTTTCAGAAACAGAAACTCATAGATAGACAAGTGTGACTTCCAGCCTGTATCTCCTCTGCCACATAATGTTTCAGGGACCTCAAAACCCTCTGCTTCAATTTGTTTGTCAGGGATAGTAATGTCTTTTCTTTAAGCAGTGTTACCCAAAAACTCCTTAGGTCTTGGGGATGAGGAGGGGGCTAGAAAAAAATGTGACTATCAAGTAAGGAGCCTTGCGGCCTTGCAAATCTCAGAAAGTGGGACTATGGGGCTAGTTGAGGTCTGAGGTCTGGGCATCTGGGTCAGGACATCCTATTTCCCAGGGCTCTGGAGTGTGTAGAGCTGAGAAGACTATGGGGTATCTTGGGGAGAAATCAAAGCAAAAGTCAGGCAGACTGTCTAAGTGAGTCGCCAATCACACAGGTTTAAGAGAGAAACCATATGAGAGAAGAGGGTTTGAAGCAGAGGGTGGAGGTGAGGCTAGGAGTCATCTCAGTGGACATTATGGAGTGCTGCAGGCTCTTACAGGTTGGACTAGGGAATGGCTCAAACTCAAAGACTCACTCCCTATTCCTAATTCCATCTCAATTCCTAGGGCCAAATCAAAGAATGATGAAAGCCCGTAGTTTCAACAGTCAGTCAGTCAGCAAAATCTCCAAGGATAATGGTGTTTACGGATCTCTGGAGTGATAGCCAGATCCGTTGCTAAACCATCCTCACTACCAAAAATTTATTTGTTACATCAGATTGCACAGTTGTTGCAAGTAAAACCCATTTCTTAGCCCTGACTGGGTAGCTCAGTTGGTTAGAGCATCGTCCCAGTACACCAAGATTTCAGGTTTGATTGCTGGTCAGGCAAATACAAGAATCAACCAAGGAATGAATAATTAATTGGAACAAAAAATCAATGTTTTTCCTCTCTCTCTCTCTCCAATCAATCAATCCATCAATCAAAAAACAAACAAACATTTTCTTACCCTGGCCATTTACTGGCTGGGCTGGTACAAGTGTTGGAAGCCAATTAAGCTCTCTAAGGGTTAGTCTCCTCATTTGTAAAATGGGCATAATAATAGGGCCTATCTTACAGGGTTATTATAAGGATCACGTGAGATGAGACTTAAAAAGCACATAGATTAGTCCTTAGCACGGGGTATGCATTGCCTTCGGCATCAGAATCAGTGTTATTGCATTTGTGTTGTTCTTGGTGATACTGAGGCTCATATCCTGGGGTTTGGGCTAATCAAAAAAGCTCCTGTCTGGCAGCTAGTGGTATCCCTAGATTTCTTGGTAACACTTGTGACCAAGAAAATGTCATATTGGCCTGCTGAGTGTTCGTTGTGTGATAGGCCCTCGTGTGTGTATTTTATTTAGGGTATATCTTTTTAACTTCAGAATAACTCTGTGAATAAACAGACCATTTAGGGAGCAAGCTCAGAAAATGAAAACTCTGTCACTGTTGTTCCTCTGATATTCTCCAGTTTCCATGCCTTCCATCATTCTAGACTATATGTTTTTAGCTTTCCCTAAATCATTACCTACCCAAGTTCCACTCTTTCTGGCCAGGCCATCTTTTCCTTGATGCATTTACTGAGCTTCATCATCATCATCATCATCATCAACAACAACAACAACAACACATCAACAACACATAGACGTTGCTCCCTAGTCTGTAAGTTTTTTGAGGGCAGAGTACAGTGCAATGTGCATAGCACTTGACAACAGACATTGGGCTTGAACAAATGACTGAAGTTTTCTGAGTCTGAGTTTCTTCATTTGTAAAAAGTGCATGGTAATATGTAACTCATAGTGTAATTGTGAAATTGATTAAATAAAATAATAGGTGGAGAATTCTTAGTTTAGTCTATGGCACATAGTAGGTGTTTAATAAGCATTAGCTCCCTTCTCTTTATGTTTATATCACAGTGACCCTTAGCAGAGTTCTTTTCACCTTATTATACTACTACTATATGAGAGAAACTTGGCAAAATTAGGAGGAAATTGGGAACATCTTTCCTTACATTCATTTAGCAAATATTTACCGAGCATCTACTATGTTCAAGAAACTGCAAGGTATTGGGGATCTGAGCATGACCAAGGCAAAGACTTGGCCCCCATTGAGCTTTTCATTGAAGGAATTCTTAGGAGACCTTCCCCAACTTTTTCTCCAAATTAATAAGAGGTCTTCCATCTCATGTGACTTATGGGAATTAGCTGTAATAGTTCAAATCATAAGTATTAGGAACAGTAATCTTTTTGCTTCCCTTGTTTGCTGACAAGGAGATTCTCTTAAGTTTGGACAGCAGTTTCTTGGTCAAGGCCAGGAAGAAAACCCAACACAGGTAGCAAAAAGGCTTCCCTTTCCATTTGCTTTGTCCATGAAGGTATAGGCAAATTTCTAGATTGATTGATTGATTGATTGATTGATTTTTAGATTGTGGCAGGTCCAAGAGCTGTGTGAATTTTCACCACAGCATGATGAAGAGAAAATGTCCTCTCTTTCCTACATTCTTTACAGAATTAATGAATGGCTTCACTTACATTTTTTAAAATAAAAATTTAACATCAATACTTGAATGTCTCCTTAGGGTGGAGTCTAAAGACAGCAAAGACTTCTGAGGATGAGCCCTGATCTGTTGCAGCAGGGAATCCTGTGGAATTTAAACAGGCTGCATCCTACCAGTATATTGCTGGTGTGGAACTGTACTTTGTGCTGATGCCTGTTGGCCCAGAGACTGTTCAGGAGGAGTTAGAAACCTCTAGAGATGAAGGATGTTCCTGACCTCTATCTACAGAACCAAATGGATTCCAGGAATAATGCACTTAAATTGGAATTGGAACCATTTATTCTCTCCACTCGCCCAGATGATTCAAAATTCTAGGCTTAAAACTTTGGAGGCTTCCTGGCCTCTTCTCTGTCATACTCCATCTCCACACTACAAGAAATCTTCCTGGCTCTACCATCAAAACATGTCTAGGATCCGATTATCACTCACCTCCTCCACTATTCTCACTGTCCAGGCCACCGTCATCTCCTGTTTGAATTACTGCAGGAGCCTCCTGTGAAACCCTTTGCTCCTGTCCTTGTCCCCATGCAGGGGTTCAAAATATTCCACCCCAAAATATGCCACTTTGAGGATCATATTGAGCTGAAGGCATTTGAGATTCAACAGATTCAAAAAGAAGCCTTCCTGGAGCCCTTATCTGACTGGAAGCAGAAACTCCTGAGAAATGAGCGTGGCCCTGAATCTCTCTCCTGGGGAAGTTTCTTGGCCAGGAAGAAGTTGGAAAGTTGGCACCGAGATCAACCTGTACAAACAAACCTTGCTAAGACAGCCCTTTTCTTCCTTTATCTTCCAATTTCCACAATATACTTACTTTCCCACAGCTTGCAGCCCCTGGAAGCCTAAAATCCCCTTTCCTTTGTCTTGTCATGTCTCAGTCTATTGCTCTTTGTTAAAAAATTGCACATAAACTTTCAAGTCTATCTACTTCTTTGAGTCTTCACTTCTTTTCTAGGAAGACCCTCCCCCCATTACATAAAAATTAACATCAAGTAAAATTTGTATGCTTTTCTTCTACTAACGTCTTTTGTCAGTATAATTTGCAGGGCCCCAGCCACTGAACCAAAAGAGGGTAGAGGAAAAAGAGCTATTCCCCCCTGCCCAGGCCTTTCTCCATCCAGAGTGACCCTTTAAAATTTAATTCAGATCATGTCACTGCTCTCATCAAAACTCTGAGTAAAGTCAAAGTCCTTAGGATAGTCCACAGGCCCTACAGGATCTGGCTTCCACAACCTGCCTTACCACACCTTTACAAGCCCCTTGCTCACCCTCTAGCTACACCAAATTCATGCTTTTCCTCAAACAGGCCTTCCCGTGGAAGCTTCACTCTGCATGCAATGTTCTTCCTCCCGAGATCTCCATGGTGCACCACCTCAGTCCTTCAAGTCTTAGGTGTCACCTCTCCAGTGGGTGCACCCTGTTCATCCTACTAAGACTGCCTCCCACTTCCTGGCATTCCCAACACTCTTTCCTGCTTCAGGATTTATGGCCTTCTGATACAATCGCAGATGTATTTATACGTTTTGCTCATTGTCTATCTTCTCCCACTAGACTACAAACTCTACCAATGCAGGGTTTTTGTTTTGGTTTTCTTTTCTCTGCAGTATCCCCAGTACCTAGAAGAGCACTTGTTACATGGTTAGGAGTTCAAGACCTATTTGTTGAGTGAATATGTTGTTTTTTTCAGAAGGAATCCATTGCAGCCCATAAGTAGAGTGGTGGGCCCCAGTTTCTCTCCCCGCTCTTTTTGGAGTGCCGAGAGGTGAATAATCACCGGGAGCCTAGCTGTAGGCTCAATCACGCCTTCATGCCTGCTTCTCAGTATAGGTGATCACTCACTGCTAATTATCCGGGAAAAGACAGCTGAATTATGATTTGCTTGTGCAGCAATTTTCTTAAAATGGATCAATGTGAGTATTCAAGGGGATGAATCTTACAAAGTCTCTGACTTCAGTCTTATGTAAGTCTTCAGCTTTCAGGTAGAAAGACAAGCAAGCTCCAAAATTCTCTTTTAAGAAATCATCTTCCTCCTCCCTCTTTCAATTTTTTAACCCTTTAATGTTCTGGCCAACTGTTGAGAGAAAAACAGGAAAGTAAACAAGTCAATATAAGAGATCCATTTTAGTTACTCTGATGATATTGAAACTACTTTGCACTCATACTAATACTAAAATTGGCTAAAAACATAGACACTTCAGCTTCAGTGCAGTGTCTTTGGCATCATGTAGTTTATTAGGTGCTAGAGGGTATAAAAAGAAAAGTCTAGTATTTCTTAAGTCTGCAAGGATTCAGGTTTGGAGTTGGAAATGTCTCTTTTTAGTGCAATTAACAGCTACATTATGGAACTAAATTTAGGAAGAAGAGGAAGGTTCTAAAGAGAATTGCCCAGTTTAGACTCCTCATCTTATAGAGCATATTTCACTAATGGGATCATTAAAGACCTGCATTATGTTTGACCCAAAACAAAGTACGAGCACATTTCCTGTCTACAGAACAGCACTGACTGTTTTCAAACAACAAGCTCTTGAAGGCAGGTAACAATAGAGCCACCCTTTCACACCCTCCAAGAGGCAGCCTGTGTGGGTGGATGGTGTGTGGTAGTAGATGGCATGTGCTTAGATAAGTAACTTTTTTTTTAAAGAGGAAAAAGAAGGCAGAAAAATACTGACAAAGAAACCCACGGGTTCTATCAAGATACACCAAAAACTTTTAATTTTCACAGCTGACATGACAGGGCTTAGCTAGAATTTGAAGAAAAGATACCTTCCCACCACCAAGGAAAATAGAGAAAAAAGAAGTAGCCATTTTGACATGGCCAGAGAGGATCTCTAAGATTCTGAGGCTCTGGATTCTACATATTTTATGTTGAGTTTTAAACTTTATTAGTAATAATAATTGAAATAATAGTCATTATTTATTGCTTGCTAAGGGCCAGGAACCAAGCTAACCATCTAACTTTCTCACTTAGCCTTCATGGGTTGACACTGAACCCCTGAGTCACACCAGCTGGCTAAAATTATTTCAATAATCACTTTTATAAATAAGCTAAAGAATATATCATAAACAATGTTATGTATATAATTGTTAGTACATTAACTTTTATTTCTGTTTGGAGGTTTTTTCTTCTCTGATACTTAAAATAGTGTGACCCAATGGAAGGAACATGGGCTTTGAAATCTGAATTAAATAGAGTAGGAAGTAAAGGAATTACTTTTCTTATATACCTGAAAAGTCCATGGGTTCCCTGGGTTCAGGGATGACTGCATTTAGATACTTAAAAGGTATCATTAAGACCAATTTCTCTCTGTCTCTCATCTTTCCTTTCCACTGTGTTGATCCCATTCATAGCAGGCTTCTCCCTCTCCTTTTAGTAGCAAGAGGTCATCAGCCATTATAGGTATCTGCTTTCAAAATCCCATTGCAATTGAAAAGAGAGAAAAACCCTTCTTTTGATTTCTGTGGAAAAAGCCCGGCAATTCTCTCTGATAGGCTGTGGTTGTGTCACATGACACTTCTGGCCACTGTGCCCAGAAGGACATGATGACCTGATCAATTGTGCCCTGTGTCCCACACCAACGCTGGGGCCGCAGAGTCAACCCAGCCAAACCACAAGGAGGGGGAGGAATGGTGGGCAAGAAAAACCAATGTGTCCCCACTACAGATTTAGACACATACCAGTTTAAAGCCTCTGAGGATCTTACTACCTTGTGTAAATCATTTATCCTTTCTCTGTTAAATGGTATAAATGGTAAAGAATACCAGCATCCAGGATTCCTGTGATGATGTTACGAGTGAAAAACTTAGAGCCCCTTATTCAATGTGGACTGCAGAAGGCACTCAATAAAAGGCAGCCTGAATTCAGTTCGCTTGGTATTAAATAACGACACGAACATGGCACTGTTGTGACTGCCTCTGTTGTGGAAAACCTCCAGGGCATGGCTTTCTCTCTGCCCCACTCCACTCACAGAGAGAATCTCCTTGCCAGGTTCAATAAGCAAAAGTGATGAGTGTCATTAGCATTACTAAAATGCACACCTGCATTAGCTGCATCAGAGCAGCTGTGTTTACTAAAATTCACCAACCTTTCCACAGTAATTTCTCACTCATTACTGAGAGGTGGAGAATTATATTCTATTTGATTATAAATATACCCCCTATAATTTCATCATGAAAAAATGAACTTCGCATTAGCCCTGTGCAGCACTCATTGCCATTCTTTCCCTGACTCCACTGAAGGCTCCATAGGCCCCTCCTTTCACCTCCAGCATCGCTTTGCTTTTCTACTGAATAGATACCTTATGTAGCTGCACCAACAGGCAGAGAAGGGTCACTGTGCCTGTAGGAGTGACTGATCCTGAGTCACTGGATTATTGCTCTCAGAGTGCAGGGAGGACCATATATGGAACATAGGTTGTCCCCTGGAACGCCTCTTTGTCCCTCCTGACCTAATAGTACAAATAAATGGAAAACTGAGACCTAATCAGAAACTGCCATTCCATGGGGCCTAATACTTTATCAATAATAATGAGTTAGTTTTGTTAAGTAATCTCTATCACTGAGTCTTAAAAATAGGACCTTAATCAGTAGTTCCTCATTTGTCTTCATAGTATAGATTAGTATTTCTTCTGAGATTTCAGATTTAGCCAATACAAACAGCATTTAACATCAACTACAGCCACTCATTTTTAGGAATTCTTTTCCATCTTATCCTGCTGATGGCCTGAGGCCATCGATCTGGAATCTGGCCAAAAGGGACATAAGATAGTAGGTTTTTTTTTTAAAAAAAAATAAGATTAATATGAAGATTAGTTTTCTTTGTTTGCAAGCATTATTTTCCCCAGTAAATAACAATTCGACTTATGTTAAATAGTTGAATTTTTGATTATATATTTACCATGAATACTCAATCAATAACTTGATAGGTTCTATTTTATGAAACTTGAATATGTGAATTGTATGAGTTTAATAAAGCGACATTTCCAAGCACAGAAAGAAGAAAATGGTTGATCATTATAAATGAATGCTCATTCTAGAAAGAAACCGCATTCTGTTATTAGTAGCATTTATTTACCTCTCTACAGGTCAATTTTTATCAATCCTTTTAGCTGCCTTTGTGGCAATTCTAATGTCCCATCTTTGTACTGTTTCACATTTATCTTACTATCCCCAATACCTAGCAAGACACCTTATACATTGTAAAAGCCAAATTAATATTTGGGAAACTGAACTTGATTTGAAAAATATAAAATTACAAGCGATACAGGAAAGGCCTAAAGATCCTTTAGCTATTTATTTGTCCTAGTAATATCAGTTTTATTGATTTCCTGGAAAAGTCATTTTATAATTGGAAGGACAGTTTTGCTAATGATTCATTTGGAACTTCTCTACCTTTCACTTCATCCCATTAATCCCTTGGAAGTTTTCAGTTTCATAATTTAATAATTAAAAGTACATGGTCTTGAATCATGATGAAACCTTTTAAGTGGCCTTTTATTGTATTAAGATTTTGTAGGTGAGTAAAAGTTATTTGATCTTATTCTTTATTAAAAAAATATATTTTTATTGATTTCAGAGGGGAAAGGATAGGGAGAGAGAGAGATAGAAACATCAGTGATGAGAGAGAATCATTGATCAGCTGCCTCCTACACGCCCCACTTTGGGGATCGGACCCTTGACCCAGGCATATGCCCTGACCAGAAATTGAACCGTGCCCTCCTGGTTCATAGGTTGACGCTCAACCACTGAGCCACACAGGCTGGGGTAATCTTTTTCTTAAAATAAAAAGTCATCAAAATTATTGAAGTTATTAATACATGTTGTGTCTTCTTAAACTTTTCTTGGATTCTTTGTAGTCTTCATTCATTAAGGCAGGCATTAACAATCACATTGAACAGAACAGGGAGCCAAGGTTAAAATGATTTATTCCTGACCGTTTTGCAGCATGGCAAGGCCAGGCTGAGAGACTGAAGCTCACTAAGACAGCTTTCCTCTGCCTCTCACTCTCCCAGGTGCCTAATGCCTAACAGCTGCATCAACTCACCCGTGTCATTTAGTGCACTCAAAGATGATTTGCTTTTCTCAGCATGCCTGGTGCATCAACAGATGCCTTCTTGGCCTCAGAATATCGAAGTATCTTCCCAGGTACCTGACTTCCCATGAGTGGCAGGTGGTAGAAGAACAGAACAGTGCATACTTCAGCAACACCAGTCCCAGCTTCTGACCCACACTGCTCTGTCTTTTCTTTCATCTGTGCCATCTCAGGTATTGCAACAAATCGAGGTAGCACTGTAGAGTGTTTTCACCATATCGCCTGCTAAGACTATTCCACAGCAATTCCTCTTTATCATCTTTACACCAGCTAAAAGGCAGCCCTCTGCTGGGAAACATCACCTGCTCTCAGAAGACAAAGGCAGGAGGTAATTGGCCATTGCAGGGCCATTGCTATGGACTGAATATTGGTGTCCCTTCCAAATTCATGTGTTGAATCCCTAATCCCCACTGTGATGGATTTTGGAGATGGGGCCTTTGAGAGGTAATTGGGTTTGGATGAGGTCATGGGAATGGAGCCCCTGTGATGGTTTGGTACTTTTATAAGGGAATGAAGGGACCAGAGTGTTTTCTCTCCGCCATGTGAGGACATAACGAGATTCTGTCAGATTACCTCTATAAACATTGTTCCTGGCTTCCAGGCTGCTATATTCCTCCTCAAAGCAGCGCTTTGCTATCAAAATAAAGTAATTGAGAGCATCCCAATGGAATGAGATATAAGGGCTTAAATAGAAGGCAGCTCCATCTTTTCCAAAGGATAATTTGGGGGGAACTTTTGAAATGTTCAGAGCCATGGTGTTTGATCTAATAAATCTGGATTATGTCCAGGAAATACACATTTTTCAAAAGCATTTCATATGATTCTGGTTCAGCCATCCCAAAACAGGCATTCAGCAGCGCATGTGTGTCTGTGAGTATTTGTAGGGGGTGGGGGGGTATTTCTTTCCATACCACTACCCCTAGTCCTTCCCAAGGCAAGCAGTGTTACCAGCTTGGCATAAATACCTCCATACTTTACACCATGCATATATATATATATTTGGAGTTATTTAATCACATTTTAATAAAATGGAATATTACAAATTAGTCTGACTTTTTCTTAGTATTGTCTCAAGGACTCACTTCAGTATATATACACACACGTACATGCAGGTTTCTTAACCTCAGCATTATTGGTATTTGGGGCCAGATTATTATTTGTTTGGGGTGGCTGTTTGGTACACTGTAAGATGTTTAGTGAAATTCCTGGCCTTTACCCACTGGATGCCAGTGGCCCTCAGTCCCCAGTTGTGACAAACAAAAATATCTCCAGATATTGCCAAATGTCCCCTGAGGCACATAGTCACTCCTGGTTGAGAATCACTGATATAACTTATTCGACTATTTCCTGTTAATGGGGATTCAGGTCATTTGCCGGAATTTTTGGTCCCACTCTGCAATAAAAATCTCCTATAACAACATTGCTTCTATTTCTGTAGGGTAGATTTTCGCAAATGGCGTTGCTAGGCAAGTTGATAGGCATTGTCAGATTACTTTCCTAAGAGCATGCAGCAATTCACATTCCCACCACAGTGCCTGAAAGAGCCCCTCCACTCTCACTAGCACTGGATATTAACCATCATGTTTGTTTTTTTCTATTTGCTAGTGAGATGCATTAAAAAAACAAACCGTGTTCCAATGTTGCTTTGAACATTGTGAGCATGTCATCCCTTATTTATTGGTCATTTGCTTTTCATGTTCTATAAAACCTATCATGTTCTTTGCCTATTTGTTGTCTGTGTTTTTCATTTTCACCAATTTGGAGGAGCTCTTAATTAGGCATATTAACCCTTTTCATCAGTATTGCAAATAGTTTGGTTGATTGGTTGTTGTTGTTTTGCAGTCCATCATTTATCTTTTGAATTTGTTTTCTGATGCTATAATTTTTTTCCCCATTTTATAAGGTTAATCTGTGGAAAAGTCTTTCCTTTTTAATATAGGAAAGTACAAGGGGGAAGTGACTTGCTCAAAGTTTCATCTTCAGTTAAAGGTAGAGCAGAGATAGGACACAGATCCCCACTCGGGGCTTCCCTTTACCCAGCAGGGAGCTGCTCCTCCCACTCTGCCCTGCCCTCTCCACACTCCATCTGTGCCTGTTTACAAACAACTAGCAGAATGGATTTGAAAATGCAGGATAGCAAAGTGTAATCAAATATCATAACACAATAACAACCCACGTGCCTTGAGTACATAATAATTATTTTATGTTGCCCTTTTTAGCCATCTAAACACCTAAGCAAAACTTGGGGAGAGATTGCCATCCCCCTTGGCACATATGCAGGGTACCAGGGATAGAGCAGATGGCTATGGGGCATTCCTGGTGGGGATTTCTGCCAGCGAGCGTTCAGTGAGCAGGCGCATAGATAGTTTAAGTGAGACAGCCTAGAGGCTAATGTGTTCACATGGCATAATGTCTTTTCACAAACCGCTGGGCTGTTTATCTGTGGCAGAAGGAAGCAGGGCTTTTAAAGAAGCTCTGCCTAACACCTTAAACATTATATCACATTGGAAATCTGTTTCCTGTAAAAGAATGAATGTATTAGGGAAATATTCCTTGAAATGTTATCACATCTGCTAAAATTGTGTATTTTTGAAAACAAAATAAAAATCCAAATCTTTATTCTCTGTATTGAGGCACTGAGCCCATTCATTTCTACATGCAAGATTTGCCACCCTGTTTGATACATACTTGCAGCTGGATACCCAAAGAAATGCAATATGGTGACCAAGAGCTTGTGTGTTTAATAGCACATTGAAAAAAAATGGAAGTCAGATGGCCCATCTCTGCTGTATCACTCCATTAACCTTCTGTACAACTTCAGGGAAGCCAATGAAAGTATTAACGCTTGTTCGTGCCTGACCATTTCAAACATGTATGGATGCAAAATGAATAACAAACACTGGGAAATTTTAGCTTAGCTGAGAACTCCTTTTCAGAAGTTTGTCTGGATTACTGAGGCAATGATTTTCAACCAGGATGGTGGGTGGTGGATGGAGAAGGAATTTTAAAACTACGCATCTCACCTGGGATTCTGACACCTCCTTTTATAAGGCATCCCACCCACCCCCACCAAAGGTACAATCAAGTAAGCCAATTACAGTTAGAAATGATGAGGTACCTCAGGTGAATGGGGCATGGGAAAAGATTCAACAATACTGATTTGAATATCTGAAGAGATTTATTCAAGTGGAAATCAGCTTGGCAAATACACACACACACACACACACACACACACACACACACCAGTACTACTAAAAGGAGGCTGTAGGTGATACTGTGCTGGGTGCAGTGAAGAGTACAAATATAAATTTTTTTCAATGTACTTTTTTCAACTTTCAGTCAACAGACATTGGTGAGCCTAGCATAGTACTGTTCATCATACAAATACTTATTGAGGGTCTATTAAGTGGAAGACTGTGTGCTAAAATTTCTAAGATGTGATCTCTACCCTAAGAAGCCCAAGGTGTGATCCCTTACAGCTTACTTGACGCACTTAGGCAAGAACACAAAGAGTAATGGGACCGAGCAAACACCAATACTCTATCCTCCCACTGTATGTACATCAAAATCCTGGCTAAACTACAACAAATGAAATATTTTAAATACAGTTGAATTCAAAATAAGTAAGGAGAAATTTCTGGTAAACAAGTGAAGAAAGACCTTAAAGCTATAGAAGTGAACAGCTGCCTGGGGGACAGGGTGTTGGATCTGGACAAAAGCCCTGACATCTGAGCGGGGGTTGAGGATAGGGTGTAGGAAGTTCGTGGGTACATGAGAGTGAACTTGGGCCTACTCAAAGTAAAACTGGGCCCAAGACGATTTTCAGAAAGCTGGGACTTCCTCAAGGATAAGGAGGGGAAAACAGCCGTTCACCAACTCAGAGAAAGATAAACAAGTGTGTCTTTTACTAGGGCTTTTGGGGGATAAAAGGGTCCTATAGGAAATCAAAACATCAACTCTCTATCACTAAAAACAAACAAATCCTAGTTCTTGGTGGGTAAAACCCTCTGGAGCACTCAGCAGAATCAAATCAAAGCAAAAACTACTAAGTGGAAATATTTTCACAACTGAGAGTAAATTAGACTCATAGAGGAAAAAGGAAAACAACAGAAAGTGAACTCATAAACCAAAATTATGAACCACACAAAGGAATGATCCATTAGCAGAAACAACAGATCCAGGCAGCAAGCTGGGCTCAGAACCTTGTTTTTGTCTCCCAGGACCACTGTCATTCATTGCCTAATGTTCCATCTTGAAAACTGTTCTTTCATATATTTTGTCTGGAGTTTCTTTGTTGTTGTTGTTGTTTCAGATGGGAAGGTAAATCCAATTCCTGTTGTGCTATATTAGCTGTAGGGAAGTACATAGTATTTTTTAAGGATGGTCTATGTTTATTAAACATTATCTAGACTATTGGCTAATTGAGCAATGTAAAGATCATCCAAAATCAGTTTGGCGATATGTCTTCATTTATAAAATCAGGTTGGGAGAGTAACCAGGGCATGTCACTGGAGCCTTTTATGTCGCAGATGAAATTCCTTCTGCCGTTCACACTGCAAATCAGGACTTGTTTAGTTCTAGCACCTTGTAATCCACGTATTCATGGTTCAGCCCCACTTCTCAATGTACATGCACATTGGTCAGACAATAATTTATAGGATATGGATATCTGACAAGCTTCCAGGTAATGCCAGTGATTGGCCTGCCGGAATGAATGGGTACAGTACAAGTCAGGGTTTCTCAGCCCCAGCACTATTGACACTGTAGGGTGGATCGTTTTTGTTTTCGCTGGAGGGAGCACTTTCCTGTGCTCTTTAAGATATATAGCAGCTTCTTGGCTCTACCCATCAGCTGCCACCCCCACTCCCAGTTGTGACAACCTAAAATGTTCCCCAAAACTGCCAAATGTCCCCCAGGAAACAGTATTGCCTCCAGTTGAGAAACAAATTAAATCTAGACCTTAATTGCATTTTATTAATTTCTATATCCCCAGCACTCAGGAGAATGCACTCAATAAATGGCTGTGCAATTAGCAAATGAATGAATGAATGAATGAGTAGCATACATAGATGAATGTCATCAGTCCTTGTCTTATAGAACAAGTATCCTCAGAGCTCACTGTTCTTAATAATCACTGGAGTTCTTATTAAAATGCAGATTCTCCAACCCCGATCCCAGGGAGTCATTTAATATATATGAGGTGGGGCATGGGAATTTGCATTTTAACATGGGTTATAGTGATTTCTCAGTCAGAATCTGAGAAAGCCCCGAATCCAACTA
>NW_005353967.1:17495275-17524719 GCF_000412655.1 Myotis brandtii
GATGCCAGTTACCATGTGATGTTTACTTTGGGATAAAAATCAGAATGTCAGCTTAGAGTTCAATGTGGCATCTTTTGACTAGTGCTCTGAGTAGAACCATCAACCAGGGTCTATAATCAGAGCAAGTTCTTGAAATGGGTTCAGCCTCTGCATCGGCCACTTCATTCAGAACTTGATTGAATAGAGTCCTTCAATTCCAAAGGCAGATTTCGGTCCAAGTGACCTCAGACCCTGTTTCCATGGTGAATATTTCATAGGGTTGAAAGTCCAGGGAAATCACTTTATTTTTTTTTTAAATATTATAATAAGTATTACAAAGGGTATTACATATGTGTCCTTCCCCCCTCCCCGCCCTTGACAATCCCCTGCCCTCCCTTACCCCCCAGTGTCTTATGTCCATTAGTTATGCTTATATGCATGCATACAAGTCCTTCGGTTGATCTCTTACTCCCCTCCCTTCTGCCCCCCAACCCTCTCTGGCCTTCCCACTGCAGTTTGACAATCAGTTTGAGGCAGCTCTGCCTCTGTATCTATTATTGTTCAAAAGTTTGTAATGGTCTTTATTATCCATGAATGAGTGAGATCATGTGGTATTTTTCCTTCATTGACTGGCTTATTTCACTTAGCATAATGCTCTCCAGTTCCATCCATGCCGTTGCAAATGGTAAGAGTTCCTTCTTTTTTACAGCAGCATAGTATTCCATCGTGTAGATGTACCACAGTTTTCTAATCCATTCATCTACTGATGGGCACTTAGGCTGTTTCCAAATCTTAGCTATGGTGAATTGTGCTGCTATGAACATATGGGTGCACATATCCTTTCTGATTGGTGTTTCTGGTTTCTTGGGATATATTCCTAGAAGTGGGATCACAGGGTCAAATGGGAGTTCCATTTCCAGTTTTTTGAGGAAACTCCATACTGTCTTCCATAGTGGCTGCACCAGTCTGCATTCCCACCAGCAGTGCACAAGTGTTCCTTTTTCTCCACATCCTCTCCAGCACTTGTCGTTTGTTGATTTGTTGATGATAGCCATTCTGACAGGTGTGAAATGGTACCTCATTGTTGTTTTGATTTGCATCTCTCGGATGATTAGTGACTTTGAGCATGTTTTCATATGTCTCTTGGCTTTCTGAATGTCCTCTTTTGAAAAAGTGACCTCAGACCCTGTTCCTATGGTGATTATTTCATAGGGTTGAAAGTCCAGGGAAATCACTTTAAAGGAAGGATTTTAATGATTACCTACTTTAAAAAAATTCAATAACTTTTGAGTAGAAAAGGCTTTATTTCTTAATATTTTCAACTGTCAAGAGACCCTATATAGGAAAAGATATTTACATATTTTGGGTTTGGTTTAATAATTTTCCTGTAAAACAGATTTCTGTGGTCAGAGACTTGGTTTTCTTTATTCCTGTAAAGTTCTTTTCAAATAGGATAGTTTCCATTCTATTTGTCTAAGGCAGCGGTTCTCAACCTGTGGGTCGCGACCCCTTTGGCGGTCGAATGACCCTTTCACAGGGGTCACCTAAGACCATCCTGCATATCAGATATTTACATTATGATTCATAACAGTAGCAACATTACAGTTATGAAGTAGCAACGAAAATAATTTTATGGTTGGGTCACAACATGAGGAACTGTATTTAAAGGGCCAGAAAGTTGAGAACCACTGGTCTAAGGAGTAGGAGTTATGTCCCCAACTATCCAAGAGCTTTTGGAGAAAAGGGGGGCTTTGGAGCACTTCACAGACTCACTGGCCACAGAGTATTCTAGCAGGAATGGATCAAGGATTCAGAAAGGTCGATGCCACGTGAGAATTATTATTTTAGCCACGAAAGGGGCCCATAGGAGTAAGATCCGCTGATGTGTGCTAATAACGATGTAACATGCGTTAAGAAAGGGTGTGCTCTTCTTGGTACACTTATGGCTCAGAGCTATTGCTGTGCACACTTCTGGGAGGCACCCTGGGTGTGGCTGGCAGCACTATTCTGATTGGCTTTCTCAGGGCAGTTAGCTCAGAAATGAGCCTCCTCCGGGGATGGAAAGAACCACTAGACCTTTCACTGGTTTTAATCTGGGACATATCCATGGGTGAAGTTCAAAATACTTCACAGTATTCACTATCAGCATAGTAATATAAATTAATATATACATCAAACATTAACATTTTTCTTCTATTCTCTAGATCAGCTAAATGAGATAGCATACAACAGATATAAATTGTGCAAAATATTCATCAACTCATCCTAATATTTTTGAAATGATTTGTTGAATTTTAAGAATTGCAAGTGTGGTCTTTTGTCTGATCCACTGTCACAAGTTAAATGATGCCCCTGTCTGAGCTACCATTTGGTGAAGGGATTGCGTCAAACTCTTCCAATAACTTCCCCATTAAATCAGTCACCCTTTGGCCCTGCCTCCTGGGCTCTGCTGCAGTTGCCGGGCACATTGCCTGCTCATCACAGCTAGGTACGCACTTGATGCCAGTGCTTCCCACACAATCTGGACTCAGAGACACTGTATCTCAGACCCTTCCAATGATGGCACCCCACTTCCTATGCCCTCAACCCCTCTGAATGAGGCCACCCCAGCAATGCTGCCTGTTTCTAGAGCAGCAGGCAAGCCTTGCACTCTGCCCTATTGCCATTGTCACCTTGGTCTCCTCCGTGACTGCCAGGGCTACTCACAGATCCAGTGACGAGACTGCAACTGGGTAGCATCACTGGGTTTACTCATAATTTCACTAAGTAGGAAATTGCACTTCTCTTTCAAGTTGACCAAGTAGCAATTGCATTCCAAAATTGTCTAACCTATGGAAAAACTGCCTGAGATGGTAATACATTCAATATCTCTATTATTACCTAGGTCACATTACAGCAGGGGACCCATTTGTTAGTGATCAGGGTGACATTCTACAACAATCAGCTTAAATTAATGAGTTGACATTAGAAATTATTAATTACATCTACTGCTTAGTTCAGTTACTGTTATATTCTTTTTTAAAAAAATCGTTTATTGATTAAGGTATTATATATGTGTCCTCATCCTCCCATGTTATATTCTTTACAATAAATATAGAAGTATTTCAAGAGTTTAGCAACTTACCCAGGATCTTTCCCAAATATTTCATTTTCAGACTCCCAAAAGCTGGCTATCCTGAATTTCCTGAGGTGGTATATGGGCTCCATCCTCATAGCCCAGCCTGAGTAAGATAAAAGGTAGTTTAATCATTAGCTCATAAGACTCAAGCCATGCCTCCTGGGCTCTGCTGCAGTTGCCGGGCACATTGCCTGCTCATCACAGCTAGGTACGCACTTGATGCCAGTGCTTCCCACACAACCTGGACTCAGAGAAACCGTATCTCAGACCCTGCCAATGATGACACCCCACTTCCTATGCCCTCAACCCCTCTGAATGAGGCCACCCCAGCAATGCTGCCTGTTTCTAGAGCAGCAGGCAAGCCTTGCACTCTGCCCTATTGCCATTGTCACCTTGGTCTCCTCCGTGACTGCCAGGGCTACTCACAGATCCAGTGACGAGACTGCAACTGGGTAGCATCACTGGGTTTACTCATAATTTCACTAAGTAGGAAATTGCACTTCTCTTTCAAGTTGACCAAGTAGCAATTGCATTCCAAAATTGTCTAACCTATGGAAAAACTGCCTGAGATGGTAATACATTCAATATCTCTATTATTACCTAGGTCACATTACAGCAGGGGACCCATTTGTTAGTGATCAGGGTGACATTCTACAACAATCAGCTTAAATTAATGAGTTGACATTAGAAATTATTAATTATATCTACTGCTTAGTTCAGTTACTGTTATATTCTTTTTTAAAAAAATCGTTTATTGATTAAGGTATTATATATGTGTCCTCATCCTCCCATGTTATATTCTTTACAATAAATATAGAAGTATTTCAAGAGTTTAGCAACTTACCCAGGATCTTTCCCAAATATTTCATTTTCAGACTCCCAAAAGCTGGCTATCCTGAATTTCCTGAGGTGGTATATGGGCTCCATCCTCATAGCCCAGCCTGAGTAAGATAAAAGGTAGTTTAATCATTAGCTCATAAGACTCAAGCCAAATGTAGTGAAATGGAAGTCTCTTAGAGATATTTGTTTCTGTTCTTTTAAAAAAATATATATTTTATTGATTTTTTACAGAGAGGAAGGGAGAGGGATAGAGAGTTATAAACATTGATTAGCGAGAAACATTGATCAGCTGCCTCCTGCACACCCCCTACTGGGGATGTGCCCGCAGTCAAGGTATATGCCCTTGACCAGAATCGAACCTGGGAACTTTCAGTCCGTAGGCCGACGCTCTATCCACTGAGCCAAACCAGTTAGGGCTGTTTCTGTTTTTGAAAGGTGTCTCCTAAAATCTTTCCTTTGGAATGAGGTGAAATATAAATACATATTATTAAGTGACATAATTAATTGTTAATATTCAAATAGCACAGCTAGCCCTGGCTGGTGTAGCTAAGTAGTTAGAGTAGCAGTCCATGCACCGAAGGGTTGTAGGTTTGATTTCTGGTCAAGGGCATGTACCTGGGTTGCAGGTTTTATCCCCAGTCAGGCATGTGTGGGAGGTAACCAATCAATGTGTCTCTCTCACATTGATACCTCTCTCTCTGTTTCTCTCTCTCTCTTCTTTTCTCCCTCCATCCCTCCCTCTAGTCTACTCTCTCTAAAAATCAGTGGGAAAAATATCCTCTACTTCTCTCTCTGATTCTCTCTCTCTCTTCTTTTCTCCCTCCATCCCTTCCTCTATTCTACTCTCTCTAAAAATCAGTGGGAAAAATATCCTCAAGTGAGGATTAACCAAAACAGCAACAAACAAATAGCACAGCTATTTTATTATTATCGGCTAACTGATGGGTAGAAGAAATAATGTGACTTCTCTATGGGCAGGGACCATATCTTATTATTTATCCCTCTTCTCGAACTGTGTAAAGGATCCAGTACACTAATGAGCAAACTAAATGCTGAATGAATGGATGGATGGCTCTTCTTTAAGCTAGAGTTTGGGGACTGAGGTTTGGAGGTGAGTGCTCTATAGTGGAAATAGCATGGGTTTTGGAGCCAGGCAGATCTTGGCCAGAATTCCAGGTGTAGCACTCACCTGTGATGTAGCCTTGGGTTTGTCACTTAACTTCTATGGGCCTCAATTTCAAAATCTGGAAAAATGAGAATTGTGTGGTGGTAATATTTCTATTGTAGAGTTGTCATAAAAATTATAAATAAGGCAATAAACCTCCAGGTAGATTTAAAATGTGGAAACTTCATTACATTACTCGTCAGTCACATCATCTACTGAAAATATTAATCCTAAAGAGCAATCAGACCTATCTTAGTATAGAAAAGAAAAATATTCTTAATATACTCTGAACTGATAGCAAAAAAGTAAAATGGAAATTAAACCCTCTCATATTTTCCATAATTCTCAAATAGCTTTAGAAGCATCTCTGAGAAGATTAAAGCTTTCTCTAAGGCAGCTCAGACTACATCTATCATCACCCCTTTATACGAATGAAGAACTCTGTAACAGCTCAGAGGAATTCCATAATCAAATCAACATGTAGCTGTGCTTTGTAAATGCCCAGATAAGCACATGCGAAACTTCAGTTAGGTCTCCTCTTTTCCAGAAGAAACAGCAGCTGCATGAGATACCTTACAAAGCTCCATGTGTTAAGGGCTCTCATTGTAGTGTTCCGAGGTTGATATTGGCCTACTTTTAGCAATTGCTTTACACAGGCCTAGACATTCAGGCCACCAGAAGCAGTGGACACACCCTGGAGAAAGAAATGGGATTGATGAGGCCCCAAGTCTACTACACAAGCATGGTCAGCACAGGTTCCTGCCCTGTCCTTCACTTCCCGATTAGCCTTCAACAATGGTGACTAGTGGTTGCCTGTGACATGGCTCAGGTCTTGAGTTTTTACTGTCTCAATCCTGGAGATGTAGCTCCTGTCTCCTCCATGGGAAGGTGACTCTCCTGGATCATGTTGGATGGCCAACCAGGAAAACCAGAGATCATCTCATTAGCATGCAGTTTACTACCTCTAGTTGGTCAAGTTTCTTTTTTTAAAAAAATATACTTTATTGATTTTTTACAGAGAGGAAGGGAGAGGGATAGAGAGCCAAAAACATCGATGAGAGAGAAACATCGATCAGCTGCCTCCTGCACACTCCCCACTGGGGATGGGCCCGCAACCAAGGTACATGCCCTTGACCGGAATCGAACCTGGGACCCTTGAGTCCGCAGGTTGACGCTCTATCCACTGAGCCAAACTGGTCATGGCTAGTTGGTCAAGTTTCAGTGCATGAAATATAAAACATTACAATTAGAAAGGATCTTAATTGGTCCAACACCCTCATGTCAGTGGTTAGAAGTATAGCCAATACCCCTGCCATTCATCTATAGAATGTGATGGAATCTGAGAAAGAAAAAAAATGGGTATCACTGTTTAACTCATCCCTACCAAAATTCAAGCTTATATATTCCCATAAGAGTCAATAATAATATTATCATCTTTTATACAAATGACAGCATAATAAAATAAGTATACATGTACTTATAAGTCTATACCTGCTTTCAAAAAAAGGATTAGCTCTTTTAACTTTAAACAGTAAAACATATAAAACACATATACAATAGGATAGTTAAAAATAAAGGTGAAACAAGTATGACTAAGGAACACAAGAGGTAATTGAATATGATCATTATTATGAGTATTAAATTTAACTGAGTCTCTTAGCAGCCAATGCAGAAAGAAAAAATAATGGGTTGAAAAGTCAACTGTTATCTGTTTAAAGGGAACCATTCCAGCTCTTCCAGTAAAACAGTTTCCTGGCACTGAATTATGAGACAAATTTAGTGCATGAAATTTTCTTCAAAAGATAGTGAATAATGCAACAGAAAATGCCCTTGATATCAGCAAATAGAAGATGCAGAAATGGTCTTCATGTGCCAAATTAAATATTCACTTGAATAGAAATACAATATTAAATTCCGTGAATACTTTTTGAATTACATTTACAGGCTGGTATAAGAGCATTGGCACAAAGAAAGTAAGCCTGGAGAGGAAGAACAATGTGGTCTGGAGATAACATTTCAAATCCTGGATGCTGATTTTGCAGCAAATGGGCTAAATATGAACACTTGTGCACATGGAGTGTGGAAGCCAAGTCTCCCTCAGCCTCTGGTAAGTTGATGCTGTTGGAGTGGTGTGGTGACAACAGCTGAGCCCTCACTCACAGATGTCACCCTGCAATGCTGGCTACCTTGAGTGGTCACAGGGTTTTGAACGCTACTCTTCTTGGCATGTTTTCAAACTGAGAAACTAGGGATACAGCACAGTTGAAACCCATCTGCTTGAGAAATAGGGGAAGTCATGGCAGCACAGCTCAGCGAAATAGGCAACATTCTATTTATTAAGGCACATGATCAAGAACTACCATTGTCAAGTCTGGGGAGTGGACTGTGGGGTCCTGTGAGTTGAGCTGGCTGGGAGGAGCAGAGGGGAGAGAGAAGGTCTAATCAGGTGCCTCTCAAGCTTGTGCCAGCGTCAGGATTCACAGGCCCATTTCTGCAGGGTTTGTGCAGGAATACAAGTAGAGGTCCATGCTTTGTACATCTAAATAGAGTTATAGATAAGCTAACTAGTGCTAGATAAAATATACTCCATCCTTCTACCTTCCTAAATATGCCTTCAGAATGAACTGAAAAGCTAGATTCAATTTAGAACCTTAAATCCTGTGAGTTCTTCCCAAGTCCTCAGTCAGACTCCTTCTCTTCCCACCTCCAGATTTATCCCTCATGTCAAAGGGCCTCATGAACATGTAGACATCCTAGCTTGCATGTCCAAATTCTTTTCATGACCCCTTATCCAGCTAAACAGCTGTCTCGTCAAAGGGCCTCATGAACATGTGTGTGGACATCCTAGCTTGCATGTCCAAGTTCTTTTCATGACCCCTTATCCAGCTAAACAGCTGTCTCTTGGGCCACCCCTAAGCCCTGGAGGTACACAGAGCAGTGGCAGAGTTCACTCTTGGAAAGAAGGACCAAGTTGGAGGGTTATGGAGACCCTGAAACAAGTTCAAGACATCTGGGCAGTGAGTTCTGGGGTGCCTGGTATTTAGAGCGGGGGAGTGGATTCATGCAGGCACACCTCTTTGGTTTGGTGAATTCCTCATCTCATGAAGAGGGACACAGCCAGTGGAGGCAATAGCAGAGCCCTCTAGCCTTGGTGTAAGGGTGAGGGTGAGTGATTAAACACTGGTTATAAGGACCATCTGAATGCAATATTTGTAACCAACACCTGCCCCCTGACCTCCATTGGACACCAGAGTTAATTTTGCCATTACCTGAAGTTCTGCAAAAGCTGCCCCATTAGTCAAAGAAGACAACATTCACAGATAGAGGAGGTTCTGGGGCCTTTTCCTATGAGTATAGCCCCAAAATCTGGATGATTTTCCCTGCTCTGCCTTCTCACCTCGGGCAGCTCTTCTGGCCGTGTCTTCCAGCTTTCTCTGCCCATGTTTACACAGGCTCCTCTGTTCCACCTTGTGACCTGGAGAGGCCCACACTCTCCGTGTAACTCACAGCCCTCCCATTCACAGCAGCTCCTGGCTCTGTCCAGGGTGCTGCTCACAAGGTCTGGTTACTCTGGATTAGTTATGACAATCTTGACTTCAGGTCCATCCCTTGGAGCCACATGGCTCAGGTGCCTCTTTTTAATGACACCTGAAATATTTCTTCCTTTTGGAATGTTACAATGACAACAATGAATGAGTTGAGAGTATGGGATTTCAAACAGACCTGAGTTCGAAGCCCAGATCTGCCACTTACTAGCTTTGTAAACTTTGGCAAATCACTTAAACTTCCAAGGTTCAATTTCCTCATCTAAAAAAATGAAGAGGATATACTCACCTTGTAGGCTTGCTGTAAGAATTGGACAAACTAAGTGCCCGACTTATGGTAAATGTTTCATAAATGTCAAGGTCCTTGCTTCAAAAGTGTTTCCAAGGGCATACTTTCTGCCAAAATCTATGTAGTCTTCTAAGTCTGGGTTCCCAGTTTAGCATCCAGGGCCCTGGGACAATTGTCTCCATCCCCATCTCTTGTCTGCCCCTGACGTGACTTTCCTGTTCCTGCCAAGAAAATTTCCATACATCCCCACAAGTGACTCACACTATCCGGCTTCCATGGCTCTGCTGATGTCATTCCAGCTGCAGTGTGTCCAACCCCTGAGTAGCTCTTGGCATTGGACCTCCTCTCTCTGATCCCAGGTCTCAGTTTATGTCAAAGCCTAGCTTAGCATTAACCTCTTCCAAGGAACCACTGAACTCTCTCCTTCCCACTCTCCTGTACCACATGTGGTAGATTGTGTTTTCAACAATAGCTGTGGTTGACCTCTCTGATCCAACTTCCACTGTTGCAATGTCACCTTGCCAAAGGGTTAAATCTGTCTCTCCTGCCCTGAAACTGAGTGGGCCACTTTGACCAATAGGATGTAGTCAGATACGGTTTTCAGTATTTCTGAACCCAAGCCTTATTACCTTGAGACTGCCATGGAATAAGGAAGCCCAAGGTAGCTGCGTGGGAAGAGAGAGAGAGAGAGAGAGAAAGAAGAGAAGAGAAGAGAAGAGAAGAGAGATCCACCAGCCCCTAGCTGTTTCAGCCATCTGTGTAACCAGGCTTCCAGATGGCCTCGATGATCCCACCTCCTAATGTTCGCACTCTTGTGTAGTCGTCTTATATTGTATTAAGACTTGTGTATGTAATAAAAAACATACAGAAGAAGTATTTGTTAGGATAAAAGACTGCTGTCTCAGTCAGTCTCTCTGTCAGCACTTGCTCTGGAGAAATCCAGCCGTCATGGACTTAAGTAAAAGTCACTGTTAGTTAATAATAGGTGGAACCCAGATTCAAGTTCAGACTGCAGGTTTTCAAAGCTCACATGATTAACAACTACATAGATTTGGGCCTGTATTTACTAATGGTGATGTTTTGGCTCTCTCCCAATCCATCTTCTGAATTGAGTGCTTATACACATCCCACACAACACCTTCTACCTATCCTAGAATTCAGGAGAGCCCCCAATATACATATTATTGCTTAGTAACAATCCCTGAGCCTCACCCTACTCCCATAAATGATGAGCTACTATACTGCATATTTCATTTTCTAAGTGAAACCACATTAGATTTATTTATTATGCTGCTAAACGTCATTCAGTGTAAGCCAGACACCACAGAGTGTAGTCAGTTTACTTGTTTTTATTGTTTCCAGTGCTTTCTCCAAGCATTTTGTTTCATGTCTTTATGTATATCAGCAGGTCGTGTCTTCTTCTGTAGCGTAAAATAAATTTTAAAAGTAGGAAAAAAGTAACATTTAACATCACGCAGTTCTCCCTTCTGGCTCTGATTTACTTCCTCTCTTCTCAGTTTCCTATACTGATCTGTATTGAGTGGGTTGGCTGCAATCTTAACCGAAACAACACGTAAATTAATCTGTTGTGGCCCAGGATGCTGCTCTAGGGCTGAGTGGCGTATGCTCTTTTATACTGCTAATGCTAAGGTTCTGTTGTTCTAAACTGCATTGTTTAACACGTTAAATGCCATGTCAGTCACCGGTGTCTGACACTATACTTTCCATCTGGAAGACAAAACAGGCTGGGCGCTTAATGTGTTAAAGCTATTTTATGTTGCTTTTGGGTGTAAGTGCAATAGCAAGGTAACTTGCTGCTGACTTCTCAATAATCCCTTATTTGCAAACAATGAGCCGTGCTGCACTGAAGAAGGTTCTTGCCCTCAAAAAGCTCAAGGCTAGTGATAGTTAATATATCTACCAGGCTAAAATAAAATAAAATAATAAAATAAATCTACCAGGCTTCCTGGGTGGTACAGCAAGAGGGGTGAGAAGGAATTCATTTTCCAAATGTTTTTGGAGTACCTGCAATGCTCAGGCAATGTTCTAGGCATTTGGAACTTGTCAATGAACAAAACAGACAAGTAGGTAGAGATTATGCTTTAGTGGGGAGTGATAGATACTAAATAATAAACTTAATATATGAGATTGATAAATATTAGAAGGTAATGCATGTTAGCTCAAAAAATATATAGAGCAGGGTGAGGGGGAATTGAGTGCCTTCATTTGAGTCTCTTCTCCATGCCAGATGTGTTACAGGAACTCTTGATCATCAAAATTACCCAATCCTGTAAATGGAAAAAAAAATTGGGGTTCTGAGAAATTAAGAAACGTTCATCTGTATAATTCAAAGGTCACCATGATATTTCCCTTTAGACATATTAAAATAAAGACACAAAGTTCAATAGAAGAAAATGAGAAAGCAGTGAATTATGAAGGGTTTTGGGGAAGGCTTCATGGGGGGTGACATTTGAGTTGGGTCTTAAAAGATAAGTAGAAAAGAAGAGGGGAAAGGATGATCATTGAGGGAATTCTTAATCCATGGGTATATATCTATTTCAAAACATTGGCTATTCAGCTCAAATTCATGATTGTGTGAAGGTTTGCTGTCTCAAACATAAAGCCTCAAAAGGTTTTCCTACTGAATGACAATTTATTTTCTAATGGCGGATACACATGCCATAGCACTACAGAATTCAAATAAAATGTAAAGAACATAAAGCAGTGCTTCCATGTGCTCTCATAATAAGGAACAGAACTGCCAAGTCAGCATTTTAAAAATAAAAAGCCCTGCCTCTGCGCCAGGAAGACCTCTCTGGAAGAGGAGGCAGCCTGGGGCCCGGCCTGCCCGTGGGGCTCTCTCAGGTGGTCTCAGGGCAGCCTCAGCTCTTAGGACAGGTCTGAAAGTGACTGCCCTTGTTCATTCATTTTACTTTGCAGAGCTCTGCCAGTGCCTTTTCCCACTATGGAAATTGGGCCTGTATTTACTAATGGTGATGTTTTGGCTCTCTCCCAATCCATCTTCTGAATTGAGTGCTTATACACATCCCACTGAAGAATGAGAATTGGAGTTTTTCCACCATCTGACTCATGTTCTTCTTAAGTCTGATGAACTTTTTTCTATTGTTTCTAATAATGGCTTTCTTTTTGTGTACTTTGATTGAAATGTACATACATAAAGGTACAAAGATCTTGAGTGTACAGCTTGATGAATTTTCATAAAGTGAACAACACACTCGAGTAACCAGCACCCAGATTAAGAATCTTTGAGGCACCCAGAAGCCCCCTCACATCTCTCCCAGTCACTATCGCCCACCGTGCCCCCAGCCCCAGAGTAACCACAATCTGACTTCTAGTAACAGTGATTAGTTCTACCTGATTTGGACATGATGTAATCATAAATGGAATCATGTAGTCTGAACTCTTTCTTGTTGGCTTCTGTGATTCACTGTATGGTTGCGGTGGCTGCAGTTTACGTGTTCTCGGGCGGTGCAGTGTTCAGGTGCATCCGTAGTGTGACTAGACCATGACATGTCTTTCCCTCTGCTGTTGAGGGCATTTGGGCTGTTCCCAACATAGGGCTCAATGACTTAGCTGATTGCTTTCAAAGCAATTTATGTAACTTGTACACGATTAATAAGAAAATAATTATTATGCTGCTAATATATACTCTATCATTACAAGCAAGATTCTAACTAAAAAGGTATACTAAGCTCCTTGAAAACAAGGTGTATATCTTAACCCCCACTGGATTCTCAGAGGCTGTTTCTTTCCTTTTTTGTTGTTTTAATCCTGAGGACTTGTTTTTCTTTTACTGATTTGAGAGAGAGAGAGAGAGAGAGAGAGAGAGAGAGAGAGAGAGAGAGAGAGAGAGAGAGAGAGAGAGAGAGAGAGAGAGAGAGAGAGAAGAAACATCAGTGAGAGAGAGAAACATTGATTGATTGGTTACCTCCCATAGGTGCCCTGTCTAGGATCAAACCTGAAACCTAGGTATGTGCCCTGACTGGGAATGAAACTTGCAACCTTTTGCTGCATGGGATGATACTTCAACCAATTGAAACACCCGGGGCCAGGGCTCAGAAGCTGTTTCGTGGTGGAGGCTGACATGAAGAGACAGGTTCAGCAAACATTTGGTGAACACATAGATGAACTTTACAAATAGGCAAATTTCAACTACCCACTGATAAAAAGAAAATAGTCACTTACGCCAAAGCCCCAAGTCACCAAACCAAGACTTAATTACAGTTTCAGCTCCCCCAGAAATGGAATCTTAAACCAGTCAGTCAGGAATTGCCTGATCAGAACTATTAGGGAATCTGCTTGGTAGACCCCTGCCTTCCCCTAATGGAGAATAACTTAGCAATAACCAATCATCTTTTGTCTAGTATAACTTCCTTGTTCCTGCTCCCTTCTGCCTATAAAAGTCTCATTTTGTACAGCTCCTTGGAGCTTCTTTCTATCTGCTAGATTGGATGCTGCCCAATTTGAATTCATTTTTATTCAAATAAGCTCTTACAAATTTTAATATGCTTCAGTTTATCTTTTAACACTGCCTAGGAGGCAATTTTACTAATTAGTGAGCTTATGTCAATGCAGATGTTCTGTCAAGGGCTAAGTGACGGGTGACAGGATTATTGTAAAAGGCATTTCTGCAGTAGGTGGGAGGCAGGTAGAACGAGATGAGCCCAATTCTAAAGTGCTAGGATTTTATATAACACACAACCACTCTAGTCAACAGTCACCTCCTTACCCAGCGTCACTCTCCTTGGTTTAAGTTACCTGCAGTCAACTGAGGTCTCAAACATTAAATGGAAAATTCCAGAAATAAACAATTTATAAATTTTAAATTGCATGCCATTCTGAGTAGTAGCATGATGAAATCCACACTGTCTTGCTCTGTCCTGACCTGTCTCGCCTGGGAGGTGAATCATCCCTGTGTCTAGTGTTTCTAGGCATATGTGCTCCCTGCCTGTTAGTGACTCAGTGGCCATCTCAGTTATCAGATTGTAGTGCTGGTGTTCAAGTCAACTTTATTTACTTAATAATGGCCCCAAGCTATTCACATAACTTTTATTACAGTATATTGTTATAATTGTCCTATTTTATAATTAGTTATTGTTGTTAATCTTTTACTGTGCCTATTTTATAAACTAACGTTATCATAGGCATGTATGTATCTATAGTATACATAGAGTTCAGTACCATCCGTGGTTTCAGGAATACACTAGGCATCCTGGAATGTATGCCCCATGGATAAGGGGGAACAACTGTAATGTCCCTTTCGGCTGTAAGGACAGGAGGAAACAAATTGCTGTGTTTTGTTGTTTGTGGGTCAGTGGTTGTAATGTGTGTTTTTGTTTTGTGGGGGGGGGGGGCTCCCCTGCATTAAGTACTTTCCCAGGAGCAGGAGAGAAAGTTGGTGTTTCAGTAAGTAGCAGCTCCCACTATACATTCACTCTGTTTAATTTTCATGTTTATTTTGTAACAAAGGCTTCAGTAATTATGTCACATGGCTTTAGTGATATTATTGTTTTTATTCAAGGCAGAACAGATTTTGCACACAAATAGTATGTCATAACTACAAAGAGCAGAAATTCAGGAGCCAGACAGCCCAAGTTGATTCCTGCCCAGTTCCATCATTTTTTACCCGTGTAACTTTGGGTCATTTATCCAACTCTCTGTTCTTCGTCTGCAAAATTTGGCCAATAATGGTATATACCTCATAGAGTCATTGTAGGGATTAACATATGTAAGGCACTTGAAATAAGGCCTGACACATAGTAAGCATGTGATCAGTTTTTGCTCTTGTTGAAAGTACCATCACTCATATTGTAGATATTGGTTAAACGCTGTGCAACTTATTCAATTAATATTCATTAATTGAATATTAGGGTTGAAGAGATACTGTGAGTGGTATTATTTATTTGGTCTCAACACAGGGCAAATAACATAATGTTCCTTTTCTTCCATGATGAAACCTCTCTATCTTTGAAATATTCTCACACTATTTCTCTTTAAAAATAGGGAGGTTAGAGAGGAGGAGTATGCAAATCCAGCAGGAAGACATCACTGGCAAGCAGGAGACAGAATGTACAGAAAAATCCTAGGGGATCTTCATAGTCTGAGCGTTGGGGATCCTGAGTTGATAAGACCCAGGTAACAATGGAGTTCACCCATGAGGGCTGGCGAACACTGCAGTTTGCATTGATAAGGCAGTGTTCTTTCACTCATCTGTTCATTAGCCATTCATCCATTCCCTTTTTCTTATAAAGGATTTAACACCTTAGTATTCCTCCCCCAGTTCCTGATCAGTACTCTCCAGAGCATTTAGAACTCGCATTTAAGTCTGTTGGTAAGCCCTTGTTCTCATTGATGGCTTTTTATCTGTATGCACTGGAGGAAAGCACCAAAAGGCAGTGATCTGCGACAGTTCGGAATTGTACCAAGTAACAGAGTGAAAATCAAGATGAATCTTATGTTTGGAAATATGTGATTTTCTTCCTGCTCATAACATTTAGATAAGTTACTTCTTGAAGGGCAAGACACAGGGAAAGCGTTTCAACATTCTGCTCTTTGCCTGGATAAACAATAATAATAAGCAAGCCAGATCACAAAGTAAAGTACAAACACGTATGACTATGAATTTAAAATGACCATAATTCTTAAAATTAAAAGCATAATCAACACAAAGATAAATAATGGGAATTTCCAGCAAATAGAACAAAGAATTATCTTTATAAAATACTCTCACAAATCATTAAGAAAACATGTAGACTTTAATACTGGATATGAGTAAGCAATTTACAGAAGGTACCATATAACTGCTTATCTAATATGCCCCGAAATGTTCAACCACACTAGTTGTAAAGAAATACCAGTGAAAATAAAAATATAGCCCAGTTGGCATGGTTCAGTGGTTGAGTGAAGTCAGGGTTCGATTCCTGGTTAGGGCACATGTGTGGGTTGCAGGTTTGATCCCCAGAGGCAGCGGATCAGTGATTCTCTCTCATCATTGATGTTTCTATCTCTCTCTTCCTCTCCCTTCCTCCCTGAAATCAATAAAAATATATTTTAAAAAACAACATTATAACATTTCTCTTTATCCAATGTTTACATGATGATCCCCAGAGCTGTTGAAAATGGAGGTAGTCAACTTGTCGATAGGAGACTAAAGGAATCTTGATTCCTAATTTTTCAATATGGGCCAAAAGAGAGTGGAATACTCAAGAATTTCAGATAACCATTGTGGGTTCTAAGACCTGCAGCAAGCATCTATGCCTGCAGAACGCTGACCTGCTTTTAGCTTCAGGTGTCATTTGTCTCTTCCGCTCAACAATTCAGGTCATGACTCTGTCACATTGCTCAACAAAACTCCTGATTGACATGAGCCCTGAGATACATTGCTAATCTCTGAAATTGAAATGAGAAAAATATATTTTCAGTCCAGAATGTACCAGCCACCAGATCAAATAGCAGATATTTTGATTCTGTGGTTCAGCAGGAACACATCATTCAGTCTTTAGTCATGAAGTGGAAGAACATTCCACGCTGTGAGGTTGATCTGTTTTTATCTAAGCTAAGCTAGTCAAAGACCAAGCGTGACATTTTCATTTGGCAGGAAATAATTTTACAATGGCTTTGGTTTTTATGATCTAAAAAATATGGTTTCTATCACTAGTTCTGGTCGAGAACTATCGTTTTGTCAAATATCTACAGTGTTTTTGTTTGGTTGTTTGGTTTTTAGGCAAATCAGTTGTGCTTCTTTAATGCCTATTCTCTGTTTACTTTGAGAGATGCTTCAAGGAGGGAGCATGTATTATGAAAAAAATCACTGGATTGTGGGTCCAGCTTTGTGACTCTGGCAAGTCAAAACTTCTGAGCTTCAATTTTCCTTGTCTATAAAAAGAAGACCCCACTACCTGCCCTACAATCTCATAGGGTGTCCTGAGGATCAGAAGTCACATTACATGTTAAGGTACTATAGATGAAAGAGAGATGAAAACTGTTAATAACAATGAGAAGAAAAAGGGTTAAAGGAATCATAATAATAAAAAGCCAAGAGGTGTCACGACCAAAATGACCGAACAACCGGTCACCATGAGGTGCATGGAGCAACTCTTGGGCCGGCACCCCGCGGGGCACCTCCTCGCGTGATTTCAATTGCGTGCTTGGCCTCTCGTTTTATATAAAATTGGTTTTATATATAACCAGAGCTACAGTTCTTCACTCATATGCTAAATGTAATAGGTTTGAATTTTGGTTCTGCTGTAACTAGATATGTGACCTTGGACAAGCCAACCTCTCAGTCTTGGTTTCCTCATCTATAATGCATTTCAGTGCCTATTACAGGTTTATGAGTATTAGAGACTATAATTCATCTAAAAGTATAGATCAATGAGACTGGTTGCAATTATTATTATTATTCTGGATTAAGTTCTCACCAGATGGTCTAATGATTTTGATCAAGGTTTATGGCCATTCAGGAAAATATGGCAAACAAAGAAATATTTTTCTTTTGAAACAGTTTCAGTGTTTATGAGTAATTTGAATTATTCAGTAATATTTTTGCTGTATCTTTTATTTGTTTTGAGAAGTACTTTATAGGGATTATTTAATGTCCATATCTTTATTTTAGAAAGAACATTTCTTTTAGATATGGTTGAAGTTTGTTCCACACAGATGTGGAATCATTATGATGTGTTTGCTTTCTCCTCATATGTGCATTTTTTAATTTCAGTAAATCTACTATGAGCCAGGCATTCTGTCTGGATTAATTCCAGGGGTGCAGATGCAGACGGAAAATTGGCTATGGCAAGAAGAAAGGTACCAAGGCAAGTCCTGAAACTGTCTCTATGCCTGAGCTCAAATGCCATGACCATGAATAATAACCCAGCCTGGTTTGGGTCTGATGTGAGAATTATGCCACATTCCAAGGAGAGCCATTTGCAGCTCTTTGATCTATCCTGGGGTACATCAAATCCTCCCTATCAGCCCCTAGCTCTTTGCAAGGTCTATTGGGTGGTCTATTGCCAGAACAACTCCAACCTAATCATCTCCTGCCTAGTCCTGACTTACTAACCCGAAGCCAGTCCAGAACCAAGTCACGTTTATTTATTCCAATAGTCATGGCTGATTAAATTCTAATTTCTATGGAGCAATAGCTAAGAGTGAAGAGAAAGAAATGTTGGCAAAGACATACTTTTAAGAGCTTATTAGAATATAGATACAGACTTGGAATTTCCTAAGGGCTGAAAAAATATTTCAGCAAATACTGAACATTCTATTTTTTCATTATTACAAAATTAAATTTGGAACAGAATAAATTGGGAGATGATTTGCCTTTTGAGTGTGACTAGAAGTTGAAATTAGAAGTTAGTATTACAAAGTAAATCTAATCACAATTTAAAATATAAATAAGAATATTTAAAGATCATTTCAGAATACTAAGATAAACACATGTAGATTTTAGAAAACTCTTATTATAATACTCTACCATGATCTTAGACATCTATTCAAATTTGTTATGCCTTTCAAATTTCCAAAGTTCTGTCAGTGACCACAAATATTCTGACTTATGATAAAGAATGGAGCATTGGGTTATGTTTTTTATTATGAAAAACAAATAGCTATAATCATTTTCTCATATTATTTTTAATAATTCCTTAAAGACTAGATTTGTCATCTTTATTATATCAAGGGACCCAGATGGGTTCAGGAGATAGCCATGTCAGAAAAAAGAAATGAGACTGTCCTCCTCCCACTTCAAATTGTATTATGGGTAAGAGTTATATCTAAATGTGTAGAATAGTAGACCACACCTTCTCTTCTCTATGCTCTTATTTTTAGGATAGAGAATCATACATCATCATTTCTATCAGATAATATGTATTGAGGTCCTGCTGTATGCAAGATTATATAGGATACATAGAGGCATGATAGCCTGCCCCCTAAACTTTATGCTTCTGTGTTCATTTACTTGAAACTTTATAATGGACTTTTTGAGATAAATGTACAGTAAGAAAATTGCCAAAAGGGGTCAAGTAATCTACAAAATGATATTTGTGTTAAGTGCAAAACAAAAACATTACTTTCTTTATAGGGAGATGAATATAGTTTGATTCATTTTTTTATCTTGTTAGTATACAAACATGGGGAAGGAATGTTGGACTGAAATAGTCCCAATGTTCCTGAGTTTCCTTTATCCCTGAGGCTAGTAGCTTAGTGGCCCCCAAAATATTTATAAAACCTACTGTCATCTTGCCTAATAAAAACTGGGTAGGGTTTTGTTTTGTTTTTAATTTGATGCAATTTTTGGAGTATGGAAGAAGGAGAATTAGGGAGAGGTCTGATAGGTGATTACATGAATTTGGGTATGTTTTTTTTTTAATTTGATGCAGTTTTTGAAGTATGGGAGAGGTCTGATAGGTGATTACATGAATTTGGGTATCAGGGTTTATTGTACCTGAAAAAAAATACGTAATTTTCCTATGTTCAGTTTCTATTATTGCTTTATAGTTCTCTACTCTGGTGACTTGGCAAGAAATTATGAGAAGTAGGAAAGGCTCTTTATTGAGGACCATGTCATATGCTTGGGTCAATTAGGAGATGAAAGTACTAAAAGTAATATCACATTTCTTACCATGGCAGTCAGCCAAGTCACCGGAGTGCTTTTAATTAAATCCAAATAAGCTCTTACAAAGGTACAGAGAAGAAAGCAGTGTGCCTTTTGAATTGCATGGGCTTTTCTGACGTGGAGCAAGCATTCGGATTTGTAGGTTCCTGAAAAATGTAGGGGAGTGGTCCCACTAATCCACCATGTTGCCCTGCCTTCTGACATGGAAGCGCTTCCTTCATACTAGGTAGTTACTTAACTCTACGCATACCCTCCCCAGCCCATTAACATGACCTGCCTTACACTGGAAGATGAAATTAGTCCATGCATCATCAAATGTGATTGCTTTTATCTAATCGGAAGGCGATTGCCCCTCCACAGGAATCTTCTGGGAGCTGATGAATTGTTTGCCCCCATTGTACTGTCTTGCTCTGTTGTCCCACGCGTTTGTGAGACAGCCTGTATTTTGTGTTCCACCTCCCCTAGGGAGAAGCTAGAGACTCTTTCCCAGCTTCCTTGCAGCAAACTCACAGACGTGTGTCCTCGTGTCTGCCTTCCTAGAACACCTTTGTGAAAGGCTTTAAGCCGGAAGAAAAGAATGTGGGGAACTAGTCACAGCCTTCTCCTCCAGAGGTAGTGGTGAAGGTGTCTCGGTCTGAGGGACATGGTGGCGAAGGGGCTGGCCGTCCCTAGGGGCGGAGTTGTGGTGTCAGCGGCCCGCACTGATGGCCATGAAATCCTTGCAGGAGAATCCCATAGTGTGGTTCAGACACTGGCCCCCACTGTGTAGGCCCTAAGCCTGACCCTTCGGTCTTCTCAGAGATACTGGGAACTACTTCATATGATTTAATAGAGTCCTTTTCTGGTTGAATTGTCTCATACTCTTTTGTTTACAACAAAGAACTCAGAGATATATGGATAAAGTGCTTTTTATAACAACACTTTTTATTCAAAACTACAATTTTATAATTTTGCCTCTGTTAAGAGATTTGTATTTAATTTTTAAAGAACTTATTCATTTTTTAAACTCTATTTCTGAAACATACTTGAAGAAATATAAACAACTTTTAAACAATTTTACATGATATTCTCAGAAAGGCAGATGTACCCTGGGTGCCTCTGAGCATTGTTAATCAAACATACACTAAAAAAGAGTGAAGGAAATAGTGATAATGAAGGAGTGGGAGGATAAGGACGAACAGAGCACAATAGCATGAAGAATGTGGCAGCCTAAGTATGAGACTGCACTCTCACTCGTAATAAGCCCTAATTCGTGCAGAACGTGGAAGGGGGATTAAAGATAGTACTAGACTTTGGGGTGGGAGGAGAGTGTGGAATAGAAATCTGAGAAAGAACTAGAGGAAGCAGATTGTAAATCTCAAGGCATAGGCCTTCTTTAGAGACTCCATGGGGCTCAGGCCCTGGACATGGGAGGAGGAGGAGGGATCCTGCCTTCACAGGGCTCCTCCCAAGGTGCAGGAGCCTTCTTTGAAGTGTTACCGTGGAAACAACAAATAAAACAACACACACAAAGTCAAAAGGTTGAGATCCATTTTCCCCTAACCTTTCTTCTTTTAAATATCATTGTTCTGAGAACATCAGAATGCTTTATTAACTGTTAATATTTTCCTGTTGTTAATGTGATTTTAAGATCAAACACACCAAAATGCTAAGAATGGTAGACATGAATAGTGAAAGGGACAACATGAAAAACTAACTTCTCCTAAGAATTAGATCTAAAAGAAACTTAAAAAGGAAAACAAACCCGGTAATTTATTACTGTCTTTAATATGCAAAAGGTTGGTTTTGATGTTATTAAAATGTCTTATCTAATGGCAAATTTTAAACTTCACTGGAAAAAGTTTCTCTAATTTGGTCCTATAGGATTATTGCATGTTACATAAATCAAGATCTCAAGGAAGAACAAAAGGCTAATCTCAATCTTTAGTGTATATGCAAGTTTCAGCATATGGGAACATTTATGATTAAGAAAAATATAATAATATCCCTTGCCTAGTAAAACTTTCTTAAAATTACCCAACGGAAACTGGTGACTAAACATATTAAATGAAATATACTTTTTTATTTTTAAATGCCCTGTATCAAAACCTCCAGGCCAGAGGACTGAACATCTGTCAGAAGACAGCAAACCAGAAATCTTAAAAATAAAAGACATAAACAGCACTTGTCTTAGTACCTATGTGTGGAGGGTGAAAGGTACTGAGGTAGATACACTAAGCACAGTAATCACATCTGTTTAGTAAGCCATCTGTCTTCCATGCATTTTAAAATTTATTATTTTTGATTATAAGGAAATGCCTCTTATTTTTATAAAAAGTATAGAAAAATATAAAATAATGTTAACATTTTGAGTATTTCCTTCATGTGACTCTATTAGACATAGTATATGTATTTGAGATCATACTGCAATACAATTTTGTACCCTGCATTTTTCTGTTAATATCATTTAATGATTCCCCTATGTTGTTAGAAACTGTTCATTAATATCACTTGAATAGTTACATAATATTTAGTAACTAATTTATTGTTTTACACAGGAATACCATAATATGCTCAGACAGTCTTCTATTGTTAAATATTTAGGTTGTGCCCAATTTTGTGCTGTTACAAATCATACTGCATTTAACAGCTTTGTGGTTAAGGCTTTCTCTTTTAAGGGTCCCACCTAACGACAGACACTGAAAGGGGATTATTGCATATTATAGCAGAAATGGTTTTAGAGTTCTTGGCATGTATTGAAAACTATTTCCTTAAACACTCAAATAGCTGCACCAATTTAAACTGCCATCAGAATCTATCAGAAAGGACAGTTCTCTAACCAGTGTTCTGTGTCATCTCATTTCATATGCCCCTCCCACTTTAAAAAATAACTGAGGTTCACATCAAGATACGCTGTGAGAAATAACCATACACGGCTATCTTTCTACAGGTGTTGCTGAAGACATGGTCTGTCACTTACTGACCCCTTAGGAAAACATAGGAGAGAAGCTACTCTCAGATTTCGTTGCCAAAAAAAAAACCCCCAAAAACAAACACACACAAAAACACTGTGCCCCTAGTAAATAACTTGCAACTATAGTCAAATGCAGACTTATAATTGCATGCGTTTCTTGTGCTTCGCTCTCCATTTGGCCAGTAGGGAAGCCAGACTGTGGCTAACTTTTCAGCATCGTGAAAGGCTTATTGTTCGACCTTATCTTGGCTTTGATTTTATTTTCTTACCTTCAAAATAACTTTTATGTCATTAATTGCATTTTTAAACTGCTTTTTATTTTTAAATAAAATAGATGTAATCTAAGTTAATCGATAATTTTTAAATTTTTTGATGATGAACAATATATTGTTGCTTTAAATAATATTTTATTGAGAATAAATGAAACTGAATATTTTAACCATTTGTGGTTCCTCCTCGGCAGTTTCCAGTTTATTTCCTTTGCTTATTTATCTATGGAGTCCTTATATTTTTCCTTTTCTGCATTGCCTCTGGGACAACCTGAAGAAGGGTGTTTTAGAGATCTTTTTTGAGAGAAATCCTGGACCAACTTTTATTCTTTCAAGGACTCCCCCCGTTTACATTCCGGAAAGCCTTCAGAGATGAGCTACCTCTTTTGGAAACAGGAATTACACACACGGCATTAAGGTGGCATTCGAGGTAATGAGTCAGAAGGACAAGATGGAGTCGATCATATGTTTAAGGCACCCACTAGTTCCCTGACTCCACCTCTTGTCGGTTGGGTGTTAAGAAAGGAAGGAGCCTCTTTCCCAGCACTTCAGAGAGCAGGCAAGTTCTCCATAGTCCCAAGCATAGAACTTTTGGTAAATCATAGCTTAATCACAAAATGAGACTTTCTGTTCCCTCCCTTAGAGGTGACAATAGCCTAGGATGAGCGTGATTTGACTTTACATCAATCATAAAGGTGAGAAGCGACCTTCTTGGGATTTGCAGAGAACCCCTGGCAAGTGTGTGGGGAAGAGGCACTAAGCTTCACCTGCTCTTTCAGGCCCCATTATTAACCTCCAGAAATGAGCTCATTGCATCATGGGAAATTTAATGTCCATATAGGATGCATCTTATGCAGTAAATGATTAATATAGCACTCAGAGATTGGGAGTGGAGATAAGTGGGTAATTTTAAAAAATATTTTTATCAAGAAATGGCTTTAATTTAAGTGTAGAGAAAGAGCATAACATGAATTGGACAAATTATTAGTATCAAATGTTTCCATCATTAACATTCTTGGTGCTGCTATCTCTTAAAATGAAAAGACATTTGTAACCCAAAAGTTGGTCAGCACCAATATCTATGGATCATGCCAAAAATAGAAGTGAACCTAATTTCCTGAGGGCTTACCACATGCATTTTTAATAGCTAGATCAAATGGGGGAAATCAGCATGTCTATTATTAAAATAGAAAAACCGAGTGTTAGAACACTCCTTTGGAGCAGAAAGATTATGCAAGACAAATTCTGAACTTGGAAACAATAATTCTCCCTTGAGCAGGAAAATAACTTAATAGAATTCAATGGATTAGCAAACCTGTGGTAGAATTTATAAAGGAAAAGCCAGCCAGTGATAATGCAGAGGATGCAATTGAAGTATTCAGACTTGAGCTATGGATACAGAGGATCCATACACTGGTTGTAGAGCTTCGAGCAGCAGCAGAACTCACTGAGAAAATGAGAAAAAAATCAGAGAGATGACTCTTGCAACAAAGTGAGCACATGTGTTTTTTAAATCTATTTTTTCCCTGTGTTTTTAAAAGATCTAAATCAAATTAAAATTCTAGGAATGCTTGTGGTTTCTCACGATACTGTTGTGCTGTTACCCCTCCAAAGAAGGCCGTACAAAATTAGCTCTAAGGTCCCTCATGTGGAAAGATCCTTGCTAAGTCTCACTTTGGAAGAAGTTCAAGAAGGAATGTAGATTAATTAAATGTTTGAGCAATCATTCAAACTATGCTTAGTACCCCTCATATAGAAGGAACTGTGTTGGGGAGTTGGTAGACCTTCATAAGGCTATTGTATTGTAGGAAATGAGGCAGAATCACTTATAACCAAGCTGGTAAGTAACGAGGGCCATACATGCATTTGAACCTAATTGCTATCAGAGTGTGGACTGGGAAGAACACTTTTGCCTAGAATGGTTGGCAAAGGTACAGTAGAGAAGGTGGCATTTGCTATTCCAGGTAGTAAATGGGTGTTATAGCTTTACACAGAGGCAGAGAAACTTGGGGCTCTTTAAGGAATGGCTATTAGTCCAGACTATCTGAGGCATAAGATTCAAATTGACCATATTGGGGGGCGAGGAGGGGCTGAAAAGGAAGATGGTGCCAGATTATACATGGCTCTGCAGGGCAGGTCTCAGTTTGAGTTTAGGGTTTGAGTACATGTAGTTTACTGGAGAAATGATCCTGTAAAGTATGGGTTGGGGGTGGGGGTGGGTGGGGGTGGAGAAGGCATAGAGAAGTGAGACAAGGAAAAGGAATAGTAAGTGAAATGTTGATTAATGATCTGCTTACCACATGGGGCAATGGGGTGCTATCCCACCAGAAGGCCTCTGAGAGCCTGTGTAGAACACTCCTCAGAATTGCCTCTCCATGGGATAAGAACTCCCATTCCTCACTGGTTGAGCTAAGGGTCCACAGGCCATTGTGCAAGCACTGCAGTGACTGAGGTCAGAGACTGGCCAGGTCATCCTAACCCAGGGGTGGGCAAACTTTTTGACTCGAGGGCCACAATGGGTTCTTAAACTGGACCGGAGGGCCGGAACAAAAGCATGGATGGAGTGTTTGTGTGAACTAATATAAATTCAAAGTAAACATCATTACATAAAAGGGTACGGTCTTTTTTTTTTTTTTTTAATTTTTAGTTTTATTCATTTCAAACGGGCCGGATCCGGCCCTTGGGCCGTAGTTTGCCCACAGCTGTCCTAAACCCTTGTCATTCATTGCTTTCTCTGTGCTGAAGTCTCTCTGGTGGGCACTGACATGAGACTTACGGACAAGCTGGGGAAATCCCACTTCATTGGGAGGCACCATCATTGAGAGATTTGGAGCAGGTGAGTTGCCTACTCACAGCAGCTCTTTCTGGCATCTCCACTGTAGGCTGGGACTCTACAATGTTGTGTGAGGTGGCCCCAGCCTTTTCTGCCACTGAGACTAGACATTTTCTTGGTGACAAACCTGCTTTACTCTAGACCTGCAAATACATACGGGAACAAACTATATAGAAGGGGACAGTTATGAGCCCAGGGAGTATACCTAGGGTGCGTCTCTGAACATCTTAGAGTTTCCCTTAATTCATCTCTCTCCTCCTTAACAGAAAGTTTCCCAGACATCGATATGTCTCTTTTTCCTAAGGAATGTATCTTGTGGCTATCCTTCCACTTCCTCCCCCACCTCCACCCTAGCACAGACTCCTGCGTGACAGGCTGCCTTCCCCTCTGAGCCACCAAAGGAGGCTAGAGACCTCTCCAGGTTCTCTTTCCCTCACCGTACCTGGGGCAGCTTCTTTCCTGGCAATTTGAGCAGAAAGATTCTCCCAGAATCTTGAGTTTTCACTGAGCTAATTTTTTTATTTTTATTTCAGCCTTCCATCTGGACTTCTAAAGTTTCCCTTTTAGCTGCTTAAATCCTGAAGCCATTTTGGCTTTAAGCAAATATTTGCCAAACACTTTCTATGCTCTGGGGACCAACAGATGGAGACATCCTTCCTGTTTTCTCAACAGAAATGAACTCAATGCACAACTCAATTTAAATCAGTAGACATGTGCTGAGAATCTATGTGCCAGATATTCTTTCAGAGTTGGGGGTAGTGTAGGCATAAGAATGCTTTTAGCCTCAAGTTAAAAACTCTAAAGTGGCTTTTTAAAAATAAAATTCATTATCACGTAATGTCCTGTAGTACCACATGATTTCACACATATGTGGAATCTAATGAACAAAATAAACTGATGAACAAAATAGGTCTCAGAGACATAGAAGCATAGAACAGTCTGTGGGATCTCAGAGGGAAGGCAGGGGTGGGTGAGTTGGTGGGAAGAGATCAAGCAAAAAACATGTATACATATATGCATAACCCATGGGGGCAGGCTAGAAGGCGTCAATGGGGGGAAAGGGGACATATGTAATACTTTCAACAATAAAGATTTAATTTTATAAAAGAAAAAGAAAGGGACAGAATAGAGGGTGAACCTTATGAGCATTAAGGTCTTAATGAGATTAATAGTGTTAGACTCAGGCTGTGAATATTGGGAGTGAGGGGGTGGATATCTATGCCTTGCTTTTGACCCTCGGTGATGGAGGTGAGGACAGTGGAGAGGTATGGCCTTGGTCCAAGTGTATGAGGCTCTCTCTAGACCCCTGTTCTGGAAGCTATGTGTTTGAGCTTGCAGGAGCATCATATAGCTCTCCCTGGCACAGCCTTTGGAAAACCTCACTGTAGCTACTGAAAGGGGATGGGAGAGTAACATTCTATGTCCAGTACGTGCTTCTTGTATGTTATCAAATTTAATCACCACAGCATCTGTGTAACACTTAGTGTAATTATTTTTATTAAAACCACTTTGCAGATGTGAAGACAGATCTTTGATGCTCCTTAGGTGTTTAACTGCTTGCTATCTAGCATCACGAGCAGACACTGCGCAGAAGAATAAAACTGATGTGCCTGAGGGTAGTGACTTTAGACCACTGGGATTTTGTGGTGTCCTCTTTACCCTCCATCAGCTCCTACAAGACACGTATTTTTAGGAGAGAAGACAGTCTTATAATGAAGATATGAAGAAGACTATTCTGAGTGCTAGACCCAGTAGGCCTGGGGTCAAGGGGTGCCCCAGGAGGGACCCTAGAATGAGAACAGCTCTGGAGGGAAGGCCAAGGAACCTATACATACCATCATCATGAGAAAATATTTGCTGTACTCCAAAGACACAACATTAAAATACCCTCCTCCAACACAACCTGGTCTTAAATCAGACACTTCCTGCAAACACACAATCAGGGATTTTCTCGTAAGAGCTGTTATTTTCAAGTGCATCAAGACATGAAAACTCAGCAGCTAGAAAGATTTATATACTTCTTTAAATATCTTCCAAGCACAGCACAGGGAAAGTTCATTTTTAAGGTTTGTTTCATAGTTTCATGAACTTCTAGCACTTGGAGAAACAATCAGTTTTTCTGTGACATTGGGGGGAGGTTCTCAGAGAGTATCCATTTGAGAACTCAATGAATTACCAGCATATTTTGCAGTTGAGAGCTCAGCATTTATATATATAATACTAGAGGCCCGATGCACGAAATTTGTGCAAGAGTAGGCCTTTCTTCCCCCTGGCTGCCGGCACCGACTTCCCTCTGCCACCTGGGACTGAGCTTCCTTGGCAGCCCTGGCTTTGTCCTGGAAGGAAGTCCGGTCTAATTAGCATATTATACTTTTATTATTATAGATGTAGGCAATCTGGATAAGATTTATGATTTTTTAAATTTCACAAATTTATTTCCAAAGTTATTATTATAGGCACTCCTGGGGGTATATTTTCCTTCTCCTGGTAACAACACAATTTCAACCCAAGTATTTAAATAATTCATTTATGCAGAAGAACCCATGAAATGCAAATGAGCATGTTCCCTAATTACCATTTCTGTTGACCACCTTATAGCATCATTCATGGTTGCAAACTGCAAAGCCTTTAACCAAAACAAGACCCAGGCAGGCTTTCAATGACCAGGGTAGCAAGTATGGGCTCAATGGGAAATGAGAATCATAACTTACAGTTCTGGAGTGCCTGAACTGGAGAGAAGGGAAAGCTATAAGCCATGGACTACCTATTTTCTTCTCTCCACCGGCTTGTATCATGCATAGTGGGAGGTGCCTGATCCCTCCCCTTCCCAGCACATGGACGTTTAATATTTATATTAATATCCACACATCCGGCCATTCAAGCATCCAGGCATATTTACACAAATAGAACACACTGGACATAGACGGTGTGTGAGTTCCACACCACTGCAGTCTGTGCTTTGTCTCGCTTGGGGTCACCCATTACTCGAGTAAGCACCTGCCCTTGTGACCGCTTCCCACACTGCAGGGGTTCCATGTGAGCAGAGAGCTGGCAGGGTCCGGGACTTGAGAAAGCCCAGCTTCCAGACGGGTCTAGGCGGCCCCGATGGAGGGGGCGGAGAGGTGGAAGAAAGGAAGGGGCGGTCCGCAGAGGGCCACGCCCTTCTATGTCCAGGCCCTTCTCAGAGCCAGACTTGGGTGTGGCCTCGAGGAGGTAGGGTGATCCCGAGCGGCCAGGTCCCGCTGCGGGGAATCACGAGTTGGGGTCTCCAGCAGGCCAAGGGGCGAAATACAAACAAAATTACCGTGTTTTTAAAAATTAAATATTCGGTCGTCTGCCCCCTCCTCCCCCAAAAGGGCCGCTTCCAATGTCTGCCTGTGAGCCTGGCTGTCCGGCCCTACCAGACACTGAGGAGACCCCAGACCCCGGTCAAGTTTCCTCCTGTTGCTCCTACTGCGCCCTAAGCTTCCCCTGGACCGGAGTGCGGAGTCGGGGTAGGGGTCGGGGGAATGGTCAGCTTAGCCCTGCCTGGTGGCTTCCTGGAAGTCAAGTGAAGTTAACAGTCCATCCCTGGCCCAGGGATAGGAGGCAAACTCTCCCCGGCAACCGCGGTTCAGCACTGAAAATTCCTTGTCTCTCGGGACCGGACTCGGGGCACCGCGCCCAGGTGCGCAACGTATAGTCACAGCGACTAATTAAGGACGGGTGCCCTTTCCTTCACTCTCACAAACTCAGAGCCCTGACTTCTTCAAAGTACCTGCCCCTTGCGGTGGCTTGATCTCCGTCGACCCCGCGGCGCAGCCGGACCCCGCCCTCCCGG